>NW_024581137.1:40435190-40737280 GCF_017639235.1 Corvus kubaryi
GGTTGGTCGGGCGGGGGCGAGACGAGGCGCTCAGCCGGCGGTCATGGGCCCCGAAGCGCTGCCGCGGCGGCGGTGGCGGCGTCTGCGGCTGTGTGACTGAGGGGAGACCCCGCCGGGGGAGGGGGCAGGCGGAGGGCGAGGCGCGTGTGGCGTGCGCGGTGTTGACGACGGTGTTTTTAACCCTTAGATGGTCTCCAGCGAGCCGCTGCTGCTGCCGGTGTCACTGGAGGGCGAGTTCTCCAGTAGCATGAAGGAGATGATCGGCGGCTGCTGCGTGTGCTCCGACGAGCGGGGCTGGGCCGAGAACCCGCTCGTCTACTGCGACGGGCACGGCTGCAATGTCGCAGTGCATCAAGGTGAGCGGGCAGGCGAGGGCAGCGCACCCACTCCGGCCTCCAGTCTCGCCACTTCCTTCTTGGTGCTCCCTGTCTTCTTCCCTAGGGCCTGCTTCCTTCCCCCCCCCCCCCCGTTTTTCTCGCCTTCTTTCCCTCCCCCTCCCAGCTCCTTGTTTTTACCCATGAAGCCTGTTTCCCTGTTTCTGAGGCCACGTGCTTTCTGGTTTGACTTGCTCTGTCATCTTCTGTCCTACCAGTCTGTCTGTCTTTTCCCTCACATGAGACTTACTATATTATGTTCTCCTACGTCATGGCTGTGAGAAAGGAAGAACTCACCTTTCCAGTTGTTTCCCCTTTCCTCTTCTCCTGTATGTTTTCTGTGTCTGTGCTTCCCAGTCTGCTTTTGCGCCCTGTTAACAACCTCAGGTGCAACGTACCAAAGACTATCTAAAATTGCTTTCGGTATTTGCAGAACTTGTTACTATACTCTGTTCTGGTAGTTATTGCTGTATTTCTTCCTTCCTGTACTTGATCCCTGTTGTCCCTTCCTTTCCCAAGTTTGAAAGTTATTTGAGGGGCTGCCAGGAGACAAGAAGGGTTTAGGCTTGGAAGACAGAGGGACGTAGGAAAGACTTAGCTGTCATGTGATTTCTATCTCTGCTTGCCTTTCCTTGAATGTCATTTGGCTGATGTTTCCTGGTAGATGAAGAGACTTCCTGTTGTGGTTCTGCAGGGGGAGGGTGCTGTTTGGAATGGCTGATGCTGGATTTGTTTGGCTTAGTTGAGGCTGGTTGGTTGGTTTCCAGCTCAGTTCAGGAGCTGGCATGTTCCCTCTGTGTGATTGTTTTGTTTCTGTCAGTGGGTTGACCCTTCGTGTGAGGCAGAGGAAGAGATGATTCTGCTGCTTACATTGTAAGAAGGGAAGTCATAACTTTTGCTTTATGGTAGCAGAAATAAGGAATAAGGTGGTAGTTTTTCTGTACCGATTCCGAAGCAGTCATATGAACTCTGTGACTGGCTTTTTGTCTGCTTACAGGTGGTGGACAAATTGGAGGAGACAGAAAATCCTAAATCCAGTTCATTATTCTTAATGCCTACTGCATGTGAAAGTGCTACTTGTGTGTGTCTCATGCTTGGTCTTAAATTGTGCAGAAGATGATATAATATAGTAACTGGTTGTTCCAAGTATATACTCCCTTGTAAGTTGACAAGTAGTAAGGAATAATAGTAATTTAAGGAGATACGCAAAAGAATTTAGTGATTTCTTTTAACATTGGATTGAACACAGAGGGGAGCTGACAGGATCTCTGAAATTAATCTGGTTTTAAATTGGTTATCTGTTGTCTTAAGAGCTGAGTAATGTTAACCAGTAGGCTGACTGCTCTTGTGGTCTTAGGATCATGAAGAACAGTAAAACATGAACACTTCTAGAAGTCATACCTGAAACAGCTATTCATTTTGCATTATCTTGGACATCTTCCTTTGTATCTAGAGCCTTGCTGATATTTTCAGTGAAAGAATTGGATGATAGCAGCAGTTGGAGCTGAAATAGCAGGAACAAAAGTCAGTTATAGAAAGTTCTTAGTATAGAGAGACGCACTTCAGTAGGTACAAGAAAATGAACTTTTTTTTTTTAAGTCATATCCGAACCTGAATTGGAATCTGTCAGGAAGTATGCAAAGTACTGCTTGGTCTAAATCAAGAAGCTGTTGTAGAGATCTTAAGCAGAGAAGAACTGCATGTTTTGATTTACTGTATCATTGATGCTTTGCATTTTGGATTTGATACGTCATGTGAACAGAAGTGGTAGAGGAGGCATGTCCACTCTTTTTGTGGCCTTTCTGTAGTAAATGTAGTAGTCCTCATGGTCAAAGCTGATGGTCTGTATTTGCAAACATTAGTATTACCCATAAAGCTTTATTAACTGCTTTGGTTTTGTTATTATAATTAATCTTAGTTCAGAGGTAACTTCATTTCAATTGTTAAGCCATTGGCAAGTTGTGAAGGACAAGATCTCTTCATGTGTTTAAAGAAGCTTTTGCATAATAGTGGAAGTATAAATGAAAGGAAGCCCTGAAGCTCTGTAAACACTATCACGATATATCAGAGCACAAACCTGTGATGGACTCTTCCAGGCTCTAGGTGTACTCAGTTACCCTGGCAGATACAGAAGTACTTCAACTTTGGTCTTTGCCCACCTCGTGTTGCCTTTGGATCTCCTTGCCAGCCCTGTCTCTGAATTGCGTTTTATACTTGTTTCTTACTCTGCATTGTCACTTGCTAACCTAAATGTATGACTGCACATTTAAAATCTTCCCTCTTAATAGCTAAAGAGAAATTCAGAGTCCCCCCAGTCTGTGGCTAATATAGATGCAACAAAAACAAGATTTTTTTTTCTCATGTTAAAGAATTGTATTGTACAGTAGAAAGGGCTTATCAGAATAGTTTGGCCTGCAGGTACTTGAATAAAGTATTTGAAAATCTGCTTAATGTGTCTATGTGTATGTATATAATAGGAAATTATTTCATTGACTTTCCTTCATGGAAATAAAGCTGCATTAACCAGATGTTTTTCTACTACTATTGCATTACTATTTTTCATCTCCAAGCTATCACAAAATCAATATATTTGTATAGTATAACTACAACTTACAAATTTAATCTCAGCTTTCTTCATAACTTTAAATTAATCATATTTTTTTTTCTACTTACACACTTAAACCTGATTTTTGTATTTAAGTAACATATGATCGTTGAGAATTGAGTCTGACATCATATCTTTAATACTTTGGGATTATCTTTAAGCAAAATGTTTGGCTTTTTGGTTCTTTGTTACTTCCTACGTCCATACAAATATTAGAATATACTCATAGCACTTGTGTTCTTGTATTTTCATTCCCTCAATAGTTCTTCAAGTTGCTTGGTGTGTGCATTTCAAACATGAGCAGTATTGCCAAATTGCTAAACTCTTTTATTTTCTGTGGAATTTTGTACCAAACTCCTGGGGTTGCTTTTATATACTATAAGAATATAGATGACTGTCTTGCAGATAAATCTGCATGTCAGAAAATCTCTTTCCTAAGGGTTTATATTGTAGCCTGGCTCAGGTTGCAACTAATCTAAGCCCTGATGCTCAGTTCAGTTTGTATTTACAGCTCTGTGAATTTTCTGGGGTAAAAAAGCAAATTTTGTTCAGTTCACTAGGGGTTTTCTGCTTAAGACCAGTTATTTTACATATAAAAGTAAGAAAACTAGATAGTAAGTGTATGAATACATGTCTTATGAAGAACTCAGATTTGTTATTTACTTTTAGTTTTCTCTTAAGAAAGACCTCATTATAACGAGCATCCGTCGTTTATAGTGAAGTGTCTCACCTGTTTTGCAGGTAAATAAATAGCAAAACAGGTCACATATGAAACATTGCTGCTTTGAATGGTTATGTTACTTTTCAAGCTAATGTGGGGTTTTTTCATTTAACAAGTTCTGCATAATTTTTAAAATGCAAGCTTGTTGTACTTAATTGTACTTTTGTGATAAGATTTCGTGTGCAATGTATGGATGTCAATTTGACTTTCTTGATAATTAAAATTATGTGAGATCAACTAATAGTAAGCTTTTTAAGTAACATATTATTAGTATTGCTGTGCTATTTATGTTTGCTGAAATATTTTGTCTTGTTCAAAACAGCTTGCTATGGAATTGTTCAAGTACCCACTGGACCATGGTTTTGCAGAAAGTGTGAATCTCAGGAAAGAGCAGCCAGAGTGGTATGTGTTTTGTTTATTAAGTAACGCTAGTTATAATCCTTGTGTGGATAATACTTACCCAAGTGTTGCAGTAACAGTAGAAAAGAGCTTTGCTTTCTGTTGTAATTAATCTAAATGCTGTTCAGAAAGATGATTTGTCTTATTATTTTTTTAAAGTGGAAGTATGTAATTGTCTCTGAAGTATTCTGACAGTTTCAGGGTACGGGATTTTTATTTTTTAGGTGGTGGGGTTTTGTTTTAGTTTGGTGGGGGTGGGTTATTTTTATTTTTGTTTGGTTGGTTTTTGTTTGTTTGTTTTGGTGTTTTGGTGTTTTGTTTTTGTGGTTTTTTTCTTTTTTCCCATTTTTTTGTCCATGGTGTAGGTTTTGGTTAATTTTGTCAGTTTAACACTTATATAGTTAGGTACAGGAAGTAAATAAAATCTGTGTCCAATTTTCTTTTACAGCAGCTTTAGGTTGCCCCTTAAAAGCTTCAGTCTAGGAACACTCCCAATAAGTAGTGTTGTTAATTTCGAAAACGAGTGCTTACTTGGAATGTGATACTTAGAATTGAAGAAGTATTTTCTTTCTGTTTTTTTAAATTTATTTTGTGGTAGATATTTGGGATTCAGATAATGCTTTTCTTTTTTTTACCATGTTTACATGAGGTTTTGTTTTGGTCATACTCATATGTTGTTAGAATGAGACTGGGTGATGTCAGGTATTTTTAGAAAAAGACAATCACATTTCTCCCTACTTGGCACTTCTGTCTTCCAGCAGAAGAGGAACTGAGAGAAGTGAGAGTATTTAGAAAGACTAAGCTGTTCCTTTGCCTCCGAAAAAAAATTTCATTGGAAGAGAAGGTGGTGCAGCATCTTAGAGCAGTGTGTAAACTGTTTCTAACCTTCATATCTGAAAACAAATGAGGAGTCAGAGACCAAATTTTCAGTTACTGTCAGTGGCTATCAGTGTGTTTACATAACCTGTTTGCTGTACCTGTTTCCTTTTCTGATAGAAAGTGGTGTAGAAATGATAGCTAAACTAACTGTTGAATGAATTTTTGGCACAGGTCTAAGGAATCTCATGCCTGTACTTTTTCCCACTTTTTGCCACTAATGTTTTCATAATGCCCAGGGTAATTGAGACTTAGTTCTTCCAAAGCAGACCTGTTGGTGGGAGCAAGAAGGGATTGATTATTGTATGCTCTTCATGTATTCGTCAATAGAAAATCAAAACCCTTTCTAAAGAAAAGCTGTTTCTTTTCTTGGGGAGACCATCAGATGTGTAAAGTTTTAAGAGTAACATTTTTTAATGTTGCTGAGTTTGATGTGTGCAGGTTGAGAGCAAAGTTAAAAGTACGGAGGAGAGGGAAAGATGGCTGGTGGCTATAAAAGGATTTTCCAAGAGTATGATAGGGAATCCTCATCGTGGTTTAGAACATAGTTAATCCTGGCTTCTCGTGACACAAGGAATGAAAGAGAACTGTCCAGAGTTCTATAATAAAAAATGTCTGACTGCATTATGATAATTTCTTGAATTTACCAAGAGAATAGCTTTGATAGACTACTTTACTTTGCTGTTTGAAGTGAAGAAGGAATAGTGATAAACTTAACTGAATTCTCTTCCTGGTGTATTCTGTTCTTGTTTCCACAGTGCCTGTTCAGGTCAACAGGTTGATTATTGATTTTGTTTCGGAAAAAAAAAAATCCCATTTGTAATGTAGTGTAGATTTGAGTGGTTCTCAGGTGAAACCAATTGCATGTGAGATATAACAGCTGAATTTTTAACAACTACTTGTATGTTAGTGAGTGAGAAACATAATGGCTGTATCTGAGGTGTCTTGGAGCAGCTCTTGACATTCAGAAACTAAACTCCAGCCCTGCCCTCAGTATGGAAACTAGAACTTTACAGTAAGCAGTTTACCAGACCCAGAAGTTTTGACATACTTGCTTACAGAAGTGTCATCACTGTATGAGACTGAAGCTTAGTTTTTCTTTTGGCCTTTTTGCCTATAAACAAAACCAGAATGAAATTAACCAGGTTACATTGACTATGCTTCTGCTTACTTTTAATCTTTAAAAAGACCTCAGTATTGCACTCAAGGCATATTTTTCCATGCTGATGCTGCGTTGTGTGTTTTTGGGGTGTGTGTTTCTTGGTTGTTTTTTTTTTTTTTTAAGCTTCAGTTGCTGGGCAAATAAATTCATTCTGATAAGCAACTGCAGTTAATTGCCCACACTAAAGTTAGTCTTGCTTTAACAATGAAAAAAAATGGACTAACTCAGAAGCACATAATGCAAGTTGATGGGTCACCAGAGAAGGTCACTTAACAGCAGACCAGGACAGTTGGCTTCCCATATACTGTCAAGTGTTATACATTGGTGTATACTGTGTTCCCTTTCTTTTGTGTGCTGCTTCTAGGCTGGTACATACTGGGTGGGAGCGAAAGTGGTGGCTGGTTGACTTCTGCGTGTTTGTTGGTGAGCTGAGAGCCACTGTCTTGGCTGTTGAATGGTCAGTTACTAGTTGGAAAGCACTGCTTTATACTGAATTTTGGTTCCAGCAGGATCACATTTTCCTGTGTGTGTTAAAGAAACTGACTTCATAAACCTGAACTGTTTGCATAATGGGTATATTGAGGTGACTGGTAATTATTTGACTTACTTTATAATCATGCTTATGTACGCACGTTTTAAAATCACTGTGTAAGTTTTTAGCTATTGATTGAAAAATCTTAGTTTTCTGTAAATCAGCTCATTTATCTTAGCTGACCTGTGGTGAGCTGGGAATGCAAGTCTCTTCAGGATGGGTGGTGACTGCTCCCAGCTTTGCCTGTGTCAGCACCAGCTGTTGCTATCCTGCGTAGTGGGCTCTTTTGGCGTCTTCAGATGTACCTGAACTTCTGAGTCAAAAAGCAGGGCAAATACATATTGATGTAGAAAAAATTAATTTTGAGGTCTGTGTGAGGTTGTATACATATGGACTACTACATGAGGGACTTTGGGTCCTGGCTTGAGAAATTGCATGGTGTGTGTATGTTGTCCAAGGACTGATAGTTCTGGTACCCAAAGAGAGACTGGAGAACTAAGCTTAGGATTTGTAGCACAACTGTTGTTCAACAAGACTTTTCCCCCCATAATCCTGTTATGTGTCAAACATCTTCCTTGATGATCTTAAGAATAATTTAAACATTGTATATAGTGGGGTAAAAATAGACAATGTGTTTGTGGTTTACTACAAGCTATTACTCTTCATACTCCTCATGAAGGAGATGCTGTAATCTGTGTGATAGAGATACCAGGCAGCAGGGAGGAGTTCACCATTTGTATGGGTAGCTTGGTCAGGCTTTGTGTAGGTCTTATTCCTTGTGAATCCAACTTGATTATTCAGAGAGACCAGGAGACCTCAATACTGATTGTCAGTGTTAAGAATTATAGGAAATTTTACTACCTCAAAGCGCAGCTCACATGGTAAATGTGAGGAGCTCAGATGCTAAATGTGAGGTTGGATTGCTTGCATTGCAGGTGTATCACTGTGCTGTTGATCTGTTTCACTGGAGTATGAATATTGTAAGCCTGTCCTTGCATCTGGAAAAATCACTTTGGACTTGGTACAACTTACTCTAATGTCATAACAGTGGTGTTTTTTTCACTTGGCATTTCTGTGTTAATTTTCTTTAGTGGGGTGGCTTATGAAGTTAAATGCAGTCATGGTCCAGAACTGAGTCAGCGCATTTGTGTGACACTACAGCTTGTCTAATAATCCACCTGGATTTTAGTCCTTTAGTCCTTAGTGCAGTGGGGGCTGTGACTCCCTGTGGAGCTAGCCACATAAGACTTGAGATAGCATCCATCTGGACCTCAGCTCAGTGTGGCATAACTGGAGTCTCTGTGTTTGCGCATGTGTTTCTTGGAACTTCATGTGAAGACAAAAACACTCATTGCAGAATAAGTTTAGATTGTACAGTACTCAGTACCTAGATGTTCAGAGCAGTAGAAATGCAGCTATACTGTTTACCCATTTAAGGTATGTTGTGTGCTCATAGCGATAGGTTCCTGCTGGTTATTCTGCCAGACCTGAGCTGCACCTGCATCTGTTGCACAGATGATCCAAAGTCTGAACGCTTGAATTTTAATTTTTTTTTAAATCGTTAATATAACAAGAATTGGAGCACTCGCCAAATTCTGTTTTTTAAGTATCTTTTCTTCACAATTTTTTTTTTGTAGAGTTGCTCATAAGAATTGTTTGATCTGTATCTTTACATGTCACCCCCAGCATTTATGTAGTATAAAATAAGCATAAGTGCAGTATTACTTGCCTTTTGCCTAAACAGAAAGAGGCAAAGAAGGAGGAACTAGGAATGCAGCCTTTCAATATGCAGGCAGGCTTGTGATCAGAGCTCTGACACCTCTGGCTCAACAGGCTGCCTTCAGGGGAGTGGGAGCTCTGTACTTATTACAGCTACATCTGTAAACTAGAATGAATGTTGATAAATATGGTCACAATACAAGTAAACTAAACTTTATTTTAGAAGAGGAAAACTTGCTGGGTTTTTTTTCTTCAATTTGAAATACTGTCCACCAATAAAGACTAATAAACTCCGCAGTCTCTTTGAAGGTATCTCTTGAAATAGTTCTTAAAGAAATGTTGAAATGAATGTTTCTTTAATGTGTATCCATACTTTTCCTTAAAGGACACTTTATGTAAGAATATTAGTACAGCTACTTTAAGAATATTGTAACTAATATTACTAGAATAATTGCTTTAGTTTTGAGCGCACTACAGAAAAGTTGATCTGTGTGCTTCTGTTATTCATCTGGCTTTTATGAATGACTGTGCAGTCTAGAAGGCATTAGGCATTAGTTTGTAGCTGGATATCTTGAATAAAATGTCTGCCTAAAGATTACTTAGGTAGAACATATTGTATTGGGTTTGTTAATAAGGGGGCTACAGCCGTGTAGCCCCCTTATTTTTTATTTATTTATATATATATATATATTATATATAAACCCTTATATATAATATATATATTATATATAAGGGTTTTGTTAATAAGGGGGCTACAGGAGTGATTTCTCTGAGAAGCTTCCAGAAACATCCCCTGTGTCTGACAGAGCCAGTGCCAGCCACCTCCAGGACAGACCTGCTGCTGGCCAAGGCCAAGCCAATCAGCAACTGCGGCAGTGCCCCTGAGATAACATATTTAAGAACAGATAAAAAAACCCTGCTCAATAAAAACTGCATCTGGAGAGAGAATGTGTGAGAGAAAACAACTATGCAGATACCAAGGTCAGTGAAGAAGGAGGGAGAGGCGGTGCTCCAGGTGCTGGAGCAGAGATTCCTCTGCAGCTGGTGGTGAAGACTCTGGGAAGGCAGGCTGTCCTCCTGCAGTCCATGGAAGCTAACCGGGGAGCAGAAATCCACCTGCAGCCTGTGGAGGACCCCATGCTGGAGCAGGTAGATGCGCCTGAAGAAGGCTGTGACCCCATGGGAAGTCCATGCTAGAGCAGGCTCCTGGCAGGACTTGTGGACCTGTGTAGAGAGAAGCCCATGTTGGAGCAGGTTTGCTGGCAGGACTTGCGACCTATGGGGATTCCATACTGGAGCAGTCTTCCTATGGGACTGCTCCCCATGGAAGGGGGGGCATGCTGGAGCAGTTTGTGAAGAGCTGGAACCCGTGAGAAAGACTTAGGTTGGAGGAGTTGTTGGAGGACTGTCCCCTCTGGGAGGAACCCCATGCTGGAGCAGGGGAAGAGCATGAGGATTTCTACCCCTGAGGAGGAAGAGAAAACAGCATGTGATTAACTTACCACAGACCCTATTCCCTTGTGCTGTTGGCTGAGAGGAGGTTGTGGAAATGGGGAGTGACGTTGAGCCTCGGAAGAACTGAGAGGCGGGGAGAAGGTATTTTAAGATTCAGTATTTATTTTCTCATTATCCTTCTCCAGCTTGTTTGGTAATAAATTAATTTTTCTCCAAACTGAATGTGCTTTACCTGTGATGATAACTGGTGAGTGATCTCTCCCTGTCTTTATGTTGACCTTAAGAGCCTTTTCTTCAATTTCTCTCCCCTGTTCAACTGGGGAGGGGAGTGACACAGAGCTTTGGTGGGCACCTAGTATCCAGCCAGGATCAACTCACCATGGTGTGTCTTGGTGCCACAGATGGGGCATAAGGACGTCAAGATAAGGAAAGTAATTGGAAGAGGTAGCAGGCAAAAGTTGGAATGAAGAAAATTAGAGAGAAGAGTGGAATGATTGTGGAGACTTTGTGTTGTTCTGATTGTGGTGAAGGTGAAAATTTTTATTTTGCTTCTGTTGATTGAGTGGTGTGTGTTCCATTACATGGATGCATGTTTCCATTACATAGATGTGTGAGCGTTGTTTGCTTTGCATTTCATGAGTATGAGAAAACATTTTTTCCTGTGCACATTTTGTTGGTGTATGTAGTGAATACAGACCCATAACGTTATTGTACTGCAACTCAAAAGATGAGAGAATTGCTTAGCACTGCAGTGTCTGGTCTTCAAGGTTTGGAGCACAGGAAGTGCAGAAGGTGCTGCAGAAGTGCAGTATAGTTTCTGTGTACTTCCCCCATGTATCAAAGTGGGAGTATTAACACCATTTCTGACTGTGCTTCCTTCGTGCTTTTATTTTTCCTTTTTGTGTGCTGTTTTTCCTTTTTGTGTTTTTTCCTGCTTGTATACATACTTGTTACTTGGTTTCTAAATATGAGTCCCTGAACTTACCTGAAGCACTTCCCTACAGCAGAGAAAAGGTCTACTACTTTTCTTTTAAGTTTTGATGTAACAGGTACTTCCGTAAAGACTCTAAAGGTTCTGTGCAAAATTACTAACCAAAGCGAGACTAGAACAAAACATTTTCCCTTACAGGAATTGCATAATCCTTATGTGGAAATGTTTTATGACTATTTCTTTCATTGTATTCACTGGCAGAAGTCTCTAAAGTAAGCAAGGAGTTCCTCAACTTGTGAGAAGCCTTACTTAGAACTGATGCTAACATTTTATAGGTAGGAATTTTTAGGATAAAGCTGTGGTGTGTTGCAGAAGAGCATTGAAGTGAACCACTGCATACTGTATTTTCTCCATGTAGATTGAATTGAGTCAGTAGCATACTTTCAGGCTGATAACAAAAACTTGGATGTTTAGTTGGAAATGCAGCCAAATGTGACAGGTGTTTCTTGTAGCCTTCTAATGGTTTCCATTAAAGATCAATGTGTGAATCTTAAACTTTATATATGTTTATAATTTGGATTCTTGCAACATCTAACAGGGCTTACTAGTCTTGAATATGTATTGGGAGATACATGGTTTTGGACTTCTGAAGCTGGAGTAGTCAGATCCTAATACACGTTTTGCGTTATCACTATGTTACATTGTACTCTACGTTATCTCACTTCTAGTTACCTTACATACACTGAGTGAAAGTATGACTAAATGTCACCTGTAGTACTTACTGAGTGGATGGTCTTGGAAGAATGTTGATTTGCATGTTGAGTGCCTCTAATCTTCTTGTCATAGTCTACAAATTTATTATCTATAGTAGATGTTTTTGACAGAGCTAACTGAATCTGTATATATTTTTATCTGATGCATTGATAAAAAGAACTGGGTTGAGTCTCTTTAATTTATCCAGGTATAAACCCCAAAATGCTTCAGGTAGCATTCAGTCTGTTTTTCTTCTACCTGTCAACCGTCTGCTTTAAAAAAAAGTTCTTTCCTTCTCCTGGGACAGATGACTCAATAGAGATGGGACAGAGACTTGGCAAATTTGTCAGCATCAAGAAATGGTTATTTGAAGATGAAGATGACTTAATTTCTTAAGTTGTCAAGTTGCAGAACATAGCACTTTGGAAGAGAAGCACTGACAGCATGCATTCGTTTGCTCTATTAGTGATGTCAGCCAGTTGGGGATTTGTGGATGTGGCAGAAGATACTTTGATTCCTCTTGGTTCTTCGTTGTGGTTTATGAGCACTGGAGTCTGGTGTGAATCATAGGCTGGAAACATGGCAACTTTGATTTGCTTCTTTTTGGATATTTGATTGAAAAATTGTGTAGTTAGCTCCTTGCTGACTTCTGCTTCAGATCCTGGCATGGTTGCAAGCTATCATTTATAGAGCCATTTAGATCAAAATAGTGAAGGTGGGTATGAGTTTATAAGTTTATAATGTCTTAAGATACCATAGGTTGAGAATATTGATAAAGTATATTGCTATCCTACTGTAGTTTAGAAACTGATAAATAAGAAAGTGTGGCTTTGGTTTTGTGGATAGCAGCCTCTTCTTTGGCTGGGCCATGTATTCCTAAAGCAGCTCATCCTTTTTACTGTATTGAGCAGGGGGAAAATGAACTTTTGACTTTTGCAAGTATTACAAAGCATGGACGTTAAAACAGAAATAAACACTAATGGGAATTTTCATAGTACCTAACTGATTTTAAAGAAAAAACACAAATCATCAGTAAAATAGCAGAGTAAAAACATTCGATATGAATAGATAGCCTAAGTTTGGTGTGAGTAGAGGTTCAGTAATTTTCAGCAGCTGCTGGAAATGCTTGTGAGTTTTATTGGACTTTCTGGAGACTTTAAGGGCTGAGATGTTGATCTTCCCTGGTTAATCTTTGTATGTTGGCAGTAGTGATGTTGCTTCATAGAAGATGGCTTGAAGTAGTGAATGGAAAGATGTCACTGCATTCTGAGGGCTGGGGTAAGCTGTTGCCAGCAGATGTAGATGTGGTCAGTCTGGTGCACATCCTGTTCTTGTGCTAACTGCCTGTAAATTCACATCTATTGATAGAATTTATGCGAAGATCTAAATTTCCAGATAAAAATGTCTTGGCAGCAGTGTACTGGTTTGCACCACTGTGCAAATTGTCTGTGGGTTTTTCTTTTTGTTGTCTAGTCCTGCAAAAACTGTTCCTTTGTAGGCTCCGAGATACTTGTTTTTCTGTAGATAGCCTCTGATTAGCTAAATTTGAGTTAGGTTTTCTGTTATGTGTAATCTAGTTGTCTGTGGTTCTTAATTTCAATTAGCACACTTTTATTGAAGTGTCTTTAGAATATGGTATCTCTTACAGATGGAGCTATGTTTACATTGGTTGTTCAGTACCATATTTTTCTGAATCTAACACAGATTAATCATTAAAATTACCCCAATTTTTCCCAGGTTTATTAGGGGGGAAAAAAGAATTTTTCCTATTATCAGTGCTTTCATTTCAATGTACATGTGTTATTTTTTTTACTTTTATTTCTTTTCCTATCGAAGAAAACACACTAGGGTAAGAGGAATGTGGAAAGTATAAAAGGAAATTAGAAAATATAGGATTCTTTCCCGTGGAGAAAATGAAATACTAATTTCAAATCCTTTAGGGGAGAAGGAAAATAAATAACAAGAACGTTTTGAGCTTAGAAAATAATTTTCATCAAAAGAAGTGAATATAACTTCAGTTATGTATAGGTTGGATGATGTATGTACAGCATTGGCATAACTGAAACTCTAGACGTGATTTTTAATAAACTTTGTGTTCAGAGCTGTTTTCTAGATGGTCTTTGTTTCTCAGAATATTTGTTTTTGACAGCAATAGGTATGTGCCTGCCAGCATTAAATTGTTGTGCATTAACTAATATAACTACTCATGTCAAGATCTTTACCCTCATAAGCTAGTTTTTAAATCCATATTAAGATATTAGGGTATTATTATTATATTAATAAGGTATTATTAGAAGTATGTAAGACTACCTAGCATATTTGAAGTCTGTAGGATTGGGAAAGATCATCTTAGATACAATAAATTATATTAGAGGTCACTTCTAGAGGTGTCTTTTTTTCTGGTAACACCCAAGGGTGAGACAAAATGGTGTGGAATACTAGTGAAGGCAGGTGAAGCTGTACCATAGAACTCGGGACGTGAGTACCTGGACGCAGTCAGTTGTGCTGCAGGCTTCTGCAGCTACTGATAAATGGGAGTCAGGACTGCTACGAGCATCATGGTCTGCCAGCTGGAAAGCCATCGATGAGAAACTAATCCTCTGATCAGCTGCTTTGCGTGCCTTTGTAAATCTGTCCATGTACTTTGGGGAAAGTGTGTTGAGTTAGTGCATTTTGATATACTCAGAAATACCCAGTAGCATGGCGTGCTGTAAAATAGATGTATTTGAAAGCAAATTCAGAAGTAAAGCAATAGAAGGATTTCTGCTTAGCAATTGACTCTTTCCTCCTAGGTTAATTTAAAAATAGTCATAAGAATTTGAAGGATTCATAGAATCCTTCATAGAAAAACTCTTAAAATTATTGAATCCAACTGTTAACCTAGCCACCACTGTGTTCACCACTAAGCCATGTCTCTAAGTGCCACATCCACATGTGTTTTGAACACTTTCATGGATGATGATTTTGCCACTTCCCTGGGCAGCCTGTTCCAATGCCTGACCACCCTTTCAGTGAAGAAATCTTTCCTAATATCCAATGTAAACCTCCTCTGGTGCAACCTGAGGTAATTTCCTCTTGTCCTATCACTTGTTACCTGGGAGAAGAGAACAACACTCACCTTTCTCTACATGCCTCTTTCAGAGAGCCAGAGATGTGGAGTTGTAGATAAGCTATTCCCTGAGCCTCCTTTCCTCCAGGCTAAACAACCCCATCTCCCTCAGCTGCTCCTCATCAGACTTGTGCCCCAGACCTTTCACCAGCTCTGTTTGCCCTTCTCCAGGACCTCGATGTCCTTCTTGTAGTGAGGGGCCCAAAACTGGACCCAGGATTTGAGGTGTGGCCTCACCAGTGCCAAGTACAGGGGACCGATCACTGCCCTGGTCCTGCTGGCCACACTGTTGCTGATCCAGGCCAGGATGACATTGGCCTCTCGGCCACCTGGGCACTCGCTGGCTCATGTTCAGCTGCTGTTGACCAGCACCCCCAGGTCCTTTTCCAGCTTGCATCTTTCCATCCACTCTGTCCCCATCCTGTAGCACTGCAGGGGTTGTTGTGACCCAAGGGCAGGCACAGGCACTTGGCCTTGTTGAACCTCAGAGCTCTGGCCTCTCCCCATCAATCCAGCCTGTCCAGATCCCCGTGCAGAGCCTTCCTGCCCTCCAGCAGATGAACACTCCCACCCAGCTCAGTGTGTCTGCAAACTGACTGAGGGTGCCCTTGATCCCTCCATCTGGATCACTGATGAAGATATTAAACAGAACTGGTCCCAGCACCAAGCCCTGGGGAACAGCACTGGTGACCAGGCACCAGCTGGATGTAACTCCATTCACCAGCACCCTCTGGGCCTGGCTTCCTGACAGTTTTCTGCCCATCCAACAGAACACCTGGCCAAGCCTTGAGCAGCCAGTTTCTGCAAGAGATGCTGTGGGAAATGGTGTCAAAGGCTTTATAAAGTCTGGGTAGACACATACACAGCCTTTCTCTTATCCACAAAGTGGGTCACCTTGTCACAGAAGAAGATCGATCAGGTTGATGAATCAGGACCTGCTCATGTGGCTCAGTCTGATTTCCCTGGTTGTTCTGCATATGCCCCATGATGGCACTCAAGGTGATCTGCTTCATGACCTCCCCAGCACTGAGGTCAGGATGATAGTCCTGCAGTTCCCTGGATCTTCCTTTCAGCCTGTCTTGTAGATAGGTGTCTCAGTTGCTAATCTTCAGTCAACTGGGACCTCCCTGGTTAGCCAGGGCTGCTGGTAAATGGTTGAAAGTGAGTTGGCAAGCTGTTCTGCCAGCTCCCTCAGTACCCTTGGGTGGGTCCCATCCAGCCCCATAGACTTGTGGCTAAGTGGCACAGCAGGTCACTGCCAATTTTCTTCCTGGATTATGGGGACTCCATTCTGCTCCCCTCTTCTGTCTTCCACCTCTTGTTTTCACTAAAATGTGAACTAAAATTTGCAACAACAACAAGTGGATTTAACCATTCTGTTTGATTAATGATTAACAGGAGCAGCAGAATAAAATGTTTTGTCTGGCAAGTTTTAACTCCTGTTGATGAAAAAACTTGAGAGAGGTTGAGTGTTGGGTTTCAAGAACTGTTAATGCTGATTGTAACTCGCTGTTTTGTTATTTGTAACTTCATGAATCACGTATTGCAGTCTTGTAGAGTTTCTTTCAGTTAAATACTGTTGGGGCTTGGGGTTTTGGTTTTCTTTTCCTGTTGTCAAGCAGTGTGAAACAGTAATTCTGTGATGAAAATGTACTTTGGAGAATAAAAACTGTTCTGGAAGTGTGTTATGCTGGGTATATGCACCTTGACAGGGAACATAAGCTTCCAAACTGAGCATTTTGCGTATATGGCTGATTCGTGTTAAAATCTTGAAATACATGAATGTCAGGGAAATATCAAAACAAAGTTGAGCCTAAGAAATCTGTCTGTATTACTACCAACATAACATTAGACTGTTTCAAGTGTATGGTGTATTTCTTTATTTATTTATTTCTCTATTATTTAAAGTAAGGCCTTTGGTTGGACTTCCATTCTGATTTGTAGCCAGTGTAGATAATGCCACCTCCCAAAGAAGGTAGTTACATCCTTTATATCCTTTCCCAACTGCCTGTCTGTGTTCCTGTTATGTTTATTATCTGACATTTTTGTTTGTGAAGCCTTATGGAAAGGTGGCTCAAAGAAGTAATCTGACTGAAAAAAACCAGTATTTATTTTTAGGTTGCTGGTTAGGATTTCCATATAGTCAATTGAGTGCTTTTCCCAGAGGAAGGAAGGCAGTAGAAAGTACACATCAGGGATGGCCAGTGATCATCTTCTGGCATCACAGTGCAATTATGCTACCTTAAAGTGAGCCGGTAGTAAAGTCAGCTGGAACTGCAGCCTGATTTCTTGTCTAACTTTAAGGAACTGTGGTCTGTTTAATCTGCTGTAGATCTTCTTGTGTTATTTAGGTTAATGGGTCACATTGAAAAAAACGTTTTATTGCCTCGTTGCAATGCTGGGAATTCAGTCCTGCAGGATTTTACTTGGTTGACAGTCATTACTCAGGTGAATGGTTCCAATGGCCTAGCTTGGGCCACAATTCAGTAAATTACTTGCACAAGAATTCTTTGACCTTTGTTTTCTTATAACGAGAGACAGCATATAATGGATGTCTGCAGATGACGCTTTATGAATGTGCTCCAAATTTTTAGAACCCTGAGGGAAGAACAATGTTACAGTCCTATTACTATTTTTTCCCTTCTCTCTTGCTTGTATAGTCTTGTCCTTGTCTCTCTTTATCTTCCCTATTTACCATGTGCCTTTTGCTCTTTCCCTTCATTTCAACATGAATAAGGTAGTCTCTTGGATTAAATCAGCTTCTCTATGCCTTTCCACTTGAAAAATTGGTTATCCAAAAAGACTTGAATAATTATATTTGTATAATGTTACCTAATGCTGGTTAAGGTAGCTCTTAGTCCTGATTAAAATGGAAAGGCATATTTATCTAGAACAGAGGAAGAACACTTCATGTCACAAAGCAGTGGAGCCAAGTTGGATCGTAACTGATTCAGTATGGGAAGCTGGAATTAGTTAGCTCCTTGTTTTCCTTTGGTCTTCCATTCTTGCAACTTTTTTCTGATGAGTATCTTTAGTGGACACCTCTGTTATTTTTTTTTTTTTTTTTGGTTATTATTTCAGTTCTTTATTTCTTTTTGGTTATTTTTACTTTTTTAATAATGTTGGGGGAATAAAAAGTTTCTTTCTTCTTCTGCATGGATCTCTTATGCTTCTGACTTTAGTTCTCTGCTGGGTGATGTTTTAAAGACTCCTCAGGAGGCAGTGGGTTTTTCATCAGACACAGGCAATCGCAATTTGCCTGAATGCTAAGGTTATAGGATCAGTCTTTGTTTACTTAATTAAGTTGCTGCTTATGTAGCTCATAAGTGAGTTGTGTCAGTCACGCTGTCAGACTCTTCCAGCTTCACAGCTTTGAGATTGGTCTCACTTTAGTCCTCTACAGGAGACCTCATAGTCCAAAGCAATTCCTGCTGAGAGTTCACCCCTGTTCTGCTTGGACAGAAGCTATATCCATGAACTTAGTCTCTTCTACCAAAGAGCTGCAAAAACGAGATGTCCTTACACTCTGTAAGGACAGGAAGGAAAAGGATGATGTCATTTTCTACAACTTCATTGTGTTCCTTCAGCCAGTATTTGTCTCTTCACTCTTCAGATCTAATTCGGCTGCCTGTACCTACAGCACCTCATGTGCTGCTGCACCTCCCTCTGTGGGACTAGTGCCTTTCAGCACACCAAAGGATGTGGTAATTCTCTAGGGTCACAATCAGCCTCTGTATTGTTCACATTTGCAGTGCTTAACCTGATGATGTTTATCTGAATTGTTGATCAGTTATAGCAGCTTGCCCTGTTTGTGCTTTGGTATCTTGTAGGTGTCGTGTCTGTCCCTGCTACCCACTCCCTCTGCCCCCACAGCTGGTTTAGAAGTTCCCCACAGTGTTTTTGAATGCTCAGACAATAAATCTGTGTCAGAAATCCTTTGCCAGAGACAAGATGTATAGCATACAATTGGAGAAGAGGGCCCTGTAATGGTCAGTGTGCTCAAATATTAGAGACCATCTGTATGGATCATCACATTATTCCGTGTACTGTGTTGCATCATCAACCTGCATCATAAAAAATCAAAATATTGCTCCATCCATTTTAGAACTAGTAATAAAGTGTTAGTTTAAAGAAAAAAAATTCTCTGCTAGCTACTTGTCTCAAGGCATGAGATTCACTGTTCCCACGTGGCAAAGCTCCTGGTTTTACTATGTGGGATCTATTGAAACTTGGCAGAGCAGAAGTGGGTGACAGAATCTGAGAGTATGGAGGCTGGGAAGGAGTTAGGTTCCTAATGCAGAGAAAGGGAGTAGAAGGGGTCGGGGTCACTGTCTGGTCTGTTAGCTTACTAGGGTGCTACTTTATTGCAGATTGTAGCCAGATTTCATGGCACCAGAGGTGCTCTGTGTCATCAAAGGGCAAATACCTCTGCAGAGTTACCAATTGTCAGCACCATGACAGCTGAGTGCAGTTCTGCAGTCAAGTTTTCTTCCACTGTCAAAGCTTCCCCCTCTACTTCAGTTTTCTGTCTTGCATCTTCTCTGGTTGCAGCCAGGACTGCAGAGGATTAATGAGGGACCTGATTCCTTGTAGACATAGGAGACAAAAATAAATCAGGTGGAGCTGATGAGACTGAATGGCACATGCTTAACTATTCTGCATAAAGGCTAGGTTCAGGTCGTTGCAGCTTAGTGTCCTGTGATCATTTTGATATATTTTGTGGTAAAGTTTGCACAAGAAGCTTGCTAATTTTTTAATTACTAACACTGCAGTGCTGTGGCTCCCTGCCTTCAGTTTTGCTGATGCAGCTGTTTGTGGGATTATACTTAAATTGCATCAGTGATACGGCCTGAATTAAAAATGTTAAAAAGTTTATTTCATACCATTTCATTGATCTGTTCTAAGGGGCAGCCCTACAGATAGTTGTGTCAGTAGCTGAGGGAGTGGTAGAGGGAGAAATTAATGAGGGGGAGGTGAAGGGAAGAAGAGAACCTCCTAAACTGGTTTTGCCGCTAGTGAAAATGTATGTCAGACTTCCATAGGCTTGCAGAAGTGGGGCAAGGTAGAAGCTGTTAACAGCTTCTCTTCTCTCAGATAGATCATCTCTTCTCATTGGTTTTAAGCTGCTAGCTTGCAGCTTTGGGGTGGGAGCAAGCTTTATTGCACTGTGACCACCAAGGTATACCAGGCTTCTTGCTTTAGGAATCTGGTTCAGTGTATGAGAAATTCAGTGAAATGAAGCTACCGTGTGTCTCTCGGCACTTAGTATTTAATGTTTGGAGAGCTGAAGTGTTAAGATACAGCTCACAAATATACTGCATATGTAGGATTTTGTTTAAAATGAACTGAGCAGTTCATTTGTGTCTTGACCAAAAAAAACCCAAAAAGGTGTAATGATCCCAGTCTGCAGGCAACTTGCAGAATGTTTTCAGCCACTTTTCTATCTAAATTTCACCATAGACTTAATGCTGACTTTCAGTAAATCGCTGATCATTTCAGTGTGAGAGATGAGTTGAAGCAAAAGACAAAAGGCTACAGTCCTAAAGATTCTTCTTTCTGTGAGCAGCTCTTTATACCAGTGCACTGAGAAAAAATAATGTAAGAATTTTTCTATTCTACCCTCTGTGAAAGCCTCTGCTGCTAATATAATTTTTTTTACAGGTTAAGAAAGATAGTCTTAGAAATTTCTTACAGGTTAAGATAGTCCTCAAGATATACTTTAGCCATATGAATTTCAGGAATGGAATTTCTAGTTCCTCAAATAAGTTTACACAATCTGTTTCTGAGGCACTTCTAGCCTCATAGGCTCCTTTATCTGTGGTCTTGTCAGTCAGCTGGTAATGGAGAATAGGGAAAAGGGAGAAGAACAGGTGTCCCACTCTGTTTGTAGGATATGGTGTTAAGTTCATGTCTGATGATGTTGATTTGCTTAAGAAGAGTATTAGATTTGTATGCTTTGAGTTGTCCCTAATCTGGAAATATATAAAGGTTGTAATAAGGTGATTCCTAGGTATAGAATCCTGTATAATGGTGTTCCTGTGCTTGTAATTTGGAGCACTTGAAGTGGAATGTGTGTCAAATCTGTTAATTTCTGTCATCTCTGGTTTGGAATTGGTTCACATGCTTTAGGACACTTAAGAGATAAACATGATATTAGAAACTTGATAGGAGGCAGTGATAGCAGAAAAACTATTCTGTTGTGAGCCTGTTGTATGTTGGAAGAATATTACATCATAGATGGCTTGGACCCAGGACTGGAAGGGACACTAAGCAAGTTTGCAGATGATACAAAACTGTCAGGAGCTGTTGAGTCCCTCGAAGGAGGGAGGCCCTGTAGAGAGACCTTCATAAATTAGAGAGCTGGGCAATCACCAACAGTATGAAGTTTAAGAAGGCCCAGTGCCAGACACTGCACCTGGGATGGGACAACCCTGGATGTACGGACAGACTAGGGAATGAGAGGCTGGAGAGCAGCCCTGTGGAAAGGGACCTGGGGGTCCTGGTTAATGGCAGGTTGAACATGAGCCAGCAGTGCCCTGGCAGCCAGGAGGGTCAAGCGTGTCCTGGGGGGCATCAGGCACAGCATCACCAGCTGGGCAAGGGAGGGATTGTCCTGCTCTGCTCTGCACTGGGGTGGCCTCACCTCGAGTGCTGGGGGCAATTCTGGGTGCCAGAATATAGAAAAGATATTAAACTATTGGAGAGTGTCCAAAGGAGGGCCACAAGGATGATGAAGGGTCTTGAGGGGAAGCTGTATGAGGAGCAGCTGAGGTCGCATGGTCTGTTCAGCCTGGAGGAGACTGAGGGAAGACATCATCGGCGTCTACAACTTCCTCATGAGGGGAAGAGGAGGGGCAGACAGTGATCTCTTCTCTGTGGTAACTGGTGACAGGATCCAAGGGAATCTGTCAATCTCTGTCAAGAGAGGTTTAGGTTGGATATTAGAAAAATGTTCTTCACCCAGAGGGTTGTTGGGCACTTAACAGGCTCCCCAGGGAAGTGGTCACAGCACCAAGAGTGCTGACAGAGTTCAAGAAGTATTTGGACTATACTCTCGGGCACATGGTGTGACTCTTGGGATGGTGCTGTGCAGGGCTGAGAGTTGGACTCAGTGATCCTTGTGGGTCACTTGCAACTCTGCTTATTCTGTGATCAAACTTACGATTTCCAGACGTGCGGTCTTGCTACAGTTGTAGGGATAAGTCAACTTCCGACCTTTTTCTGAGACAGAAAGTGAGGTTGATTTTCGTCTCTCTGGATAAGTGGGAGTCAGCAGAGACTGTGTGGTCAGCCATAGTTATGTGCACCTGTGCTCGTCATATCCATGGCATGTATTTGTGATTGACCACCTTGGAAAATACAGAGATGCTAGAAGAAGGAAGTACAGTAGGGAGTTTTTGGACTGTGTCCAAGCTTCTTGTCATGTAAGTCTACCCTATGCTATAGTTTTTGGAGGCTTGTCTCCAGAATTCCAGGGTGTGGAATCCACAGGTGTGGAATCCACAGGTGTGGAATTGGAGGTAGAACTGCAAGTAGCTTTAATGGGTGTCACAGTTTCAAGATCTGGAGGAGAAAGCTTTATTTTTCACAAACTAACATTAATACTCAAGTAAATGTTAAGGGAAAACACACCCATTCGCTTTTGAAGAATGGTTGCTTCCTTAATATCAGATAACAGTTTTAATGTGTATGGTTTCTTTTTCAATGCTTCTATGATCATTCCATTTTTTTATTTTATTTTTGCTTTTTTTTCCTAGAGATGTGAATTATGCCCTCATAAGGATGGTGCTTTAAAGAGAACAGATAATGGGGGTAAGTTTTATTCTTGCTTTCTGTGAACTCTCTTATTTTGTATGAGGCAAATCTGTGGAAAAAAAAAATACAGGGATCCTAAACATAAACCAAAACACTGACTGCTTTGGAAAGAGATAACTGATTTACAGTAACACTTTTTTGTCCACTTTAGGTTCAATTTAGTTTGAGGACATCTATCATTATTCTTAGTTTCATTTTTAGGAAAAAAGTTACAATAGAAGAACTGCATTTTAACATAAGATTTGAATGGGTAAAATGGATAAATTTTATATGTATTTAGTTTGGAGCCTGAGCATCTATAGAAAGCTGTTGAAAGTGCACCATTCATGGAGGAAAGTGGAATTTTTATGTCTATAGTCCAGACTGAATGCACCAGTGCATTTTCAAAGGTTGGCTCTTTCATGCCTGATTTAATAGGTTCTGTAACAAAGAAGTTAGAGCTGGAAAGTTGCAGTAGTGATTACCTCTTCCTTGCATCTTTCTAATTTCACTGTTCAGGTTATCATCAGTACTGCTCCTGCTGACTAGAACTGCTGGAGAAAGTCTCCAGTGAATATCCGGTCTTGATTATGTTTATACTAATAGTTGGTTGATATGAGTGAAAAATGTCAATTAACTTTTCAATCACTTTTGGAATGCCACCTTCTCTCTCTAGTAGATACTTCTAAATTCCCATTCATCATCTATCTGTATAGCCTGGTCATTTTGATACTGAGCCCTTTCTCTTGTGAGAGGAGAAAGTATGATCAGATTCTGGATTTCAGTTGGACAGTTTGTGTAAATTGTATTCTGCAGATTCTATGCTGTGTACTAAATATTCTAGCTAATTTATATCTTAGCTTAGTGTTGATGCAGCTTTGCTATTTCTGTTGCAGTTGAGTTGCAGGAACGCAGGACCTGCTCATGTTTGTGCTGATCTACCCTTCCCTTGCATACCTTTGACTGCTCTGTTCATACATATGTATATGCTCTAGGTTTACCATTCTAGTGTCAACTGACTCAAACCCATTACTGAACTTAGTAGCCAGTACTTAAGTCTTACTCCTCTTTTTTATTATTCCTCTCATGTTGACATATGCAGTGTTGAATTAATTTCTTTAGAAATGGCAGCTGGACACTTCCTTTTTTAGGAAATAGTAGTAAGAAAGCCTCAAACTTCTTGAAATACAGAGTAAAATTTGTGAAGTATGAAGTAGCTGAAGTGTTTTCTGGTTTTATACTTAAAGTAGTATTTGGGAATGCTTTGCTATTGTCTGTGGTGGTGTTGAAACTTTTTCTTTGAATAAAGTCTTGAGAACTTACTTTGATAGTGTGCATCAAACATCTGAGCATCCTATTAGTTCCCTCTCTCATGGCTGTATTAATTGTAATTATGAATTCTTGTCTGAAAGTGAATTACTCTGTAAGATTGAAATGTTTTAAGTTTAAATAGCAAAGATACTGCACTGTACTATAATTTTAATACCCAATTGTTTTCATCAGTGAAAGCTTTATACTGAAAATTTCATAGCTGAGAGGCTTAAGAATTTATATTTTCTTCTGTAAACACCCAGCCTCTGTAACAGATCTTGTCCATGGTGTTGAAAACAGGAAATTCTACTTTGTGGACCAAATATCCTTTAAATAACACCTTTACAGAAGGATGTGCACCTTGGAAAATACTCTGACTGGTGTTCCATTTGGGAAATTTTCAATCTTACCTGAAGCTTTCCTTTCAAAGAGTTGCCTGACAAGAGATTGTGCCAGGAAGATTTTTAGACTTAAGGAAGTACTGTTGAAGATCAGGTGGCTTGCCAGTTGAAAATGGCATTTACAGTAGGTTAATACTTAATTTTTTTTTAACGTTGTTACACCTTTCGTTGCCAAGTGAATCATAAAAAGATACAGGTATTTGACAAGAAACTTGCAAACACACATTTCTGATAAAACCTTTTAAGGATCCAGCTTTATAAACTTGTAATTATGCAGTCTTTCTCTAAGTATAGAAATAATTAAATGGTCTTAGCTTTTCAGAACAAGGGCAGAAATTGCTGATTTTAAGTCAGAGGGTTTTTCTTCCTTCTGCCTTCTGACAACAAAAAACTTCATTTTGTAGCCAGAAAAAAACAGTGTGCTTTTTGTTTTGAATATGCAGATAGCTTAGCCCATACATGGTCTGCTGCTCCTGTAGGTTTTCTTTTAACTGTCTTCTGGATATTTGCTTTATAATAAGGTGAAGAACTGTGTTTCGGGCATTGAAGGTACTGTATTTTCTTTTCTGTTAGGAAGCTTAATGGTCTACTGAGCTTTTACTGTAGGGTTCCATGATTTTCTTAACCTGCTGTTACTGCAGTGAGGGTCTTTGCTATACATTGCTTCTTCCTCCTTTGTGGTGGTACTAGCATTTAAAACTTTTCTTTTTTTCTGCCCCTGCATTCCTTTTCAGCTACCTGAAAATTCCTGTGACCCAGCTGCCCGTGCTAATGCTGATACAAGGAATGGCCAGGAGTATTCTTTTAGCAGCAGCCTGTACATTAGCTGTCGTAAGTCAGTTGCACAACTGTAACTGAAGGCAGCCTAATCTTAGAGCTCTTCTGTAATGGTGTTATCTTGCCTTTAAGAGCTCTGGGGCACTATATATATTGCAAAGTAGTCTGGGAATCAAACTTGTGTTGTTTATAAGTATTATTAACTTATTATAATTAATTGACTATATAGTATGGTAGCATATGGTGTGGTTGTGTTGGTATTTCGTGTTTTGTCCTTCCCTCCTACCCCCCTAATAGTGCAAGGTTCCTCTGTGTGCATTCTTCCTCCTGCTCCCTGTCCTTTTACTGGCCTGTTGCTGCTTGTCTGACCTTTTGGAGATCACTGTTTTTTTAGATTTGCCTTTTAGGTTTTATATTTCTGTTTGGAGTCTGTTTGACTCTGCTTCTGCTGTGCTTATCAGGTTAATGGCGGTTCTCTAGTGTCATCTATGGCAAATACAGAATTGCAGTGTCTTGGTTTGAGAAAAATTTGGAGGAAAATGTCCAAGATGAACATCCCTTTGTTAGAAGGCAGATTTCAGCAGCCCCTCCCCCACCAGGTTCAGAAAGAAATTCCTCGGTGGAAAGTGAAAAAAACCCTATTTATTTAACAAGCAAAGTGCATGCAGGCATGGACAAAAGAATGAGTAATGTTAAATAATAAAACCTCTCGCTGTGGAGAAGAAGCCTGGGTAGATTTCAGAGTCCTTTCTGTGGGTGTGACTCTGCCCTCTCCAGAGCTGGGGTTTGGTGTGGGCCCCTCCACATTGTGGGGCCTCCCAGTGATGTTGTTCCAGACCAGAGCAGAACAGTCCCAAGAAACGTTCTTGCCTCAGCTAGCAGGCTAGTTAAAAAGCAGAGTGTTAACTCTCCATCTCTCTCCTGAGAAAAGGAGCCGAGAGGTGGGAAAAAGCAGGAAGGTGCTTTCCTCGGCTCTGTAGCAGCAGGAACACAGGGGAGTGCGTGTGTCCTTGAGCACAAACCACTCTGAAGAATTCACCTGGCTTCTCTCCCTGCCCTCTCTTCTTCTCCCTGCCCCTTCTTCACCTGCCCTCTCCTGAGAAACAGCTTAAAGATGCAGGAAGGCGCAGGATTCGTGTCTGCATAGGGCAGACAATAGGGAATACAGTATCATACAGTCACCCCAGGACATACAGTTTTCAATGATTCCTTAAATAGGGCATTATTGGAGCAGTACTGTCATGGATCTTACAGAGAACTTAAGAGTGACAGCCTGAGATAGTAAGAGGAGGGGAGCGTATCATGGAGGCCAAACATTTGTCCTGCTCTCTTTGTCACTATGATCTAGATTATTGAGAAAGGTCTTGTGTGCCTTCTCAGAAGTTTCCCAGCCTACAAGCGTTTATGCTTTGGAACTTTTTGATCCAGACACAGTATTTTTGTGTTTAATGGAAGACGAGTGCATCACAGTGTTCCCTTCTGTATAAAGTTTCATGTCCATAATGTTGTGTGGCAAGGCGTTTTGCAGTTGATCAATACCATGTGTCCATGGGGTTTCTTTTGACCCTCTTACCTCATGGTTTTATTTGATGCCATTTGGTATTTGCAGATTGGGGTGGCAAAGGTCAGTTATTCTGTGTTCACCTTTCCAGTACCTCTTCCCATAACCTTTTTGAGTACACGGGAGAGTACACAGATGCCTGCCTGTTCTTGGCTTGGTGATGGTGGCTACTGGTGCTGTAATCAGAACTTGTAGTGAGCCCAAAGAGATAATTCTGTCTGAATTTGTATGGAATATGTCCTAGTCTGCTTCAGTGTCCCTCCTGTGCTTTCCCTTGTCAGAGACCTAAACTGACCTTGAGCAGGAGCAGCCAAAGTTCATTTGCACATGCTCATTCAGTCTCTGCACTGTTTGAAAATGGTCATTCTGCTCCTGCAGTTGCACAGATCTCAGAAACAATACTCTTGGATTTAGCTGAATGGAGTCTGGACTTGTATCGGTGGTGTGGCTTGTCTGTCGACAGGTTTATCTGTCCTAAGGATTGTTAAGAGTTGACTGTATTTAGCTACACATTTGATTTAATTAATTTTTAAGAGTAATAGGACATAGCACAGTTATGAGCAGGGTGTTGGTAAGAAATTTTAAGAATTAGCTTTGAATAAGTTTTAATATTTTGTCTGCCTAGTATCTGTGACTGTCTTAGGGCTATGGTTAAGTTTTGTGAACAAAAAATAATCCTTCCTGCATGTGGACTTTATTTTTACATAAACATTAGGACCTTTTCAGTGTTCAGAAACTGGAATTATATAAATTCAGTTAGACTATTTACTGTTTTTCAAAAATTTTTATATATTCTTATTAATACTAAAAATAGAAAAGTAAGATTGAATTGGAAAAGGAACTTTTCTCTCTGAATATATTTGTTGACAGATTTCCTTGATAAATTTGGTATTCATGTTCATTTAGGGGAACCTTTGTGGTTCTAAACATGACTGAATATAAAAGTTTTTTAAAATTATAATTTTTAAAAAATATAAAAATCATATGTATATGAGTTGCTTATTGATTTGCTGTCTTATGTGTAAGAAGGCTATCGAAAGATTAATTTTACTTTAGCTTGGTGGATTGGTAAGTGGATTAGTAGTTGGATAAAGTATAAACATGTTTTCTGAAAAACAGAGAAGTAAGAAGTGAGCATTTGCTTGAAGATACTTGCGAACTGTTGGTATTTGACAATTTTGGGCCTTTCAGTTCAGTATTATTGCCTTAACTGTTGCCGTAATTTCCTTTGGATTTTTGACACTCAGTGAGGAGGAAATAAAATCATGACCATTTGAACTGATTATAGCTTTTTGAATCCCAGTTCTTTTATCTTCTCATAATACTGAGTATGCATTCTGTTTTTTAAGCAAATTGTTCACTTGTATCTAATATAGTGCATCTCCCATTTAAATAGTTTTCTTGCAGTAATCTTTTTCCAGGATTTTCTGTAAGCTTAAAAGGTTTGATTTTGCTGTACAAATTGTTACTTTGAAGTCTGATTCCAGTGGATGATGATCAGGAATGCTGTGTAACAACATTCTTTGTGTGACTTTTCACCAAGACTTCTTTCATGCAGCTGCTTGGGGAAAGGCCAGCTAACAATGTGGTGGTTTTGTCGTGGTCCAGGCCCTCTTCCCACCCCCTGGGATAGCGGCAGGATCTCCCAAGTCTGTAAAAACACTGTATGCTAGTTTTCCTGTTGCTGTTGTTATTATTAGAGTCTCACGGTCTGGTTTACTGTTCCGATGAGTTTTCTTGGTGTTAATGTCTAAGAATGTGGACAGTATAATGTTACATGTACACACTGAGACATACGCATTTTGCAGGTGCTTACCTATAAATGTTGTGGCCTTTTTGAGTAGAGTTACAGCAGTGTGTGTATTTTTTTACTGGGAAAGAGAAAAAATTGATAAAAATTTAAAATACTGCAGTAATACAAATGCATGTATTACCATATAAGATATTGTATATTTATGATTTACATTACTGATAATCATAATGTGTATGTAGAAATTTTTTTTAGAGTTTTAGGTGGCTATGTATACATTTCTTCCTTTTGTTGTATGATAGGATTTCTGGAGGGAGGTGAAGGAAACTCATTAATTCCATAGCATTCCAGCTAAAATTATTAAAGCTATTAGCTTCCTCAGTGGACCAATGGAATTTTATCTGTAGCTGTTTCAAAAACAAACTATTTGTTGTGCTGTGGAGTGATGATTTGAAATGAATCAATTCTTCAGTTGGGGAGCAGATTTTTCTAAATGGAGAATTTTGTGAAATTCAGTGGTAGGACTTCATAGGATGAAGCCTTTTCTTCATAGACAAAGAGTATTTATTTTATCTTTTTAACAAATTGTCCACTCTATACCAATGACGAGGTTGACTAACAACCACAGTAGTGAGAGCTCTAGTGGTTAGTGTGGCACCTTCTTTTTACCCCTCTTCAAAGAGTGGATCAAACAATATAATATGAATAAGGCTATATTAACTATAGCAAACTCTATATCTGTTTTTAATAGAGTAAGGAAAATGTGGAGATACTCACAGCTTTTTACCGGCTAAGCTCGTAGTTCAATGCCTTAGAAAGCCTCGGGCAGCCTAGAGAGGTAGCACGGGCAATCCAGCATTTCAGTAGCTCTAAAAGCGGCAAATGGTAGCTGCAAAGCTGATACCACCAGTAGAAGCAAAGAGGGAGAAATATAGTCTTTGGTTGCCCAATTCCTGCTATTGGAAGCTTTCAAACAGAAACACACAGATGTTCGCAGAAGGAGTGCAAAGCCAAAGAGGGCGGGCCTCAGAGAAGGGGAAAGGGGAGGACTGGGGGCGGACCCGGGGTGACCGGCCAATCAGACACTGCTAAAGAGTTTGAGTTACATTGGTTTTGCCCGCGATTGGAACAGAGGAGTTCAGAGCACACGGCAGAGGCAAATCCTGGCTTGTCTTGGGGAGGGGGAAGGGAAGGTCGGAACAGGCAGCAACAGGCAAAGACAATAACTTCAGCTGACAGATTTCTTATCTGCAAGTTCTCTTGTTTTTACAGGAAAGGAAGATCAGGGTTAAAACAAAACTATATAGAATGTCTTAATGAAGAGACAATTAAAGGTTTAAAATAGTACTTAATCTTTCCCTTTGCCAAAAAGAGTAACAGTAATGGTCTTAAGTACATCTTTGAAAGGTGAATCCAGCAGAGTTGGATAGCCTTTGGGTCAGTCAGCAGATCTGATAGTTGTGGAAACAGAGGGTGCAATTTCATGTAATCTAGGACAGCTGTTGACCTCTGCTGAAGTAAGAGGACTGTGGTTTTCCCCTGACTGGCTGTTACTGCACTGGTGGTTTTGTGTATGGTAATCATATGACCTCAGTGTGGATTGCGTCAACCCATTGACTGATCTTGCTCAAACGTAAACTTCTGAATTTCCCACAAATTTAGTAATGAGATGAAAAAAATTATTTGCCCTGCTGCATAGCAAACCCATAGTGCAAGGAGGGGGCAAGAATGTACAGTTGAAAGTGAAGAGTAAGGTGAGATCCTGCTTTTCAGTGACAGTTCACAGCTGAAATGGATTGAGGTGTATCCTTAAGTGACAACTTAGAGCAACCCTCATAAGAAACTAACATATCAATAAAGAAAGATTTTTCTGTGCTAGAATAATAAATACAATTCTCTTGTTTTGGGAGTGAGCTGTAGTTAGAAATAAAGTAAGACTTCTTTAATGAAACATAATGGACTCTTTAGGAACTTAGAATGCATAAACAAATTTTGCTCTGACATTGATGCTTGGTTAGGTGATGGTGATACTATCCCAGAACTCTTGTGCTGTGAGGCTGGCTTCACAATTCTGGCCTCTACAGTGCATTAGTGGTTTGCTGCACAGCTTCAGCACTGACCGTGGGTTGTAGTGGAGTCCCTACTCTGTGCCTCTTAGTTCGTAAGCAAGCCATGGGCTTCCCTTGTGGTGGATGGTAGGATGGATTCTAAGTTTGTTGCTGTTATTTTATGAAGTCAAAGCAAGGCTTGAAAATTTGTACTGGAAGAAAATTTAATAAATAAAAGTACTGTGAGTTTCTTTACAGGGAAAGTGCTTTTGAATCAGGCTTTGGGCAATTAAGCAGTAGTTGTAAAGGAAAAAGTTTAGTTAGGTGGGTAACATACTGTGTATTATTTATTTATCTTCCTGGGTTTTCTTCGTTAATTTACTTTGGTAGTGTTTACTTCTAGTTATAGAGTTCTTTGTTGGCAACAGTCTTGTGTTTGCTGATGATGAAATTGCTAGGACTTACTTGTTCTCTGTCACACTGGGATAACAGATCAACTATTTATTTTTGGCTAGGGGTCTGAAGTCTGAGCTTTTTAAACTCTGAACATTAGTGAACAATGTACATTAAAATTGTACCTGCTAAGTGTGTACTGCTAGGTTTGCACTGAGTTGAAAATCAGTAAGGCACCAAAAATAAAAATGCCAGTGAAAGACTGGTAACATTTGGATAGATTCTGTGGTGGTAATTAAACATTTTGTGAACTAGAAAGAAACATAAAAATTGGCAAAACTCAATAGTTTGTCTTTCTAAGAGATAAATCAAAATAGAAAAGAATTCATTTAAGTGAAATGCTACAAGTCTCTTATGGTGTATTTAAACTTTTGAAGACTTTTCAGCATGAATTTCCAGTTTTTGATATTGGAAAAAATGATTTTCATTACTGTTATCAAAGGAAGTCTTGGAGTTGGTTTATATGTGGTTTTTCATGTTGGTTTAAAGTTGGTAGAAGTTGTTTTCTAAGATCTTTCCAAAGGAAAATGTCTTAGTTATATTTGTGCAATGTTTTCTTAGAAAGCACACTGGATTTTTTTTTAAAAGGTAAGCAGCATTTCCCAAAGTTACTGAACTTGAAAGTACAGTTGAAGTAAATGTTTTTAACTTTGTCTATCACCAATAAGTAAAAATTAAAAATGATGATATTTTACAATTTCTGGATGGAGACATTGATTGTTGTAGAATATTGGGGTTTTTTTAAGCAAAAGAAGCAGTGAATCTGTCAGCCTGTGGTAGCCTGAGGGTTTTTTCCCAGCAGTTTCAGAGAAAACAATTCTGGTAAGAGTGCACAGAAACAAGCAGATTTGATGGCTGATTTGAATCCTTATCATTTAGGCCTTAGGCTTTAATTTAAAAACAAGAAATTAAGTTTATTTTAAGGGTAAGCAAGGCAAGCAATATCATCTGGTAAAAATACTATTATTGAGAAGACACATTTGTCAAAAGGCCACCATCTCAAAGACTGAAAAATAAATAAAAAAAATCTGAGTATAAGGGAAAATTTTAAGAACATTTTGCAAGCTGCCAGTACCTCTATTTGCAAAAACATGTGTCCTGTCCTCTCTTCCAGTTAAAGTTGTACTGAAAGGCAGATGAAACCAAAAGTAAATTGTATATAAGCAATTCAACGGGAATAGTAAGAGTTTGTTAGCAATTACTGCAAGTTTCATAAGCAAAATTTAAAACGTGTGTAATGTATCTGTGGCTGTTTGTCTGGATTCAAACCATGCACAACTAAAGTGAATGGAAGCTTATCATGGATTTAAAGAGTAAATGATATGGTTTATAGAGATGGGTTTAGTGAACTCATTTGGAACAAAAGTGATCTCAAAAACGGCATGAGTTCTTAGCTAATTTTGGAGAACAATTAAGAAAAAAATAGGAATATCTTGCTGTTATTTCAGTGCAGTGTTTGGGCAAAGAGGAAAGGTAATAACATAATTTCAGTTGCAACAGAAACTAGGGAGAATGTTTTAAATGTTTTTGAATGTGTAGAACAGTACTATTGGAGGTTTTTATTTTATAATCAAAAACATGAATATACAACAGTATTTTTCACACTTAAACATTGGTAAAGCTCAAAAGGACTGGATTTAGTGATTTTTTTCCTTCCTGGTTGAGAAGGAGGGAGAATGTGTATAGTTGCTGATGAAGTTTTGGTTGTCTAGAATAATGTAGTAAGTGATTTGAATAGGAGGTTTATAGTGGCAAACTTTATGGCTTAGATGGAGTAAATGGAAAATACGTATTTTAACATAGTCTTAAATACCACACATCCTTTTAAATGCTTGCTTCTCATATGGGCTTCTATGTACAGTTTGGATGGGTGTCTGTAGAATGTTTCATTATCCCTGCAGACAAAGAAGGCAGTTATCATCCAGTAGGAAACAGTAGATAAAAGCACTCAACTTTGAACATGGCAATAGGTCCTTTATTCTGCTGGGATTCTGAGCTCTGTGCTCAGCCTGAGTAGTTGTCTAAAAGAGAGGGAAATGTCAGCAGAGGATTGAGAAGGTGTTTCTGTACTGCGTTATATAGTCAGGACACTCTCAGTTGTACAAAACATTACAAGTAGAATCTGTGTATAGGTTAGTAGCTCGTTCTCTCATCAGAGAGACAGAAGAGACCTATCCCACTTCGGCTGTAGGTGTCCTTACTTCCATGCTTATGCTTTGCAGCAATAGTGACTAGTCTCTTGATGCTTAGGAAAATGGTTTTTGTTTGCCAGGTCCTCGTATGGCAAAACGGAATCTTCTTGACCTCCTTTAACTTTAAATGTTTTGTGGAGGAGTCTACAAACCTTGAGTTCTCAAAAGGTGGAGATTGCACAGCAACTTGAGACAACCAGTTCTTAACCACACTTGTTATGGAAAAGTATCTTCCTTACTCTTCCTTCCGGGACAGCTGTGCCTCTTCTGACACTTCCAGGTCAGCTGGGTGTAGCTCTCTGAAAATTCTGTATTTCTTCACCAGTTAAACTTTGGAAAAAAAAATATTTAAGACCTTGTGTACAGGGTGTCCTGAGTCCAAGTGGGAGCTGGTACTGGACTAAGATTTCTTTTTTGGTGTAGTCATTTGAGGTTGGTAACATAAGGGTGCTGCAACAATCCCTATGGTTAGATATTGTTGGACAGATTGTGACTTTTCAGCAAGGTCAGATTATCTGGGATCTGAAGGTGCCAGATGGAAACCAATGGAAAATGTCCCTTGTCCTCGATTTCATGGGCACTTATTAACCCATGTTCAAAAAGTGTATTAGTGCTGTGGTGCTTCGTTTGTTTCATTGTATAGATCTTGGTTTTGGTCTCATGAAAGTTGAAAGCCTGCTATTGCCCACAGCTGTTATGGATGTGTGCTTTTGTGCTTTGTATTTGTAAATAGGGATATATTGTACTGTTTTGATTTTTTCTTCTCTCTTTCTTTCTTTCTTCCTTTTTTTTTTTTTTTTTTGGATAGTGGTGCAGCACTATTCAGTTAAAGTTACTCCTGAAACTGGTTCCTTATAGTAAAAATTCTTTACCTACCTAAATTTCAGTTTGCTTAGTGATTTTTTTTCCCCCTAATGTCACTGGTATATTTTGTATATTTACATAATAATTTCTCATTACATGTAAGTGTAACTGGAGTACAGGCTTAATTACATCTGAAGTAAAAGCTTTTGCCATCTGATTATGTGTAGCCAACTGAAGAAAGTTTATTTTTTTCAAAATTTCAGTGTCAGTTTTTAATTGGTTTAATGGCTTTATTAGATGAATGGTGTTTCTGTTTGAGTTAATTTTTTGAGAGAAGAATTGAAGATAAGTATTCACCATTAACACCATGTTAACATTTATTTGTCTTTAGTGAGATGATTCTGGCTTAAGGCAGTTTGCAAGTCTCAGAAAAGCCCTTATAAATACTCTTTCCCTGAAGATATTTCAAGTAAACGAAAGAACAAAAAAAGGTTGTGGTTTTTATCGGTTTTTTTTTCCAGTCTGTCTGTTAATGATAATTTTAAAATGGTCTGTTGGAACAGTTTTTTAAAAGCAGCTCCAGTTGGCAGTTTATATTTTTTTTTCCCCCTGCCCTTTTATTAGTCTCATGCCTTTTCTGAACCGAATGATTCAGACTATTTGTGAGTAAAATTATGGAGCAGCACAGATACTGTATTTAGTTGCAGTTGAAATACTAGAATGATATGTGTGATGTTGACTTTGAATGTATAACTGTTGTGTGTGTGCACTTTCATTTTCCATAGAAATTAATTATAACTACCAATTTAGTAAATGGGAAGGGGGAGGGACACCAGATCTGTTGGAAGAAACTGGAGAAGATTTGTGCTTTAAGAAAAGTATGTGGAATTGCATATGTACTTTTTATTCTAAATACCATTCCAGAGTCTCAACAATACTACTGTGAGCAAGCACAGCTTTGTGTTTAGCTGAGTTTGAGTCAAAGTACAGTTCGGTGAAGAAATTAAGAACCTTTAGATTCTGTAGAGTAGTTGAAAAGAGAAAAATCCAAGATGAAAGCTCAGAAAGGTCTACAGTGAGACAGTATATGGTGGGTTTTGTGTTGGGGGTTTTTTCTGGGTTTGTTTTGGTAGGTTGGTTGGTTTTTGTTTGTTTGTTTGTTATAGCATGCATTTGCACAATGATAATTTACTTTGCTTCCCTAATCTAATAATCTGCTAGATTATCTAATTATGTAAGTCTGTCATTTTATGTCCTTAATGTTTGCATACAAGTAAGCCTGGGTAGGAGGAAAGCAGAATTATTTTTGAAGTATACTGAGGGTCTTGTGACAAGAGGCTTTGGTTTTCCTCTTGGGGAAGAACAGAATTCACACCAAATTATTAGACACACCAAATTCACTTTCAGATGAGGTGATATTACTTCTAATAATTCTGTTATTAGTGTCAGTATAGCAATATGTTGGGTTAGCTATACAGCAGCTTCTGCTAAATTTACAGTTATGGCAGATGGTCCTCCACTGAAACAAACCAACAGCTCTCAGGATCTTTGTGTTGAAAAAAGGCTTCAAATTAGTAGATTTATTTCTGAGTTGGTGTTTTCCCCCACCCCCATCCGACCAAATACCAGACAATTAAGAATGTTGTCTTTCTCAAAATGTTGTTAAAGCACAGTATGGTAAGTAACTAACCATTTATTGATGACCCCAAGTTAATGAGTTAGAATAGGACCGGATATAGGTATTAGTATTCCTATGAAAAAATGAGTTGGCCACATGTTTATAGATGGAAAAGCAAGAGATTTTGTAGAGGGGATGTGAGGATGTGTGTATGTGTTGGGATTTCTTTCTACAGAAAGAAACAGGAGTCCATTCAAATCAGAACAGCATTTTTAAAATGAAAATTATACACAGAAGTCTTCTATGATGGTAATGCTTGTAAGAATACCAGTTTTGCAGGATTTTGTGTAGCTTTTATGCAATTACTGTGTTAATCCAAGAAATTAAAAAATAATAGTTTTTTCTGTTTGTGTGTCACTGTTTGTTTAAATCATTAGTAGTTGAATTTCATAGAGTATTACTTGTATAATTTTTCCCTGACTACATTAAAAAATGTATTACTGATCATCTAAACTTTGGATGACAAAAATGAAATGTAAACATGACTTAAGTGTAACTTCTGTCCTGAATATTCTAAACAGTCAATGGAAAAAAAGTGTTGTAAAAGGTTCTTTGTACTATAATTGTACTACATTGAAATGTCCTTTGAGCTTCTAGAAAACGTTAAATACAATTATAACTTTTTGTAGGTTGGGCTCATGTGGTTTGTGCTCTGTACATTCCCGAGGTGCAGTTTGCAAATGTTTCTACAATGGAGCCTATCGTGTTGCAGTCTGTTCCCCATGATCGTTATAATAAGGTATAATTATATGTCTTTTTATATCTAATGTATTTATTTTAAAACTTGTGAGCTTTAATAATATAAACCCACACTTCTTAGAATGCACTTTATATAAAATTCCTAAATGTGTGCAGTAATGCTGTAAGTTTTCTGCAATGTCTTTATGGTAAATTGAAGAAATAAGAAGGCTATATTATTAAATTAAGCTGTAAGGTTATCTGCCATGTCTTTTTAGTCTTTTACAGATTAGGGACTGTTTTGTTAATTAAAAATATCATGATCTTTGAATAACAGTTTATTTTTAAAGGAATCTGAAATATTTCCCATAGATTAAAATACTGTTGCAGCTTATATGAGATGTTATTATTAATGACCACAAGATCTTAGTGTTTTAAGTGTTGATATGAACATAAACATATTCATAAACATTTCTTTTAGGACAAAAAGGTATGCTAATATATTAAGGCAAATGCTTGCAGGCTTTTGCCTTTGTAAACAACATTCACTTTAGTGGGATTGTTTGCTTATAGAAGAACTGCTCCTAAATAAGTGTCCTTGAGATGGAATGTTTTATAAGGTGTGGTGAGACTTTAAATAAAAAAAAAAAACCCAAAAGGCAAAGCAATAAACCAGTAACTTGTTAGTATTCTTTATTGATAGTTACATTTTTCTTATTTCACTTGTGCTACTTTCTCCTCACTTAACTACATCGATCTTTGTATGTTCCCTTTTGCAGATGCAAACTGAATTTCTGATTAGTTGTGGTACATATTTTTCTTGTGTTGTTCTTTTAACCTCTAGTTTATTTTTTTTACTTTATTTTGGAGTAGTTTGTGGACACTGGAGTGAAGTAGGAATAGACTTATGTTATAAAAAAGAGAAGAAAAAGGCATGCATCACCTTTTGTGTTCTTCCTGCAGACCAGTCCTGTTCACGTTGTCTCTGTGACTTCTCACACGCCCCTCCCACCCCCTTTTGAGTTTCCATCTTTGATTTATGGGCTGTCCCTCCATTTTTCCAAACTTCTTTCTTTTTTCTTTCTCCGGTCTTTTCCTTGTCTGTGTCAGTTTCTCCAGTTTTGTCTGTCTTATTTACCAGTGTAGCTGAACGACCAGGAGTAAGCTTTCTCATTACGTTCTGCCTGAGCATCTCTATTGGCTTCTCACTATTGGCTTCCTACTGTGTTAGCAAGAACATGCAACAGTGAGATGCAGTGCAGGACTAATAAAATGTTTGTGCTTGGACATGAAGCAGTAATGATTTGCTATAACAGATGAGTTTATTTTTTCTCTCTCCTCAACTCTGAGGAAACAGAACATCTGTTTTCTTCTTTTTCCTTGAGTATTAGTCAGTCATAATTATTTTTTTAATTGGTAGTGGTTCTCCCTTAATGTACTTCAAAAATTTAGTGGAGCGCTTTAGTTTTTGTTTTATCTTGCAGCATTTCCACTGATGGTAATTGGATATTGGATGAGTGAAACCTTCAAAAAATGTACTTCAAAAATGTACTCTGTGTCTTTTACTTGTTAAAAAAAAATCCATTGTTGGTCTCTGTCTTTAGTCTTTAATTCCTTTTCATCATAAGTAAAGTTGCTTCTTTCTCAAACAGTTTTTGTTCTAAATATATGACATGTAGTTGTGTTTTGCTGTTAAAATTCCAGTTTCCGTTTTTTGTTAGTCTGTAGTTACTATGATTTTTTTCTCACTAGATAGTTACTAGCGCCATGCAGTTCATGTAGAGAGAGTTCCTGATGTTGTCCAGCTCTTAGCTTTCTGTGCTCTTGGCAGGTGTTCTGATTGAGGCCTATTTGCCATGTTAGCAGTCAGCCTAAAACTACTTTCATCTGGCCACTACAGTTTATTGTGAAGTACAATGAGACCTGTGTCAGAAGTGTCAAGGTTTGGGGTCACACTCCAAGCCTTCAAATGATTATTATTTTTGTTCTGTCTTTTTACAGAACTCAGATTTTGCTGACATTGTTTAGTCTGTTTAGGTCAGGGAGATAGTGGCTGTGGATTTCAGGGGAATCCAAGAAATGCCTGTGCTGCAGTTGGAAACCTCTTGAAACCAATGTAACTTCAGTGCCAACAGCAGTGTAGTTGTAACAGTACAGAATTTAAGAGGTAATGCCTGACAGGGGAGTCTCAACTTTTTTGCTAAGTCTGTAGCTGGTGCTGAGTTTGGTACTGCTATGGCTAAGCTGCCATGGGTTCCCAAGCAGGCTGTTCTTGAGCAATACTCCCCCAAACCAATAAAACTATAGTTCCTTTTTCATGTAGCCTGCAATAATTTCACCTTCTACTCCCATGGCTATTCAAGATAAATTGTGTTTATTTAAATGATATGTTTTTTTAGATCAGAAATTTTGTAAAGCATTTCACTTTGACTATTAATTTGAGGAAAAATGGGAAAGAAAAGCTGGGTTTTTGAGAAGTAGATATGACAAACAGTTCTTGAAACATTTGTTGCACATTGAGAATGAATGTAAACATGTAATTAGGAAAAAATGACTGGAGTTGTTTCTTTTTTTAGAGAGGCTTAGCGATAATTTCATTCTGTTTGTCAGCTCGGGTTGGAATAGAAGATTTTAAGTAAGATGTTATTTCCTGTGAAGTTCAAAATAATTCTCTGTGCATGACCGGATACATACAGAACACTAGCATATGGAATTGGGAAATAAAGGCCAAAGAAAATTACCATGAGGGAGAAATTATACTGTAGTCTTTAAAGTAAATATAGTTGAAGTTTTGCCAGGAGATAGTACTTAATTTAATGTTTGGGGGTTTATTTCCCTATGCACTTGTTTCTTTACTAAACACTGCAAAATATGCAATATTACTCAGTACAGTAGTTTTAAATGCAAGAAGAAATGCAGCAGATGCCAAAGCATGGGGCTTGTCCATATAGAGACACTTGGCTGCTATTTCCCTAAAGTTTGCCTGCTTCTGGGATAAGAACCATCACATTACAGAATGAATCCACTGAATGATTTGATTAATGGGTTTCCTATCAGGAAAGCTCTTCTTACACAATTGCTTCAAAAAATGAAATGGACTATCAGTTGCTCTTCTTTTTAGAAATAGGTTTTTGTTATTCCTTGGATGCATGGATAATGTATTTTTATTTTATGTCAGCTTTATTTGTTTCTTTCAGGCTCATTCGAAACTATGTGATAAGTGTATATAATTACTGCTTTTAGGAATCTCTTTTAGGAACTGATTAAAAGATAAGTGCATTCGGAGTTTCTTGATTTGCCTGGTAGTGAATGCAGCTGGTAAACTTCTCTTTCAGTACTTGCTGCAACAATGAGAAATTTCTGTACAATTCCTAGGTTTGATTTTGTGATCAGGGAATGCCACTGGGTAGCTGTTATGAGTAAACTATTGCTCAAATTGATTTTTGCCTTACAAATTTTTTTTTTGCCTCATCTTCCCTTCTGTTTTTGCTTTTGCAAAGGTTTACACTTTGAATCTTTGAAGGGAAAATACTGACAGGAGCATAAAGGCAGCTGTGCAAAATATATATTTTGCCTTTAAAGGAAGTAAGGTATTTATTGTGTGTTTTTGAGTAACACGTCCTTGCGGAGTCAAAAGCTTTGCTTGTTTTCCAATGAATTTGGGAGAGTACTCTCTTCCCTTAAGAGCTTTGATGAAAAGCGCAGCTGTAGGTGGTGGGACACAGTTTTAAACTTCCACATTCCAGAGGCTTCAGAGGTGTAACATTTGCATGGATTTGCAAATGCATGCAGGTCTTCCTTTGTGAAAGAAAGACAGAGGTTCTCAGGCTTCTGGAATTGTTTGTGTGTCTAAGAGATGGTACAAATATGAGAAGCTCAGTTATAGAGAACTTACTGTCTGTGTTGGAACAGGAGGGTGAACCTTCTTTTGTATCTGTTTCATATGGAAGACTAGGAAACAGGTTTAATGTTTCTCATGACTACTGTAGGAAAGTTCTTTGAGCTTGTTAAAATGAGTAGTCAGTCCACCATGTTGTGTTTAAACTTGTTCATAATGTAGCTGGTTGTTTGTTGTCATTTTAAAGTCATTTTACTGTAAATTGCTTTAAGAGGTCCTGAAACACAGACCCTACGTGTAGTGTAAACATTGAAAAATGGAGTCTACATCTCTACTAAGTGGAATGCTTGTATTGCTTTTCTTTCTGAGCTTCAGTGAGGAAAAAACTTAAAGAACTTGAAGCCAAACTCTGAAAAAAACCAGAAAGTAACTGGAGATTGAGTTTTATGGGGTTTGTTGAACTCTCTGTTTATAGAGGTATCTTACTTTGAAGTTACTTACACTTAATATAGTGACTCAGATGAGGTTGATAGATCATGACCTTGTTTGTTCCTAAAATGTGAATGTGTCAGGTCATGGTATGGAAAGCTAAAAAGCAGCCAGTCTCAGACCCTGTCAAACAACTGAATTATCAGTGTGCACCACCTTGATGTACAAAAGAAGCAAGGCAAAGAATTAAGTAGGATTATCCCCTTTCTGATCTTTCAGATGTGAGGTTGTAGGGTATGATTTTAGGATATATTAGCTTTTTTAAGTCTTGTGGAAACTGTACAACAATAACTTGGCTACCTTCAAGCCATCGATATTAACAAAAATGCTTTAGTTAGCTGACATCTCCTTTTACATGTTGTTCTAAAAACCTCTGTAAAAGGCTGTTCTGATCTCAGAATTTCACTCATTTTCCTGTCTAAGTAATACTGGTTTGCATTGTATAATTTTTTTTAAAATTTCAGTGGTCTCTTGGTCCATTTTTGTCCACTGTTTTCTACTACCCATGGCTGATGTTATTTTTTTTTTATTACTCATTCTCTGCCTCACTGAAAGGAGGTTGTGATAAAATTGTAAGTCAGTTAAAATACAGAAGTTTTATTTTCTGGCATTAAAAAGTTTCTCTTTTCTCATTTAAGATCTTATAATGGGGTTTCTACCGAGGTAGGAGTGTTCTTAATGTTTATTACTCAGTAAGGTTCTCTCATTTCAAAACAAGCACTTAAACCACCTAAGTGCTGAATGATACTCTCATTAAGAATCTCTTCTTAAATTGTTGAATTTTACACATGAATGTGATATGATATAGAATCTCTCTCAGTGTCAGTAATTAGGAAAGGAAGAAGTGAAAACAGATCTAGTTTTGCCTGATGTTTCTCCCTGGAATGCTGGTGAGAGATTGTAGTGATGCCTAGTATAGTAGCGAGCTTCCTTACAGTATGTATCCATATTTATTGGCCATGTGTTTAAAAAAAAGAAAAGGTATTGAATAATGAGGAAGAATTTGGATTTTTTGTCTTAATTTTTTTCTTTGGTGTTACTAAGAATGTCTTTGAAAAGATTAAAAATTGCCACAGCATCCCAGTAAAAGAAATAAATTGACAGAAATGCTATGAAAAGATTTCCAGGTACTAGATAGCTTGTTTTGGAGGTTAAAATGGGTTTGGTATACTGATGTAAGCTCTTTTACAGAAGGTTCTTGCTTGATTATTTTCCAAGATATGGGGCTGTCCAAGTCATGATGAAGTAAAGCCATCCAAGTAAAGCAGAGTTCTGTTAAACACCAATTTGATTAAAAGTAGATGAGCATCATATGAATATTGAAGCATGCTATGACACTTCTGAAAATTCTTTGCACCAAATGTACAAATAAAATTTCACGTTTGCAGTTTTTTCTGTATGTAATTGTGTAGATATATGTGTATACCATATGGTACCTTGTACCATTTGGCACTCAAGTCTAATTTGATGTTTCTGAATGCCACCAATACAGGTTATGCTAGATGAATATGAAAATGATTGGGACTTAAAAGGATGTAAACACAAACTTGAAAGCAAGGACAGGTGGCAAGCCTAGCACTATTAACCCTTGGCTGTTTAACCCTTTGGCTAGTTGACAGTGGTATGAAATATAAGCAAATTATTATTTGTACTGCCTTAACATTGGTGAAGTGTTACTCAAATCCTGAGAGTTTACCAGGTGATCTCCTTTTGCTAACAAGCATGATTAGGCTTTCATAAAGAAGTTCTTATACAGGCTTAGCTGCAAAATGCAGTAGTTCTCAGCCTAGAATCTCCTGTAACACAGAATTTATTTTTATGCTTCTTATCAAGTAAAGTATTTTCTCTTTGATAGACATGCTATATTTGTGATGAACAAGGCAGAGAAAGTAAAGCAGCCACTGGTGCTTGTATGACATGTAATAAACATGGATGTCGACAAGCTTTTCACGTAACATGGTAAGTATATTTTATTATTTAATATCTCTGATGTTCCAGAAAGAATCAATGCACACAGTGTAATGAATAAACTCCTTATTTAGTACATCTTTGAGTAAAGAAATACTGTAAAGTAGTTTGTTTTTGTAATAATTGTGTTTACTAACGGTATTGCAGCAGCAGCATGGATTCTGCTTTGAGCTGCAAAAACTGTCTGATAATACTCCCTTGGGTGGTATTAAATGGTGTGTGCTCCTGTGAATAAGTATGGGGGTGGGGGGGTTGTGTTTTTTTCTTGGTCTTAGGTTATTTTTCTTAGAGGGTATTTAATAGGATATGGGAGTGTGAAGACATTGTTTGTTTGCCTACTAACTGATTTTGATGTTTACTTTTGGTAAATCACTGGGAAAATTACTGAGCTGTGCGTAAAAATGCACTAGACTCACCCATTTCAGTACAGATTTCCAAACATTTGGGTGTAACTCACTTCACTGGTTTTATCTAAATGGTGCAGATCATCCTGAACTATTCAGATTTCATGTATTACTGCTGGAGAAAAACAGCTGTGTCCTTCACTATCTGATTCATTCCACTTTAAGATATTTAGTTTTACTTGCATTCAGGAGATGCTTGTTTCACTTTATGGACTTCTAAAAGAGGCTGGATAATTACATTAAACACATGTCAACAGGTGAAAGGAAGCAAAAAGAATTCTACTCCAAAATTTACAGGCATTATTTGTTTTTTCAATTTCAGCTGAAGTTATTTTACAGTAGATAGCAGATTTATATAGGCTGTCTAGCTACATAATCTGTGGATTTACCTGTGTTTTATGAGTTCCCCAGTATGCTGCTTCATGACCAGTTTAGTCAGGGAAATGGTACTCGCACAGCAACTCAAATCACTTAAATGTATTTTCTTCAGTGTACCCAAGTGATAATTTATATGTCTTGTGCAGATCTTAAAAGGATTTAATCCTATTGTTTTGGTGCTGATAACTTGGCAACTCTTAATTTATTTTTTTCTTTTAATTGCTTTACTGGTTGCTGGTTATATTCTTTCATAGACATCTCATTTTTCATTGGATGTGATCAATGTCAAGTTTCTTTTTATGGTGAAAATGGACTGTGTTCCTCAAAGCGTGCACACCATGTAAAGGGATTACTTACAGATGTGAAAAAATGTATACCTCCAAGTGCTTGTATGAAAAGGTCTCTTTCCTTTCAAACACTTGGATACATGCAAGAGTCCTTTCCATCTTTTTATTTTATTCCAAAGCCCTGTTTTCAGTGGATGCTGTGAAGAACATGAGACTTACATTCAAAATTTAAACATTTATCTTGCCAATTTTTAGAATGTTTTGGTTCAGAAACGTGGTCTATACTACAAAATTATATCTAGCTGGAGAGTAGTGTAACTGGAGATAGTTAGACACTTCTGTAATATTTTAAAAAAATGGAGAAAAATGTGAAGACTACAGAAGGCAGAAATCCAGGGCAAGGTGTATCAATTTGGGATTATCAAAACTAATGTCTAATTAAGAATGAGCTTGAGTGCATCTGGTTTTTGTAAGACAAGCTTAGTACAATAAATCTTTGCTTAAAGACATCCTCTTAATTACTTACTTTTTTCTAGTTGGTATCAGCTGCAGATGTATTTCTGGATTTCCCAAGAATATGTTTTTAAAAAGCGGTGAAAATTAACCACATTATATAGTCTTTCATTTAAATACTCCTGTGTATCACTTTGACTGTAACATTGCATTGTTATGGGAATGAAAATTATATGGAAAATGTAACAATATTTGGTTTGTCAATATCTAAGTTGGTTTTGATAAAGAAAATGTATCAACATTACAAATGGTGAAAAGCAAATTGTTTTGAAAAAAATGCAGTAGAATAAGGTAGTAATTAGCCCAGTCAATGCAACTTGTAAGTGTTCTTTTTAAAAGAAATTAGTCTGCCACAGTATTGTAAACTAATAAATACAGTTTGATTTACTATGTAATTCAAGTTAGGTTAAAAAAACCCAGTCATTTTCATGGCAAATCAGAGAAGGATGTATCCAAGTTTTCAAAAAAACCTCTTCTTTGGACCTATAGTATGGCTTTGTTAAAAACTGTTCTTTCCTTAGATAAATTTTGGCTTGAATTTGAGCTAAGAGTAATTTTAGATTGCTACGTTTACTTATTTCTGCAAGTAGCTGCATAGTAATTATAGATTTGCAAGCTATAAGCTCGTTTGAATGGCTTAAAGACTCTGAAAAAAGGCAACAGGCCGAAGTATGAGTGATACATGTTTTTCCCTGGGCTACAAAGGTTGGTTATGTGCTCACGTGCCACTGGAAGTCATTTGTGTAGAAATCTCTTATTAATTGCAGATATAAGCATCCGTACATTTTCAGCTGTGATATTGTGGTACGAACTGGTATAAAATGGCTTTCCTTGAATGTTGTTTGGTTTATTTTTAGTGCACAGTTTGCAGGACTTCTTTGTGAAGAGGAAGGCAATGGTGCAGATAACGTCCAATACTGTGGCTACTGTAAATACCATTTTAATAAACTGGTATGTATTTATTAAATTCTATAAATAAATGTTACTGACTTATTTTTTTATTCTGAATTGCCATTAGTGCTAGGAATAATATTTCCATGTAGTTCAAAAAGTAGATTGTATTTCATTAAAACAATGTTTTAATCACAGTTACAGAAGTACTGGCTGGAAATGTTTTTATAAGTGGTACTTAATAGGTGTGTGGGTTCTCCCCCTCTGCCAGAAATAGCATGCACATGTAGTGTTTTTTTTTCATTGAGTTCCTGGAATGTTTTCTTTTTCTATTTGTTTAGGTGCCTTCAAGGAATTCAGTCTATTTTGGAATAAACTAAAAAATACTACTCCTAGAGAATAAAGAAGCACTCAGTTTCTTTCTGCTTCTGTTACTCTTCTGCCCCACCTCTTTTGTTCTATCTCTCACTGTGTAGCCAATGAGTATTCCCTGTCTGTAAATTCTCTGAAACACACCCTTCAAGGAAATGACTTGAGGTTTGATTTTTAAAAACAAGCAAGGAAATGAAAAACACTGAAATTTCTCAGTTAATGCAGTAGGTTTTGGATCAAACCTCTGGAGTCTTTCTTATCACTTCTTACTTGTCAGTTCCAGATACCTGTTTCTGTGTACATGTGTGAGTGTGTGGACTTGAGGGACTTACTGACGTTTAAAAAACGTTATTTATTAATACTAAAATATATGGACTTATGTTCAGATACTGCTGTAAGTATAGTTAAACTTGCAGATTACTTGTTTTCACTACAAAAAAAGTTGAATACTTGGTGTGTGACTTTTAGGTTGCAGTGAGGTAAAAACAGGACTAGTCAACCACTTCAGCTTTCTAGAAGATAAGTTTGGTGAGGTTAGTTCTGTGCTCTTGTAAATACTGATGAATTTGCTTGATAATGAAGATGTCAGGGCTTTCTAGGCCTTTACTAAGCTACAATTTTTTTTTTTTTACTATCTTGAGCTAAGTATATACAAAAAGAGCGAAAATGGTCTGTTACTTAGTGGTGAAGGCAAACCCTTACACTGTTATGCCTTTGATTAGACTGTTGCAGTGCTGCTATGATTGAGAACAGGTATATTTTTTATTTAAAAAACAAGTTTAATGATAAAGACGTAACTCTATATTTGACATATAATTAGTTAGCTTTCTGTTATGAAGCTATATTGGTAAGAACAGTAAAGACTGGCAAGATTGTTTTAAGTGTTTCAGTTTTTCTTTAGGATTATTGTGACTGTTAAAGCCTGGTAAATCCAGATGCTTAGTATTTACTGCTGAAGATGGTGGGTGTTGTATTCCACTATTCCACTGAAAACTGGTTGACAAAACACTGACCTGAAATGTCTTTAAATGCTACCTCAGTTACAAGAAAAGAACCAGTATTTAGAACACTGGCCTAGCATGAAGTATTTGCAGTCCTGAACCAGGCTCTCAGACATTACAGAAATACAGGCAATTACATCTGCCACTTCTAATCACGGACACGACTGTAGCATTCTGTATCCTGGTTTTTAATCCATTTTAATGAAAATATACCTGATGGGTAGCTTGAATAATAAATAAGTCATGAAGTCACCTTGCAATGCATTTCAAGCATGTGTCAGGGCATCACTGTGGCTTCATGTGATACTCACTTGAGCAGCATCTTTTTGTTATATGTTATGAAAACTTGAAATGTGTCTAGCATCTTTTAACCTTTAAAAAGTGGCATATTTCATTTCTCTGTGGAAAGCATATCTTGCAAATTTGCGGGAGGTGTAAAAGTTGATACAGGGCCAGGCTTTTTTCCTGGTGTACATTCAAGTAGTCTTGTGAATTTTAGTGTCAGTAATTAGTCAGTTTTCCCTTAACTGAAGCATTGAAGTTTTTTCCTCAAACAGTAGGGCATCTTGTCAGTTGCAATGCTTTATACTTTTTATTTATTCAAATGGTTCCTTTTCTCTGTCCATAAATATATTTTCTCTTTTTAGAAAAAGAGCAAACGGGGATCTAATAGGTCATATGATCAAAGTTTAAGTGATTCTTCCTCTCACTCTCAGGATAAACATCATGAGAAGGAGAAAAAAGTAAGTGGATTTGTCGTTGCTAATTATGTGGCACATCTGCTTAAAAGTAGCACTTTCTGATAAATTTAAGTTTTGCTTAAAAGTGTGAAGAAAATCTTGTTCTGAAGCACTGAATAATAAATAACACATGATAAACCATAGGTACTGGCATCCAATGAAGAAACCTCTTCAGGTGCATTTGTATATGCACTTTCCTGTTTCTGTTTTTATTCAGTTTTGAGATACACATTGAAACATATCCATTGGGAAAGCTGTTCCATGTAACTTCCTTTGCCTTAGTTTTCTGTTAGAGCTTTTCTTGTATACCCTTCGTGACTACACTGGTAAGACAGTAGACATTTTAGCAACTGTGTGGCTAAACGTGTGCATCTGATTCCTTAGGTTTCAACCTGTTGTATCTTCTTCTCATGTCAAAGAACTGACATCTCTTCTTGACACATTTTATTGGTACTGGTAGTCAAGCCCACTGTGCTGGTAAAATACCTTGTTACTCACCTGGGAAATCTTACTGTGAGGGTGCAAAGAACATAACTGCTGATTTCTAATGTTGGTATATTCTTTCAAATAATTTGACTTCACATATTATTAAAAATAATTTTAAATCTATGATGATTACTATTTTAGGTTTTTATTACTGCTGGATTAACTGTTGTCTGTAGGAAATTTGTCATCTAAATTCAACAGAGGGTGATAACAGACACAATAATGCAAATATGCTTTGGCACTTCTTTTAGGCCTCTAAGAATACATGCAAAACTGCTCACTTGCACACATCCTATACAAATAGCTTAATAGGATTTTGTGTGGATGTGGGTAAACTTAGTTTTACATTGTTTAAAATCATTACATAAAATTGGAACCAAAGAATCTTTTGACCAAATGTGTATTATACAAAGGAGCTATATTTATAGAAACAGGAAATTGAATTGCAAATGTCAGTCTTTAGACTCTTAGTCTCCTTAATATTTGATTTGGATTTTAAGATCCCTTCCATATTGTATAGATGTTGATCACCAGTTGCTCTTGGATAATCTTCTAAAAAGTATCTTTAGACTTGTTTAATGGTGTAGGTGAGTTGTTCGTCTTTATCTGGTAATGCAGACTGTGATGCAGTCATAGCTCTAAATCTAAATGTAGGGCTAAAATAATAAAAGTATGGGGTTTTGGCAGGCTTTTTTTTTTTTTCTCAGTAACACGCTGGTAGAAAAAAATTTGAATTACAGACTACAGAATTAGCTGCAAGGTAAACCCTTACTAATATTTGCCATATTTTTTTCTTAGTTTTTCACTACTGTCATATTTCAGGTCATGTTTTATCAAAGTATGTGCATGGATTTTTACTCACATTGACAAAACTTGTAAGTTGGTGGGTTTGTGTTTTTTTGTTTTGCTTTGGGTTTTATTTTTTGTTTTTTTCTTAAATGACTTTGACTGAAGATACTGTGCTTCCTAGTTCATGATACCTGTGAAATCTTCAGGGTACACTTGGAGGGACTTTCAAACTGAGTGTGTTCAGTCAATGGTGTCAGCTATTTTTTCAGCTTATGCTGTATATTTGATATACTGTTTTAAGTATCTTGGAAGCGTAGGCAATTTTTTAGGGTGACTTTCCTTATTTCCTCTTCTGTAAATCCCTTGAGAATCTAGATTTTTTGTCATGTTACAGTAAATATTTATATCTTTCTTCAGAGATACAGTAGAGTTTGTGTGTGTGTGGCACCCACAACCCCCTCAAGGCCACTGTAGTTTCTGCTTTATCTTTCATCTTTGTTCTTTGGAAATCTGGATAATCTGATCTGTAGGCATCCTTAAAGCTTTTTGTTTTGCCAAGCTGTATGAGTTGTGGTTTGGAACCACTTTTGTTGCTCAGACCTCAAAAGCTATCCATTTGTGTGTGTGAAATACTACACTGCAGTAAGAAGAGGTTGGTCTGAAAATGTTAGTATAGGTAACTGTCATTTTTACAGACTCAGCTGAAAGCCTGTTTCCCTTCATAGTATGTGTTTAATATCTTCGGGGCACTCTGCCAACAAAATTGGTAACAAATATGTAAGGATATAATAATCTAAAAAATCCTGAACAAATCTAACCAAACCTTTCGTATGATTTAATTTTCATGGTGATGTTGAAACTACAGAATAAATAGCTTCATTATATTCTGATTACTGCTGCCTAAGCATTGTTAGTTTCTGTGGCAGAGATGCTATATAGAAATGATTAGTGATGAGACTGTGTTCCTCATAAATAGGATTGGTAGTACGTTGCTTGACATTCCATTATAATATCCCTTTTCTTCACGGCCCAGGTGTTTACCTCAGGCTTTCTTGGGAAAACTTAGGCTGCCATGATCCTGTGGAAGAATGCCTTGCTTTAATGTTACTGGCAGTCTCAAATTTGAAAGGACTAAAGAGGGAACTAAACACATCTGGAACTGGCCTTTGTGTAATACAAGTTTTTTTTTGCCACTAACATGAAAATTAGGCAGTGTTACTAGCTTTATATGTTTATGACTTCTGAAAAATGTGAATATATTATGTAGTAAGTAACTACTGTATAGCAGGTGAATTACACAGTTGCCTTTTCTACTAGACGTGCTTTGGTCTGAGCTGAGCAGGAAGGGGAAATTTAAAACTCTGCTATAATGGCTCATATAATGTAAATTAAACCAAAAAAATGGTCTTGTGACTGAAGACTGCAGATGTCTATTGAAGACGTAAAAAGAGCAAAATAGTGTCAAGGAGCCTCATGTCACTATCACAGGAGTTGGAGAGTGTCCAAGGAGAACCTAAAATGCAGGAGCCAGGGTAAGTGTTCTAAATACTGAGCTGCTAATGCATTATGGGCATCTTTTTGGTGCTTGTCTTGTTCTTAAAGAAACCTTACAGCTTTTCTGATTTTGTGGATAGAAACTTGGACACCTAAGAAGAGGCTGTGGAAGGGCATCACATTCCGTGTGTTCCACTGTAGGAGTTTGGTTGTTAGGCCCATGGGAAGGGAAAATTTAAAACATTGAAAGTTTCCATAGGCTGCGTGTTGGTTTGTGCATTCGGAACTGCCCGGACTTTCCCGATATGTTGTGAAGGAGCCTATGCTTATGTGTCAGGGCAATGAATTTCATTTGTGAGAAAGATGCTTGGTGCTATTTAATGTATTTTAATGCTGTTGTAAGCTGTTAAAAGGCAAGATGTAAACACTCAGATCAAGTGTTCCTGAGGCATTTCCTCACTGTCTGAACAACCAACTGTGAAAAGGTAAAATGGACCTGCCATGCGTCACGTAAGATTCTGTAGTAAAAATAGGATCAGAATGCAGGTTTTTGGGTTACCATTCAGCTGTATAAGTAATGGTTTCTTTTTTCTCTTAAAAATCAAAGCAAAACAAAAATCTGATTTAGTCACAAAGAGTCACTTTATGGTGCTGCACAGAGTGTTTTGAAGATTATTCTGATTGTGTCGTTCCTCTATGAATTGCCCCATTTCAAAATAAGTGATGTCACTTGAACGCTGGGAGTTTTCTATAACTTTTTAGGGAAAAAAGCTCCAGACTCATCTCCGTAATGCAGTAGTATCCCATTGCATTTTTATTAAATTTGTATGTTTTGTTTATCAGTTTAATATATTTGACTGTTTAATCCTTTCAACTGCTCTCGATGGATGAAGCAAAATTGTAAGAATGCTAAAGATAACTAGAAGAAAAGTGGTTTGCAACCACTTTGAAATTATTTCAATTTTAATAATTGAAGTAATACTAGATAAGTATTATTCAAGTAAGAGCTGTGTGGTGTAGATGCTAGTGGTGATGCTTATCCATGTTAACTTACTCCAAATTCTGTTCGGTCAGAGGGAAAGAAGCATGCCTCCAAAATACCTCTAAAGGCTATAAATAAATATAAATATAAACCACATGTATCTCAGTGTATAGGTACACTAATACCTAAGATGCAGAACCCAGTTCCTGTTTCCTAAGACTGAATTTTTGTGTGGGTTCCAGGGGTTCAAAAAGGGGGATGTCTTCATCCTTCAGTCTTTACTGCTGTTGCCAACGAATAGCATTTCTCTTTCTGGGCACCTGTTCTGTACTGACTTCTGTAGGAATGTAGAGTTTTCTTTTTTTAATACCTCTCTTCAAGTCAAATTCTGTTGAAAGTCTGTTTGGGAATACTGACAACGTGTGACTGTGTAAACAAAATTTCTTTAGAAAGCTGCTCTATCTGAGTATATTTACAAATAGATACTTTTATCTGCAGGATTAAGAGGAAAGGTGACAATCTCGTTTGACTTGTTGCTCACTAAAATTGTCTGTTAACTTGTGCTATTTTCTGTGTATACAACTGTCATCCTGATAATGACCTGCATGAAATCTGCTGGAGCTGGCACCAGTTGGTATATATAGATGGCACGGCAAAATGATCTCTTGTGGAGGTCAAGAAAAAATACATAAGAACATAAGCTCATTTTGATTTGTATTTTCTTTTCCTTTAGTAAGAGAAAAAGTAGGAACTTTTTGTCTCAGTTCTCAAGATTATCATGGAATTACTGATTTGATTACCTCATTTTTTTTAACCTTACAGGGACACATCATATATATTATTGAAAAAAGAGTAATGCTTTTAGTGTACATTAGCACAGCAAACACCTCAGTAGTATTAAGCTTGTCAGCTGGGGTTAGTTAATTATTATAAAATCAAAAGGACAAACACACCACCTCAGGTATACTTAAAAACTGTTCTGCAAGATGTAGAATTTTGTAAGGCTGCCTAAGTTACAACTGTCTTTTTCCATCTCAAAGTACACATTTTAGTCTTTGAGTTTTCACTGTGAAAGAAGATAACTCAAAACCCGAGCCAGCAGCTCATCCCCACACAGCCACATCCTGCACTCGTTCTCCTCTCTTATGGGATGGGGGAGAGAATCAGAAGAGTAAAAGTGAAAAAAACTTGAGTTGACATAAAGACAGTTTAATAGGTAAAGCAGAAATTGTGCATGCAAGCAAAGCAAAACAAGGAATTCATTCACTGCTTCCCATGGGCAGACAGGTGTTCAGACATCCCCAGGAAGGCGGGGCTCCATCACATGTAACTTTACTTGGGAAGACAAATGTTATCACGCTGAACATCCCCCCTTTCTTCTTCTTCCCTGACTTTTACATACTGAGCATGATGCCATATGGCATGGGATATCTTTGGTCACTTAGGGTCAGCTGTTCTGGCTGTGTCCTTTCCCAGGTTCTGGTGCACCTCCCCACAGGTGCTGGTGGGGTGAGAAGCAGAAAAGGCCTTGGCCCTGTATAAGAGCTGCTCAGCAAAAATGAAAACATTCCTGTGTTATCAACACTGTTTTCAGCTCAAATCCAAAACACAGCCCCACACCAACTAGGTGAAGTAAATTAACTCTATCCCATTCAAAACCAGCACAATTGCAGTTCTATAGCTGTTACTGTGAGAGATGCAAAGGACACTTTAAGTTACTCTCTTTGTTGGTTTTGGATCCTGGATTAATACAAGATTACTAGGACTTTGTAACAGTTTCTAGAAGGTAATCTGGATACTTTTTTACAAAGTTGTATATATGTGCTGTTCATGCCTAGCATGTTTTGTGTGCTGGTAGTATGCAGTTAAAGATGAGCTACGATGTTAACTGACTGAGCCAGGAAAATGGAATGAATTCCTTTTGTTTGCCAATCTGCTTGCCTGTTTTGTGATATCTGTGTGACAGGTATCTTTATGTTATCTTGCAGACAGTGGAGCATTTTGCAGTTTGTAATATAATATGTATTTTGAACATGTAGTTTTTCTAGGAGTGAATGAAAGTGAGCACTGACAATACATAGTTGCACTGATTTAGTTAATATTGCACCATTTTTGATGTTATAAAGTGCTACTCAAGTGTTCAGCACTGGATATCCATTACTAACAATTAATACTAAACTCTGCAAGTAAGAGAAGCATCGTATTTTAGTGTTAAATATCAAAGGAGTAGCTCATTCTGGATAAGAGTTGGTAGTCTTGCACCTCACAGAAGCTTTGGATGGCATTTTTATAATTGATTCTTGAGTCTTTTTACCTTTGACAGTTAAAATTATGACCATTATTTCTGTATTTAAGTGAGGCTTTTGGGTATTTAAATAATTGAATCAAGGACTGGACTGGTTCTTAAGAACGAGTTTTATGCTTAGAGCTGTATGTGTTTGAGTAATGCTGGCAGTAGTGTCCTACCTCTGCCTATAAACTATCTCTGGTCTGTATCGTTTCATTCCCTGTGACTGCAGCAACAGTGCTGCTGCATTGAATTTTTCTGTTGTGGGTTATACCATTTAAAATGCTAGCTAGATGAATGCCTGAGCAAGGGCTGTTCTTATGAAAATAAGATAAATTAGGATTTGAGTTTGAAACTTGTGAACTGTGGTCATCTTTCATTCTGCAGTTATTATGGTTATATTGCTAATAGCTACTAGTCCCCAGTAAGAGGCCAAGCAGATCTGGTATTGGGGATTAGCAAGAGCTGGGCACAGCTTTCCATTCAGGATGTTAGTTGAGATGCGACAGCTCAGGATTTACAGTCTTTGCTGATACAAAGATATTGCAGAAAATCTATGAATGACAAAAGAACCAATATGAGTACTCTGTGCTAATAGAACATTTTGATACATTGGAATTATTTGAGGGAGTCAAACAGCAGCTGAAAATTAGGGATTTAGGCATTCAGATGATTTTGCTTACAGTAGTCAGTAAGGAAAATAGATTTAAATATGTTGTTGAGGTTTAAAAACTTGGGACAACCAAAGGTAGTGGAGGATAAGGATTTTTGTAATAGCGAAGGCATAAAAATGCAATAATTCTAGGTCAGCCTGAGCAGTTTTGTCTTGAAGGACTAAGCACAGGTAGTTGCTGATAATGTGCATGTGTTTTAATTCTTCCAAAACAGAGTTTAGTCTTCTGTTCCCTGAGCCCATGAGCTCTTGCTTCTCTGTTCTGCATCTTTCTCTTGTGCCTGTTACTGTCCGTCTTCCATGTTCCTTCACAGAACTAATGTAGCTCACTAAAACAGCTGAAAACTCTCTACTTGTTTTTTTGTTGCTGCTGTTCAGCAGTTTGAGTGGGCAGACAGAAGGTCTGACAAGCTAAGCACTCTAAGAAAGGTGAGAGTGGGGTCAGAAAACCCTTTTCTTCCTTTGTAACAGTGAACTGAAATGCTGAACTTCAGAACGTATTTTAATGAAATGAAGTCCTGTAGAAACCCCTTTCAAGAAGGCTGTGCATACCTGAGACAAAAATGAATTGCAAATAGGTGTAAATACCTTAAACAAGTTAAATGATACTTCCATATGGAAATGTTATGAATTATTAATGCCATTTAAAAGAAAAGCCGAACTCATTAATTTCTTCTGTACTAGGAGAAATTATAGTTCACTAGAAGTGAACTATTGTTCACTTGTATTCATTTTTTCCAAACATTGAAGTCCGAAGTTTGAAAAGATATATTTTGTAACATCTCTTCTGTTGGTAACAGATCAGAGCTAAAATGTAGTTACACGTGTATCCTTAATTCGATATTTTGATGAGATGTTGGTCTTTTTCAGTTGTTTTTCTGAAAGTACGTTAAAGAAAATGAGTGAGCAAGTGTTGATCTTTAGAGTGATGAAACAAGTAAATGAGCTAAAAAAATGAAGAATTGGAACCAAAGTGTGTTTGTCAAGTCATATTATGTAATAATTTTGTAGATTGAATCTTTGTGGGAGAAATAGAAGCAATCAGAATGTACTTCCTTCCCCTTCTTCATCCCCCTGCTCTACAAGAAAGCAGAGTGCCGGGGGTGCTATAGAATTCCAGCAATCTAGCAGCATGTAGCTGTTGGAGTTAAGATGGGATTACATAACTTTTTAGAAACAAAAACAAAAAATGAGATTCTTGGTGAGAAATAAAGCTTTCTGATTAATCATGATGTATAAACCCGAGGCATTTTGTATTGGTATTTAGGTGCACTATAAATCAGGACTCTTCAAGTTGTTCAGGATGAATATTGTTACAGGTGCTTACCCAATGGCTGCATGGCAATCATACCTTATTTTTCTTACAGTAAGAAAGGTTCAGGAGCTGCCTGAATCTTCTCTGCTCAACTATCTTACTTGTGAACCAAGATTAAAGTTCCCTTTGTCAATTTTGTAGTTGGCCTTGTATTTTTTTAATGTATTCTTCCTTGGAATTGTGTCTTCTGCTAAATCTTGGTTTTACAGAATGTACAGATTGCATTTATCTGCTCTGCACAGGAGTTTGGAACATCTGAACTCATTCCTAAGTGTATAAATGGGATATGTGTGTTCTGCGTGCCCTTAATGCTCCCTTAGCTTTCACTTACTGGCAATATTATTTTCAGTCCTTGTTAAGAATCATTTCTGTCCTTTATTTTCCTTACAGTAAAGCTTGTAAAAGGTCAGACATTTGATATCATTACCTTCCCTAGAATGGGGGGGGTTCCCATGTCGTTTTATGGATGAATGTTTATCTTGGTGAACTGTTGCTAAGTTTTTTGGAGTTTTTTTAGAACTGTGGCTGAATAGAGATTTTACGAAAGTGAAACATGCAGAGTTGTCCATGAGGAGCTAACCATTCCTTGTTTTTCTGGCAGTAGGGAAGATGGCTAGTTTGTGTGGCCTTTGAGACAAACTTGATTGAAAACTGTTGTATTTGTTAAATATTGTGGAAATTCTGTTAATCCCTCTGTTAATCCTTTTCTGGATTACAAAGTGGATATTTTAGAACTCTTCTTACACTTTTTATGCATCCTTGTGGTAGAAGAGGGTGCAACTGCAAGAAGTCATTTTCTGGGAGCTATGTCTCTTTGGCTCAGTAGGTTGTTGTTGAAATTTTTATTCTTATCAGTGTAAAAGCTGAGTATTTCTTTCAGAGGTTTTCCTGCAGTGTTCTCCAGTTCTTTGATGTTGTATACATTTGAATTCACATTCAGAAGTAGCGCTTCTTAACTTTACTTGGGAAGAAAAAAAAAACTAAAAAAAAAAAAAAAAAAAAGAAGGAAAAAAGGTGAGAGGAGGTATAACCTAAAGGAGGAGGGAATGTACAGTTAAGGACAGCAGATGTCTTGTTAATGAGATATTTGTATGCAGAAGGCCTTTGGATGGGTTACTACTGCAGTGGCTTTGAGTGGAAAGCTGTAACCTTGATGAGCTGTCCTGGCAAACTTTGTCTTGATGGTTTGGGTCTGAGAGAGGACTTTGATGTGGTTGCTGATGCTTCACTTTACAGAAATCAAGCTTATTCTTTCCAAATGTGTACTCGTTGATGCCCCCTTCCTTCCTGCTGTCCTTGTGTCCATTGTCCTTCCTGACACCTCCTTATGTGTTGGGACTACCGTTTATTTCAGTATGTTACAAAACGTAATTTGAAGTCCTCCTAGGTCTTCCTCTGATCAGAATTTTATGCTTCTTTGCCTTTTAGATGAAATTAACACTGGAAGTAACAGAACACTAAAAAGTCAACAGAAAATACCTTAAAACATGTTCATTTAAAAGTTTCATTATTGTTTACTGATACTGTTGTGAAGTTTCATCTTAAAGTGTATTGAAGTCATTGCCCCTTGGCTCCAAAATGATGAATAAAAAAATTATTTAGGTTTATTTGAATTTCCCAGTAGAGTGATGAAAGCTAAAGAAACTCAGGCAGTGGTTTGCCATTTCATAGCTTCCTTCTTGAAGCTTGTCTGGGGTTCACTAAAATTGTTACTCAAGTTTTTCTAAACACATGCACTGATGATGTAGTAACTTTGGTAGCTTAGCACTGGTGAAAGTCTTTTGTATCAACAGATTTGAGGGATAACATGGCAGCCTTGGTGTAGACGCTTCTGTCTGTTCTTGATCCCTGCTTGTTTTTCTGTTAGTGTGGGTAGCACTTTGGGGACTGTTACATTTAAGATGTTATTGAAAAGACTGTGCAGTGCATTTGAATACTTCCTCTCCATATTATTTTTTTCTTTCCAATGTGTTTTGCAGGTCTAAAAAGAGATAAATAAACAATCTCCCCCCCAGAAAAACACAAAAGAAACCAAAAATGACATCCCTAATCTAAAGTGCCTTTAACCTGTATTAGGTTTTAAAAATTTAAAACCTACCTTATGGTGTACGTCATCGTAATTATGACACCTGTACACTTTATTATGAAGGGAAAAACTCCGTATTTCTATCCATGTGGCAGAGTGGAAAAAAACCTCCAAGTTCACTTGAGTGTGTAAAAACCCCAAACCTAAAAATCCCCATCATCTTTTTAAAGTGTTCTGTTGTGCCTGTCTTTGAGTTTTAAGAAGTGTACAAGAATTAAAAGAACGTTATACATTGTATTCTAGCAGGTATAGTTTTACAGGACATTTTGGTGATGATACCTTTTTTTACTTGATTTGTGAACTTTTTTAGTTAAACTGTATTTCCTTCCTGGCAAAATTGGTTTATAAGTTTAGTTACATGGATTTGGGCTGGTTAGAGACAAGGTGATCTCTAAGTCAATCACCTGGTATTTACAGTTCATAAAGGCAGCGATAAATGTGTTTTGCTTTCAGCTTTGCATCTAGGATGTCAGTTAACAGATTCTACTTTATTAGAGAATTCTAGAACCCATTCTCTTACTCTCTCAGGCTGATTCCATGAAACAAGTTTCTGATATTTCTTCTGTTGGGACAGAAATAGAAAGGTGATACTTTGTCATACCTGAATAGAGTATGCATGTGTTGCATCTCATCCTGGTGCTTGGTGAGAGCAGTTGTGCAATCACTGTTGAACAAATGATGTTCTTGAAAGTCTGGACAATCATTTTAATAGAGAAAGATCTCAGCATGGGTGGATTTTGAGATTCAAAACAGTTACCGAGTTTTCATATGGATATTCAGACTTACACATCTTTTCAAGCTGCTCAATGGGTTTTTTATACCCCTTGTGTCAACCCATATATATGCACGTTTTTTACTAGCTCTCTGTAGACACACTCAGTCTGAACAAATAGCCGTACATTGTGCTGTTCTGCAGAATTTTGTGTTAGTTCACAAAAATTCCACAAATAAATAAAATACTTGAGTGCCAGTAGCTTGTAAGTAGCTTTCTCTCACAGCTGCAGTTTCTTTGCATCTTCTGACACTAAGTAAACCATATTATATTGCTAATGAAAAAATGACTTGTTTATGATTAGACTGGAAAAAATACTGAACTCCTGTATTCTAAGTTTGTTAGTTTTGTCAGAGTGGCTGTTTTTGTAAAGTATTTGTCTAAACTATTCAAACAAATACTGATTCTGTATACCTCCAAAAATTGATTTCTACCAGTATGAAAGACTTCTGTTATACTATCAAGGCTCTGGGACAAGAAGTTGTTTTCTCTCTGTTTGCACAATTTTGTTCACACTGCCAATGCTTCATGTTTAAAAAATTAAAAAGAAGTGACTAAATTCTCAGCTCTTTTAGGAAACACATTTGATTTGTATAGCTTTTGATATTTTATTCAGTTTACCATGGAAAATACTTATTCTCTAAAATGTATGCCCGTTTTTTGGAAATGAAATCTAAATCAGATTTCACATTGTTATGCATGGAGATGTCAGTAGGGGAGCTAAAGCTAAAACCTTGCATTAATTTACATTAGTATCCCAACAAAAAATACTGTGCCGGTGCAGAGATGCAGGAAGATAGAAATCGTTGCTGAAAAATGAATGAAGATCTCTGAAACAGAAGCCATGTCTCTGTTTTTAATCCAGTTTCTTTTGTTGATTAAGTGATTATTGTAAAGATGGATTATACTAACAACAGTGCATTCATAAATGCTGGTTATAATTGAAGAATTTCAGTTTGTGCTTTGTTCTTCTTTGGTTTTTGTGTTCAGTTTTTCACTTTGAAAACAAATAGAAATACTTGATTTGCCTTTATATAATTATATTATAAAACATTCAAAACATTAATGTGTTTTTCAAATAGCACAGGACATTATTGCCATCTCTCTTAAATTTTGATAACACTTGATGCAATATAGAATTGGTTGTGTTAAAGGTGAAGCTGAACTCAGTTTTTATTGTCTTTTACAACTTCTAGAAATATAAAGAGAAAGATAAACACAAGCAAAAATATAAGAAGCAGTCAGAGTCCTCACCATCTTTGGTTCCATCTCTTACTGTAACTACAGAAAAAGTAAGTCAATGTGTTTTTTCTCCTCTTCCGCTTCAGTTACTTACGTTGAAATTTCATGATGTAATCACTCCACTATATATACAGGAGCTTTATAATGGCATTAATTTTATAATTATCAAACACTCTTGGTACTTTTTCCTATAGCGTAAAATCCTAAAATACTTTGAGGTTTAACATATGGAGAAAGGCTTAGAGTTTTGTATTTAAATTGTGAGTCAGGTGCCAGTGATACTCAAGTGAATTTTATTTAATTGAGGTATATTCAATAATTGGAGAAGTTTTAGAAAGTCTATCCTTAAAAATTCACCTGTGTATGCTGAGCTGACACTGAACCTGTAAGTTAAAACTGGTAGTTATGAAATTACAGCTTATGCTTCATATACTTACAATATGCCTTATTAGCAGATTGTTCTGTTGGGTTCTGTGATTTTTCTTTCCTGTTGATGTGCTAGAAAATAACTAATTCCAGTGGCAACATGCAGGGTTAAATAATGACAGTTCTCATTGTACTCAGCAAGAATCACTTTTGCTATCCACCAATAAAATGGCACCAATGTTGGCATTACAGAATAATGGGCAATACTACTGAGAAATGGGTTTTACGATTTCAAAGTTGGAAAAGGTATGTCCCATTCATGTGGAGATGTTTGGCATCAGAGTTGGAGAATCAAGGTTTGAATTCATTTGTGCTCAGTACATAGATCACCGTGTTTTAACAAAGGTGTTGAGGCTTGTGTTAACTGTGTGTGGTTTGGTTGCTGAGGTGTTATATTCAACAAATGTGTGTTTGCATATGGTACACCAAGACCTTGTCAGGACGGGGTGAAGCGATTGAAATACCGACTTTCTCTGGTCTCTGGAAGTATTCTCTCAACTCGTGGTATCAATTTCAAGAATAATCTCCAAGAAAGTTAGATTTTTAGTATACTTTGCATATTTCTTTATTCTTAGTAGTAAGATTAGTAACTTGAGAATGCATACCTGCTAACATCCCATTATTTGGAACTCACACTTCTGTTAAGAGTCTCATTTCTGGTTCTACTGTATTCTATTTGATGCGGTTGTGTCAAGTGAGAGTTAGTAGTCAGTGGTTTTCTGAAACTCTCAAGAACTATTAAAAAAAATGGAAGAAAAGGTAGAGTCAATTTACCACTTTGCTGTTTTGATTTAAGAGCAATTAGAGATTGCAATCAGTGAGTGTGACAGTTTCTATTGAAATTAGGTTGTAGAACACTTTGAGTAGTATTGACTGGTCCACATGATTTATTTAATTTTATTAATTTGCCCTCAACCTACTCCTCTTGAGTTGGAGACAACTTCTAAAATTCATTGCCTGTAAGAGAGGCTTCTTGTGTGGGAACATCTTTAAACTTTACAACCTTTGTTTAGGTTTTACACTATGTATGATCTTATCTTTCTTAAATTACATCCATCTTGTACTTTGATTATCTAATCATCATAAGTTTTTGCAAAAAGGGATATTACTGTATATTTTTGTAAAAGTTAAAGAAAATATATGGAAATATTGATTATCTTTTGCGTCCTGCCTATTAGAACATGCTTTTAATGCCAAAGACACAGCTGGATTCTGTTTTTGTGCTAAGCTTATTTCTAATTGCTTTGTCCTCCCTATCCTTCTCCTAATTACAAAGTTTACTCCTATGGATAGTCACAGGGATGAGCTAGAGCAAACACTAAAGTGAACAGAAAATCTCTAATTCTAGAATTTAAATTATAACTGAATTAGACTGAAACAGAATATTAATTATTGAATTTGAATATCATCATGCCCTTTTAGTTTTTTATTTAATCTTTTGCATGTGGATTTTCTTTACCTAACCTGTTTGCTTCATTTATTGCCTTTTTTTTATAGTGCTTCAAATCATCAGAAAAATTTGTGTTCAGTTTTTTAAATGAGATTACTAAGTGTGATTATATTTTTTTAGAACAGCATTGACTGGATATATGGAAGTGATTTTTCTTTTTGTGGTTAGTTCCTTCCATTAATTTTCCCTAAGTCCTTTTAACCCCATTTACATGCATTTGCTTTTCTAGGTTATCAACTCATAATGTGTTCCTCAAAACTTTGAAATTTTAGTAATGAAACAAGCTTTATTTTTTTCTAAGATGAGTATTTGGTTCAGAATACTCTATTAATGTATTACTTTTATGTGTCCTTTTACATAGAGTTGTTAGAATTGATTTGGACCTGATGTCTGTTTCACAGCAGTCTTTCGTACTGAGCACATGACTTTATCATGATATATAATCACTTCTGCCACCATGATGTTCTTGTGGGGGGAACAGAAATTTGAAATGAAATTTGGTTTTCCTTTTTAAAGATGTTAAATCCTTTGTAAATCCGGTGGTAATGACCATTTATGCAGGTGATGTCTTAAAGCATGTTTTTTTCTGGATGAATTGTTTCTTAAGATGGAATCATGAAAGGCTGCATGATAAACTATGGATTTATCTTCTGTTAGTGTACTTGAATTGCCTGTTTGTTCTGCAGAATTTAATTCCAAGAAATTTTACTGATGTTTCGGTCCCTGCTATTTTGAGAGGCACTTTTGCGCATCCATGTAATGTCTCAGCAAATGCTGTTCAGTCTGAATCAGTTAAGTTTGAAAAAGTTGGAAATAAGAGATGCCTGACTACTCTTTGATTAATGTGGTAGCACTACATTTTTTCACTTTTGGAACATAGATAGAAAATGTTTTGAGAAGAACTACAGTAACTTAGGAATTTGAATTCTCTTGCTGCCTCTTCTTCTGCCCGCTTTCTTAGTTGGAAAGGGCCATCAGCCCCGTATTTACTCCTCATAAAAAAGTTCTGTCTCAGGTTTTGAGTTTTGGCTCCCACAAGCAGTGCAGGGAGCTGAGGAGTGAGGGTTATGAGCAGTTCATCACTGGTTGCTCTTGCAGCTGGTTAAGGAGAAAAGTCCTTCCCCTGCTCCAGCATTCCTCCCATGGGAGACAATCCTCCATGAACTTTTCCAGCGTGAGTCCATCCCATGCTCCACAAACTGCTGCAACGTGGATCACTTTTCCACAGGGTGCAGTCCTTCAGGCACAGCCCGCCTCTAGTGTGGATCCCCCACAGGGTTACAAGTCCTACCAGGAAACCTGCTCCAGCATGGGCTCCTCTCTCCACAGGTCTCCAGGTCCTGCCAGGAGCCTGCTCCATCATAGACCTCCATGGGGTCACAGCCTCCTCTTAGGCATCCGCCTGCTCTGGCGTGGGTTTCCTCCATGGGCTGCACGTGAATCTCTGCATCCCCATGGATCTCCATGGGCTCCAGGAGAATCTCAGCTCTGGTGCCTGGAGCACCTCCTCCCTCTCTTTCTTCACTGACCTTGTTGTCTGCAGAGTTGATTCTCTCACATGTTCTCACTCTGCTCTTCTCTGGCTGCAATTACATCTGCCCAATAACCCTTTTTTGTTTTTCCTTCTTCAATATGTTGTCACGGAGGTGTACCACCATTACTGATGGGCTCAGCCCTGGCCAGCATTGGGTCAGTCCTGGAGCTGGCTGGAATTGGCTCTGCCGGACATGGAGGAAGCCTCTGGCAGCTTCTCAAAGAAACCCCCCCTTTCTAGCCCCTCCACTACCAAAACCTGGCCGTGCAAACCCAGTGTTTGTTTTGGGGGTTTTTTGGGTTGGTTGGTTTTTGCTGGGACTCTGCTATTACCATCTGGTGTTTTTGGGGAGAATTACTTGCCATGGTCCTTCCCTTCTCTGTGCAAGGCCACTTCCTTATACATCTACATAGGGCTAAAGGCCACTCAAACCTTGGAATGTACTACGTATGTTAAGAGTGATTATTGCACATTTACCATAAATCCTCAGAAGGTTTAAGAGTAGCTGCAGATGGATGGTGTAGCTCTTCAGGGTGCACAGAGTGATAGATGGAGACCATAAAAATGACAGTAGCTCTCTGTGCTTAGGGTATATTTCATCATGTTGGTGTTCATGATTCTCTGACTAAGAATGTAGATTTCAGTACACCTTATAGCACCTTCTGAAACGCAAATACCTGTTTGAGCAAAATTTTCCAAAGCAGAACTGTGTTGTGCGTGCATATTCTTCAAAATCTGCCAGGAGTGGGATTCAGGCTTGCAGTCAAGCCACATCACAGCACAGTGTTTGCAAATTAATGCCTACTTGTCATTGCCTGGCCCTGGTATGCAAGTAGATTGAAATACTTGCTTTCCTCAAAGCTTGTATATTTAGTTGTCTTCTGTCATTTGCAACTGAAAAGTAAGGTTTATGTAAATGCCTTAGCTATTTTAGTAAAAGATGGAAAACGTTGTATAGCTGGTATACAAAGCTTTATGTAAAGATGAAGAAAACATTCTGTTGTAGGCCTAAATTCAGCAAGCATCCCACTTGGGGCAGGGAAAACTTGTGTATATGCTCAATTTTAAGAGGCATTTGTTTGTGTGGTCTTTAATGGAGACAACTAGATACTATTTTAAATTCTAGTCTGTAAAGAGCTGAAAAACAGACAAGCTCGTTACGAATAGATGAATAGCTTCTAGGTTTGATCCGTATTTTTTTAAGGAGCTTTAAAGAGCTGTTTTACTAAATAAATAGAGTATAAATATCAGTAGAATGTTTTTTTCTTTTTCCTGATTTTGTTTTCATTTTCTTTCTTATGTTATTAAAATTCTGTTATCACAACTCCACATTTTTTTCAGTCATGAGAACAATAATATTCCCTTGTATGGTTTCCTAATGTTCTGCATGCAGTTTCCCTGCCCACTTAATTACTTTCTGTGAAACCTCTTTTGACTATTGTTCACCAATAGGGACAATTCTGGCAAAATTTAACAGACGAATAATGGACCTAAAGATGAAATTTTTGAAAGCCATGTGGAGAGCGTAGGAGAAGGGCCAGAATTCTTGGGGGTGGGTAGGGGTTGAGGAAGAAATTTGCATTGGGAGCTCAAGAGTGTTTTTCTACCTGTCAGAGAGAGGGTTTGAATTAAGTGTATCTCGGTCAGCTCTCTCATGTGTCTTCTTTACTTGGTGGTTCTTAAGGAATTTGATGAATGTGGGATGGTTCACGTGCCAGGGAGTTGGTTTGGTTTTGAGACTACAAGGTCTTAAAAATCCAAGTTCTTAGGTTTTGAAGTCTTCAGCAGTTCCACTGCTGATGGAACAGCACTTCCAGTTTAACAAAAAAGGCATAAAAATTGTATGTTCAGAAAAGCATTAAAAGCTTAGTTTCTAATTTTTAATTTTAAGCATAAAGTAACAATATCATATTTAAATAGACTATAAAGGCTGTAGCCATTAGATTTTTCCATTTAGCTCAGTGAAGTAAAAATTTCAACCAAAGCCACTATGCATTTTTTTTCCACAAAATGATGTTTTTTTCAGTTGTTTGCTGAGAATCTTCACAGTTCAGCTTCTGTAATTCCTGCTGTTTCTAGTTAACATTAGTATTTGAACACTTCTGTGTTTGTTTGAAAGAATGAGATCTTTTAAACAGTTGTTACAGTTTTTTGTGTGACTTGTTTGTTTAATTTCTTCTCTCTTTCAAAATGCCAGACATACACAAGTACTAGCAACAACTCCATGTCAGGCTCCTTGAAGCGGTTGGAAGATACCTCAGCTCGATTTACAAATGCAAATTTCCAGGAAGTTCCTACACATGTTTCAAGTGGAAAAGATTCTTCAGAGGCTAGAGGGTCAGAGAGCAAAGGGAAGAAATCTGCAGGTCACAGCTCAGGTCAGAGGGGAAGAAAGCCTGGTGCTGGAAGAAATCCAGGAACAACTGTGACTGCAGCTAGCCCTTTTCAGCAAGGTACTGATTGTTATGCTGTAACATAACTTGCTTTGACATGAATTAGAAATTTTATGTATGCAGAACTTGAAAAGTAGTTAATCTGTTATCCTCAATACTGAGAATGTTGTTTCACTTTAGGGAAAAACCTAACTTTTTTCAGGGTAAAAATGTTTGTTGCTATAACATAAAAAGGAAGGTTGTGCATTTTTAAAGGGCAAAACTGATGCTTTTTTCAGACTGTTGAAGTATTCTCTTCAGCTGCTAACAGAAGTGTCTTTATGTGCCAGAAATTATTTTGGAGTAAACTTTAATATGAATTTGAGTCTAGAGGTCTTATCTCTTTAAGGGAGTAATACTATGTTTTTTAGTCAGTGCACTAAAGGATAGGATGCCATGGCCCCTCAACAATTTTTCAAGATGCAGATATTTAAAAGTATACCATTTCCTTCAGAGTAAAAGACCTTTTTACTTAGTTCTTTTGTCACCAAAATATATAAGGAGAAGGTGAGTATGCAAGGTTTATTTATCTTAGGTAATACAAAATGTTTTACTTTTTGAACTTGCTAAAACCCACTACGTGGACTTCGGGCACTTCTAAAAAGCAAATTTTACTGTGGCATCTTTGTCAGAATTGAAAAAAAAAGATTAAAAATACTAAAAGTTTTTAAAAAATTCTTTCATTAATAAAACATGTTATTTTGAAACACAACAAACTAGGCCTTCTATAAAGTAATTTTCAGTAATTTTCACTGGTGTCTAGTAGCTGACTGTCCTTTATACTTTGTGATGTTGATTTTCCTTTGAGTTTATTTATGCAATGAACGCTTGTAAATTTATCTAGAACTCTTCCAATATTTCAGGTCCTTTTACTTGAAAAAAGAGGAAGTATTTTTTTTTTTGTTTAAATTCTCAAAACTTTGAAAATTGCCTTCTGGAATTCTTCTTTTAAGGAAAAATCTTATTGCAGATGGCAAAATAGATCTTTTCTATGTGCATGTATTTTCTTTTAGGCTGCATTAAGTGAAGTTGATATAACTTACTTAAAATACAAAACAATGATATTTTAATGTTTTTTTTTAAATAGCTGTATTTATGTAAATTGTATTTTAAATGGAATTCTTAACATTGTTTAGTGGAGTACTAATGATAAAACACTATTTTTTAAAGGACATGGGTTTTTTTATACCTAATGTCATATTTAGGAGTATTTTCTTGATGTTGTCATCAGCCTGAATTCTGTGAAACAGTACCCACATACACCCACCTGTATAAACTTAGTGAATTTCAGTGCAAGTAAATGTTTGTATTTCCCGAGAGTGCTTCATTTTCTGCCTTGAATGCACGAATACAGTGATGAAACGACTGCATTCCAAATACTGAAGAAGGAATGTAATTCTGTTACACGGAAGATCTTTATGGTTCTGTGACAGTGCTAAAGAAGTCCTAAAATGCCAATTTTATACACCGTTTTTCACTTTCTCTCTCGTACTTTTGAAAAAGCATGTCTTCTCTGGAGCTCCCCCTCAGCCAGGGAAAATTAAGCCCAATTGTTGTTCCCTTGATCTTTGTCAGACCCCTGATTTTAGGTAGAATGGTAAGGAAGATTGTAGGCATAGTGTAGATGTGATCGTAGCATATTTCTATCAGCCTTCTTTTAATATATGTGTATGTTCAAAAAAACCTGCTCCAGCTTGCACCAAGTGTTTGTTACGGCTTCAAAACAGGATGAATGTCGAAGTTGCCTAAGCAGCAAAGTCGTTACTCTTCTATTACTCATTTTCACCTTGTGCCCCAGATTCAAATCTAAATCTCAGACAGGAATCTGAGAATCATATTCAGCAAAGTGAAGATCAGCAGGAGAACCAATGAGTTATTTAAAAAATAAATTCTTTAGTTCTTGGTAAGGCTTTTCTTAAAGTACTTCCACATTAAAGTTTTTTATTCTAAGATATTAATACTTCCCATCAGTTTTCATCAACTACACAGAAAAACATAATTATACTTCTTTCTTTATTGTAGGAAGCTTTTTGGGCACTCCTGGGAGCATAAAGTCATCTTCTGGAAGTTCAGTTCAGTCTCCCCAAGAGTTTTTGAGTTTCACAGACACAGATCTGCGAAGTGACAGTTTCACGCATTCTCAACAGGCTTCCTCAACCAAAGATGTACATAAAGGAGAGGCTGGGAGCCAAGAGGGGGGAGTCAATTGTTTCACTTCCTTAATTGGTCTCCCTTCATCATCAGCAGCTGTTTCCCAATCTAAAAACTTTGACAGCTCACCTGGAGACATAAGTAATTCAAGCCTTAGTTCTACAGCGTACAAACGAGCTCAGACTTCTGGAATAGAAGAAGAAACTGTAACAGAGAAGAAACGGAAAGGAAATAAGCAAAGTAAACATGGGCCTGGTAGACCTAAAGGAAATAAGAGTCAAGAAAGTATTTCCCATCTTTCAGTTTCTTCTGCTTCCCCAACTTCATCTGTGGCATCTGCTGCAGGGAGTGTGACAAGCTCTGGTCTTCAAAAATCTCCAACTTTGCTCAGGAATGGAAGTTTACAAAGTCTTAGTGTTGGTTCATCTCCAGTGGGTTCAGGTAGGCATTTACTGGATTTGTTTTCTTACCTCAAAATATGTTTTTATTATTTTACCTGTAATTCTGAGTATGCTTTTCAAGAACATAGTATCATTTGAAATATCATGAAAATTACACTGGGGGAAAAAGGACTGTTGGAAAAGTAAGTTTTGTTCCATGTATAGGTGCCACTGTGGTGTAGGTGGCTGTAGTAGATTGGCTCTAGGCTATATAAATGAAGGTTTTGAAGTTGTAGGGGGAAAAGTTGCATAAAAATAGGTTCTTTGAAAATTAGGGTGACAGGTTTAGCAAAAAAAAAAAAAAATTGATAGTTATATGGACTTCATTGTCTGTCTGTGCTGTTACACAGAGAAAACAAAATTGGTACTCAGGTATGTCAGCTTTGCTGAATGTGTCTCTCAATTACACTTTCCCAATTTAGCTTAACTAAAAATCAAAATGTCTATATGGAGAATGACCGGTTTAAACATGTAAAATTATATTCTGAATCTGGACTCCTGTGTAGCTGGATGACATTTTCATATTCTTGTGTGCTGTTTAGCAATTGAAATTGGCTGGTTTGTTCTTCCTCTGTTCTAAATGTTATGCACATCTGGGGCTGTGAGAGGCTTTCTGTTTACTAGAAACCTGTGTGTGGAATGGCCTGGCAGAATACTCTTATCTGCCAAAGTCTTTGTTGCCCTGAAGTTTCTTTCAAAGCTTTTGTGATAAAAAAAATAATGAATTACCTTACTTCTGAAACTTTGAAGTGTTGTCCTTTTTGTTGTTATAGTGGGTTTTTTTGTGTGTTTTTTTTTTTTTTCCTTAATTTTTCTATTTTGGGGGAAAAGAGAAATGGAGTTTGAATACTTGCTTGTGGGGAGGGTTTTATGTTTTTTGCATTGTATATTTTCACTCTATAAGCAAGAGATACTTTAAAAAATACCTAGTTCAAGAAAAAAAACCCCTGTATTTCTTTCAGAACAAGGCTGGTTCTTAAAAACTTGATGTCAAAGTCACATTGTTTTAAAGCAGTTAGATAACAGGCAAATGATCGTTTTTACTATGGATAATAATGGCAAAAACAGTAGCAACTATGTTAAAAAACTTTTCCTGTATTAAAATCAATGAAGAGAAATGGTATATGACAAAACTTCATGGTTCACTATTTATCTTGTTTAAAATGCAGTTTTAAGAACATGTTCACCTCTTACCTGTTATGAACAGAGACCATCTAACAGATTTACATCAGTGTTCTGATTATTATAGTATGAACTTTCTTATTCCTTTATAATCCCTTTGAAGTGGATTATGTATTGTAGTTGGGGTAAGAGATAGAAGTACAAGGTCTTGGTTCGAAGTGAATGACCTACGTTTCCCCCCCTCTTATATTTGTCTTAGAATATTCTGCTCTTGTCAGCTCCTTGAACAGGCCTTTCCCTGTACAGGTCCATTCTTGCTTTCTTTGTCCTCTATTACATCTCACTCTTCCATCTAGAGAATGCCAGTGATAATGTTAAACTCTTTGTAAATAAATACATGGATGGAACTACCATGTAGGTTTTGATTACTTTTGCCATGATATTCAGCCTGTAATTTCACATCTATTAAGTATACCTAGATTCTTGGGAGGCAGCATTAGACCTGTCCTCTAAAACAGTGATATTTTCTGAGGATGCCAAAGAACATGAATATAAATAAACAAGGAAACAAAATTTGTAAACAGAATCACCCCAGCAAAACCAAGAAAACCCAGAGATTCAAAACCAAATGTGATGTCTTCGTCTTTGAGCATGAGCTCTAAATTTATCCAGAAACTTCTGCTTGAATCAGAGCATATTGGTGTAATGTACTCTTCTCCCTCATCTCCCCTGTTTCTTATGGTTTTAGTGCTGCTTTTCCCACTTCATCGTAAGTATTCTTTGGGTTTAGCAACCCAATAATCCAAATTTACAGCTGTGTTGGAGTGAGGAAGGACATAAGAGTATTATCACTGTTACCAGAAACTTGTATTCTCTCTGGTGTAGTATGTTAATGTTTCTCTTTGCAATGTGCCCACATTGTCCAGTAACAAGATCCAACAAATTAATCTAAATTATTTGACCCGAGCCCCCCGATAAGATTTTGTGCATGTAATTGTAGTGAGTGAAAACACAGGGTACTCAAGCCAAAAAGTTTTTATTGCCTCTTGGAATTGCCTTGATGCTTCAAAGAAGCAGAATCGGGAATGAGCCAGACCATACTAAACAAAGCTTTTGAAGCACTTTTGCAAGAATCTCATTTTTTTTTTTACTAGCCTTCCTAACAGCAGCTATCTGAAGCTACCATTCTCTTTCAGTTTTCTTAAGAGCACTTGTTGAGATCCATAAAAATTATGAAAAACATGACTTCACAGATGTATGATAATTGTGTTCATAGTTAATGTTCAAATGAGATGAAATGTGAAGGGAAGCTTATTTTAAAAGGTAATGCAGATTCATCACGTGCTATTTATATACAATTTAGTCTTCCCAAAAAGTTTTATTCGGAATAATTATATTCAGCTCATTTTGGAAAAATATTTGTCATTGCCAAACTTATCCTGTCCACAGGCCTTCTCTTTTCCTGCGTAATAAGAACAGAGATGCACCATGAATATAGGTATAGTCTAAGGATAAGTAATTAGAAGCTGTTACAGCACATACGCTCAGGTTGTATTTCAGTTGCCATGCAACTGATCTGATGTGTTCAAGGTTTTATCACTTAAGTGTTCAATCTTTATGCCCTTAATTATTCTTTCTGAAATGTATTTATAACATGATAGGAAACATTGTATACATTACTTTAACATTGTATTCAAAGGAATAAGATAAATTCTAAAAAAATTAAGTAAAATTTATATTGGCAGGGTGATATGGATTTTTTGTAGTAAACTAACATTTTGCTAGTACATCTGTCCCTCTTTAAAAGCCCTCCCCCCCCAGATTCTTTAGATACCAGCTCATTTACAAACCATACTTCCCTTTTTGTTGAGAACTCACAAGCAGTGTAAGTTTATTGTCTAAAATGGTGTCAGTCAGTTATTGCAGGAGTTTTTATATAAAGCTGATAATGGTTCACCCCAAATAGAGCTGGTCTTTGGAGTGATTTCAGTATCCAAATCTTTTAGTAGGGTGTGTGTGTGCATTTCATCTGAACTAAACAATTTTATAGAGCAGTCTAACTTTCCAGGTCACACGTGCTGTATTCTCCAGATTAAGTTCATTCTCAGCATCTTTCTAGGGAATAATATTTAAAGATTTCTAATCTAGTATTGTAGAGCATTGAGAGCTTGTGTCCCATGGCAATAGGGAAAAGAATATTTTATGTGACAAACGGTACCTTCTGACTTTTCTGGAATAATGTAGCAATGTAAAATGGAAAGCAATCAAGTATCAGAAGTTGACTGAAATTTCTGTTTCATGGTAGATGAAGTTCTTGTGCAGTTGTCTTCTAAGTTCAGCATGGATACTTGCTGCTGGAATTATTACAGTGCTTCAGGCACTTATCTGCCTTCCCAGTTTTCTGCTCTTGATTTCAAGCATACAACAAATTGTGTAGTATCAGCTTCAATAGCTAAGGACTTCAGGGGGTTATTTACTTCAATATTTTAATTTTTGTAAAATTGATTTTGTGCCCGATGTGTACTGTAAGCCCTAAAAAAAGCTTATGAATTTTTTTTTTCTTTAAGATGACTGGAAAAGATTAAATTATCAGTTGGGCCTTGAAATGGTTAGCCCATTGTTTCAGCACCCTTGTTGTGTCCATCTTCTGGAATTCCTTTGTCCTGACTGGGGCAAAATTAGAATTTGTCTTCCTACATTTTTGTCTCTGCCTCTGTATATCATCATATATATTCTTCCCTTAGCCAGTCTTCAGTGTGCTGTGGTTGGTAACACTGGACACTTCTTGGAATAAAGGACTCATCCAAACCCAGTATTGTACTTTAATAAAGCAGTATTTCAAATTCTGAGAAATCAATAATGTTGTTGGCACAGGTGCCTTTGAGTTGATCTTATGTCTTGTGCAGTCAAGTTTCAGCTTTATATACAAGTTGGCTAAATGCTTCAGATTAGTTCCATGTATTTTGTTCTCCTTTTCCATCTGATTCAAGCGGTGCTGAAACCTTTGTCAATGTTGCACACGTTCTGCTGTGCAAGATCATTGTACTGTTAAGCTCATTGCTGCACTTAGGACGCAAGAGAACTCTGAAGTTTCAAAGTAGAAGAGTAACTTGAAATTATTCTCATTGAGATACTAAGTCCCTCAAGTACTTATGTTAAATCTTCATGATGCTGTGTTTAAAGTTTGACTTAGTAGCTGAATCTACGGGGAGAAAGAGTTTATAAAAAATCGTTCTGAAACAGTTTGTGCTATCTGCAAAGTGCACCAAAGCAGAAGTCTTGCTGTGTTAAAAAGCCAGTTTGTATTCAGAGGAGATAGAATATAAAGAACAAATTGATACTAATAGATATTAATGGTCTTTTAGGACTAAGCAAATGGTGTAGAAAGCACACAAGGCAAAATCAATGCGCAGAGAACTTCATTCTTCATGTTTGAGGCTCAACAGAAGTGTTGTTGAGATTGGTGAATGGTGTACAAGATTAAAATGTTAAAATTGATGATTGTTGGTGTAGAAAACATGGAGACATTCATCAGATAACAGGGAAGAAATCACATGAGGTAGTAGCTTATGAAGATGGCGATTATCATGAAATGGATCAAAGTTCTTAAGTAAAATGGTTGTTATCAGCAGCTGCAGCCAGAAGTATTGACATTTCCTGATGATGAATACCTCATATTTCCATGCTTTGTCAGTATTACATTTTAGTAAGTCTTTAAAACTCATGAAGTTTTAAGAGACTGGCAAGTAGTTAATGTTATGCAATTAGGACGTGTTTGACAGAAGAAAGAAAGATGTTAAGGCATACAAAGGTGTAATCATTAGTGGTGGATATTGAGAGTTACGGAAAATAACTTATTGGACTAATTTTATTTCCTATTTTTTATTTAAAAGTGGCATAGTAGATGTCTACATTTCAATTGATACAGCATGACATTTTAAATAAAGGCTTGTAATGATAGGAAGTCAGCAAATCCTTGCATTAACTATAGTTGATAGGTAAGTTTCAATTTTATTTTGATCAGAGAATTATTAAACTAATGTTTACTTTGTTTTATTATTTCCCCCTTATGCTCAGTTGGTCAGAGCATGGTGCTCGTAACACCAAGGTCACGGCATCGATCCTCAGTTCACTTAAGAGTTGGACTCTGTGATCTTTGTGGGTCCCTTCCAATTCAGAATAATCTGTGAAATCTATAGGAAAATTCTGCAATTTTTGAAAAAGTCCGGTTATGAGGACAGGGTAAAATGATTCCCTTGGTCAGCAATACTGAATCAGGGGGATGGGGAAGCAGAGATCAAATGATTTACTAGGAATTGGTTTGTTAGAAGCAATGCATACCGCTTGCCCAACACTTATTGTACCCACCAAAGCAGGATGAGAAGATATGAGACTATTGATAAAGGGAAGGAATCTTGACCAAAGATCCTGTTTTTAACCTAAAGCTAACTCAAACCAGTCTTGAAGTTTGGACTTAGCCCAGGGGCATAAAGAGCATGCGCAGGGAGGAAAGGTGAAAAGTTCAGGATGAGGAAGATCCTTTACTTCATCTGAGGAAGACTCTTATTTCATCTCGGAGACCCCTGCCCAGGACCAGCAGACAGCACTGCGCAAGCGCAACGCGGATGTCAATGACTTTTGGGCTCACTGCAATACGAAGCGAGGCTGGGCGGGGCCAGGTGATGAATATGTATAGGCGTATGGGGAAACTCAGTGAATATGGAACTTGTAACCCGATAAATACGAGGCTGAATGCAGCTGTGGGCACACATGGCATCCCCCATGTGTCCCAGTGCTGGAATAAACCTACCTACTTTACTACTTATTCCAGTAGTGGAGTCTTTCCCGCTCATCAATACAAACTAAGAGTTCTGTTGGTGGAGCTAAAATAGAAGATTATGCCTTAGAAAGATGGATGTGTACTTGCAGGATAATGATGGCCTTCTGGGGAAAGAGGGGCTGTAGAGAAAAAGGATAAAGGTGATTAATCAGTTGTGTCTGAGTTTCCAGTGCTGAGATGTGTTTAAAAAGGTTTTAATGCATAAACAGCAATCTAATGAGAAAGGCAGCTCTGTGTTCAGAGTGTGTCTGTCTGGTCTTTGAATGCTACGTGTGGTTCTGTGATTTGCTCTGTGTAAGGAAAAGAGCCACGAGAAGGATTCAACGACTAGGAAAAGCACATGATTGGAGAATAGCTAAGGAGTGAGTTTATCAGACTATGGGTATCATGGTGAGGAACTGAAAACTGGTACTACCATGATCCTTAACTTAACAAGAGTAAAATAGGATCAAGTGAAAGAAGGTAACAGGTGAACAAATCTCAGTTCTGAAAATTTACTTCCTAGAAGATACAGTTTAGTTGAACATATTTATTTGATTTGCAGGTGCAGGAAGTTCTAGAGCTAAGAAATCAATATGCTTGCAGAGATGTTTGTTTGATCCTTACCTATGAACCTAATTCGGTGCTATATTATCTCTTTGATTTTTAAAAGAAAATTTAGCATGATGCATCAGTTTAGCATATGAAATAGTTTGTAACTGGGTAAATAATGCATTTTAAAATATAGTAGTTAGTAGTATGCTAATTTTCAGGCAGCATGGGTCTGCAAGAATTGGTTCCCAGTGTAGTATGTTCTATGCTTTTATCAGAGATCGAGAAGTTAAGTAGTTTTTGCTGCTTACTCTGAGGATTCAGGGTGGTTTCTAAAAATGTATGTTGTAAAAAATAAACTTGGATGTAATGAATAAGAATTCCTTGATTAAGAAGGCTGTGGACAAAAAAATACTGAACAATGAGATGTGTTTTGAAAACAGTTATGAAAAACTTCTGAATAATGATGGAGAACTGAACATTATACTTCAGGGGGAAAAAAGGCTCTTGTCCTCACTGTGACACTCATTTCAAGAAGGGGTAGAAAAGTTACATCATAATTAATAGAAATTACTCCATACATGGTGCAGGTAGCAAAGTACTATCTTTATTTATGATACCAATTTCCTCCTAAAATATGACTATGAATGTGAAAGTTGAGAAGAGGCATACAATGATGGGTATTTTTAAAATATCCTTTTCAAAGAGTCTGAAGCTCTTTGCTAGACTGGAATACCTTTCATTTGAAAATATTTCAGTTTACAAAAATGTTTAGAAGCATGATCATAATTGTGATACAAAAAGAATTACTATTCCTGGTCAAGATTTTTTTTTTTTTGGTAATTGCATACTGCATACAGGTAATTGCCCCATTTTCTGTTAAAAAAAAAAAAAAAGTCAGTGGAAAAATACAGACATATAGTGTTTAATTGGATGGGCTGCTGAAAAGAAGAAATACTCAGCCTGTTCCGCTCTTGAAGACTCCAAGCTGCCTGACTTTCCATGGAAGCAGTGTTTTGAGCATGAGATGCAAATCAGCCGCCCTGTGAATGTTACAAGACTAGAAACTCTTGGAGCATCCCTTTGAAACACAACTTGATTTAAAACAAGGCAAAGTTTTCCTTTCTCAAGAAAATTGTGAAGTTTTTATTTTTCAGTGAAAACAGATGGGAGGGCTTTCTGAAGTGAAAAAAAAATGTCCCAGGGAAGGACATGTATAGAGCTTCCATGTCAAGCTGCTAAGGCCTGCTAATATCAGAGGAGATCTTGGCAGCTGTGGAAGTTACATGACTAGTTAATTGTTGTATGAGAACGTGTCTGTCAGGTTAAAATAGAAATTTTGAAGATTATATCTTTAAACTAGATTCCCAAATTATGGTGACTCTGGGCAGTAGCTTCTATTTAAATTTCAAAAGATGGCATAATTTATTTATTTGTTATTCTCTGACAGTCAACAGCAAATAGTATGTTTAAATTATGGACTTGTGATACATTTCAGATGCTAAAAGAACCCACAACAAAGCAAAAAATTAATACAGGAAAGGGAATGTGTATTTTCTTGACTTCCCTTTTCGGTCTTTCATTTAATAACAAAATAAAGAAAGTTTTGGTAGTTATTAATTTTGGGAGAAAGGCATAATTTTAAACAGCTTAGCAAAAAGATGTACATATTTCTAAACTATTTGAAATACTATTTTTATTCAAGCTTTGTGAGTCTTCTACCCAAATATTAATTTAGTAACAATTACAAGAAACTCTGCAGGTCTACATTTTTGCCCATACAGAATTATTTGCAGATTGGGCATCAAAATACAAACTTGTTGAAACATAATAAATATATGTATGAATACAGATTAGACTATTAGTTAGTTGTATCTATACTGGCAGAGAAGAAAATGGACTGGGGAGGGCTTAAAGTCTACTTAAGTTTCTGTATTACTACTTTCCAAATTCAGCTATAAATCTTTTTTATTTGGTAAGGGAAGGTTTTCAGGGAAGTCCATGAGCTTTTTGTAAACTGCTTTCTTTTATTTTATATTTGACCCATAAGCCTACAAAGAGCCTTGTATATATTTGGTGTTAGGTTTGAACTCCTAACAAAAACTAACTTACTTTAGGCCTGCATAATCTGCGTAAACTATGCTGTATGAATGAGATTTGGCTGACAGCTTTGCTACTATTGTTGTCTGCATAGTGAAGAAAATAAATTGCCTGCTTTTCCAGTGGCTGATTGTCTTTGCAGATATGGAGTAAAGTATGTGGTATTATCATTATTACATTAAAAAAAATAAGGGCAGAAAGATGTACTGAAACTTCCAGTTTTGTGCTTAGATTATATTAGTTCTCTAACTCTTATTATAAAACTAAGAATTAGACTTTTAAATAGAGCAGGGCAACAAGGAGACACTGTGAGGCAATTATGATTTCTATCTATCAGATGTCTTTGTTACAGAATTTGATATTTGCTTTAGAGATGTATCCCTTTTCTGAAGATCAAGGATATATTCCTTGATTCTATTGCTGCATGGAAAATAAAGTGAGATACAAGTGTTTTCTTACTTGTAACTGTTTAGTTCCCAGAAACTCCTTTAAAATGGCTTAACTTAAAAAAATGGACTTTCAAAATGGTATCAAATTAAGAGATTTTTGTATATATATTTTAAAATTAAAATATTCATCTTCTTGAGTGTGAACATTTTTCAGCATCTGGAGTCAATTACTAGAGTATGGCATTCTTTGTAAGTCAAATGTGAGATAGCAATCAGTCTTTTAACTCCATAAAATCTGTTAAAGGTGACATGGGAACATACAGAAGTGTGTGCGGGGGAGGGTAGAGAAGAGGCTTGACTATAAAAGGAGCAGTAGGGTTTTTTTACCCTTCCTTGAAAATTGTACTTTTCAGATCTTACAGACTTTCAACTCTTTCAGAAATCAAATATAGCTGAAAAATAAGTGATGTGTATGTGTTGATAGTTCTTGAATTTTTGTCCATCTGAAGACTGTCCAATTCATATGGTAAAATTCTTTTTTTGTTGTTGTTGTCAGTCAGAGGTGACAGCACTACAGTCAGGTTTTTAAAATCAGAAGGAAGTGTACTTGGCTTTTAAACTTTCCATTTATTTGATGTGAAGAGCTGCAGTACCAGAAGTTAAACTGACTGAAGTTTGTCTCAAGATTATATTTGGGGAGAGGCTGTGATGTCTAGAGCTGTTGTTGATCATCGTAGTAATTCCTGCAATTCCCTTGTAAAGTTTCAAAAAGAAAACAAAAAAGTTAAATAGAAATGCTAACATAATACAATGGCATAAAAAAGACTAGTTACTTTAAAATAATTAAGCTTTTCAGTGAAAGATTTTGCTGAGGGACAAATCCATTAAGACTTAGAATGGAGAGATTCATGTGTTGATGTATAGGAGCTATACTGCTTTTTAAAACAAATATTATAGGGCCAAGTGCCTGATTATCAAGTACCTATGCTTCCTTCTTATGTAAGTAATTAATTTTTCTTCCTTAAGCAGGTTGTATGGGTGTGATAGGACTAAGAACAGCAGCTTTCTGAACCTCCAGGCCATCTGTGTTGTGGTACTGTAGCATGTCACTTAGCTCAATGCTGCAGCAAATGCACCCCAGCAATTCTGGCTGTGTAGTGGAGGATTTGCAGTTAGGTGGTCCCCTGGTAGCTCCATGTGCATAAAGATGTGTCTTAGGTGCAGTAAGTGACACTGTGTCCCAGTGCCTTTTCACTGTATGGTAGTTCCTGATATTGTACAAACATTACCTGTACCTGGAAGATCTGCATGTAGATTCATCTGAATGTGAGCTCATTTTTGATAAATCTCCCCAACATGATTAAAATGCAGAAAATTGGCAGAGGTAAGCCAACAATGTATTTCCAGAAGGTTACTCAAATAAAACTCTCTTTCAAGAGTATTAAGCATACCTGAAAAGGTGTTGTAGGAACTTGATATACAGGTATGCCATATACACGAAGTGTGCTGTCAGAATACTTAGCAGGACAGTTCTTGCAAGGGCTTTTGTGGTGGTAATGCAGGAAACAGTAAGTGAAATAAACTATTTTGTATTGTTAGAAAAGCTACTTCTTATGTGATCCTGAATGTAAAGCCATTTTTTGTCCATTTGAACCAAACTTGGATTTAACACCTAGTTTAGATGCAAACTCCTTACTTCATATTGCTCTTTCTATACTTTTTATTCAGCTTTTAAATAGAAGTCTTCATCTTTCAGTGTCAGATTTGGTAGATATGTGAGAAGGCCATAAGGATAGCAGGAAGTAAACTGTTCATTTTGACCGTGATCTAGTTTGCTGCATATGTTTTTGTGAGAGGGAATTACATGCAGTGGTAAAAGGTTCAGAAAAGGGTTCTCACTAAACTAAGTAACAGGGAAAAATGGAAAAATTTTGTCATAAAAAAGTGAGTGAGCATCTGTGTTCTTTGGACCTGTATAGCTCTAGAAATCTGAGTTGAGAAAGGGATTTGTGGAACTGCTAACAGAACTAAAGAATATGAACATGCAACTGGGACTTGTGCATGAGTAATCGTGTTAGATCCTACGTACTTGACTTGGTTTTATTTCTGTTTCCCATTGTTTATTGTTTTTGAACATCTGTGAGATAAGAATGACTAGAGATTCCAAGTAAATTAAAAAAATACCAACAGAACCCCCTCCAACAAACAAATAAAAAACCCAAACACCAAACACAGCCCCCACTCCCCCAAACAAATGAAAAAGTGGCTCGTAAGCTATCAATATAGTTAGCTTTCACATAAGAATGTCAAATGCAAATTGCTGGAATTTGTTTTGTTTGGTTTTTTTAACTTTTTTTTTTTTCTTGAAGTGTGATAACTGTCATGGACAAATGCCTAATCTGATGGATTTAGGGCTTCTTTACGGCAAATAACATCCTTCCTAGGGATGAAGTCACTAGGCTTTTTTTCTGTTGTGGAGTAGTGGTAAGCTTAGGATGGAACTTTAGTTTTTGTATGCATAACCAATTCCCTTAAAAACAAGTAATGAACACCAGAGGGTGGTGGCTTGGATGTATTAATACCGAGTCATTTCAGAAATTGAAATGAATGAGCTGGAAGCATCGAAGTTTTTTCTGAGAAGAATTGATTTTAAGGAGGAATAACTGCAAGGTTCTAAATAAAGCAAACAATAGCAGCTGCTGTAAGGATTGGATGAAGAGAGGAAAAATTTAACCAAGACTGAAAGTGTGAGAGGCAGCAGAGATGGCAAACGAAAACAGTGAGAAGTCCAGCTATTACAGCATACAGTTTTTTGGCATGCATATCTATCTCTATATCTCTATATCTCTATATCTGTGTTTATAGTTACCATTCACCATCCCTAATCTTTCTTGACACCTTAGCATGTTGGATTTCAATAGCTTGTCTGTACATTGTAGCAGAAAACTGGGTGGCTGGGAGGGGGTACTTCAGTACAGGAGTCAGGAAAGAGGTAGCTGCCAATAAAGGCAGTTACACAGGAACCAAGACAGTAGCTCTTTTTTCCTTCCAGAATAAAACACCTTTTTTCATCTGCCTTCTACTAATTTATGGAGTGTGGAAGGGAGTGGTGGTAGGGGAACAGTTCTCCTTCTGTTCTGTGGAGAGGCTTGAGGGGAGTCTAGAATTAGCTCCATCAGTCACAAGCAGGACTGATCTAGTGTTGGCCCTTCCTTGTGTAATTGGATGAGGTCTGTGTTAGAACAGCTAGTGTTTTGTTAGCTCTTTAGCTGCATGTCTTCCTCATTTGTCTATGAAGTGTTATCTGATAGTAAATTTTGCATTGGGACATACCTAGTGTATTCTGCTTTGAAACTTTCTCATACCTCTTGAGTGATGTTTGAGAATATGTTGTATGTGATTGCTTGGATTAGTGGTAGCTCCTGTGTGGTACAGTTTTAAAGAAACAAAAGCAAAAGGTACAGCTTCAGCAGTCTAGGACTGAGCTTGTTTGAAAAAAATAAAAAATGAAGAGAAAAGAAAAAAAAAACCCCATCACCCCAAGCCTCCTTCCAAACCTACCCAATGGTTCCTTAAATTTGAAAGGGACTTTCTTTAGTGTTGAAAGCAATGATGGATTAAAATGGCTGCTATTTCTTGTGCACAAAAATCTGAGCATAAATGGAATGAACTGATATAATTATAATCAAAGGCTGTGGAGAGTAGGTGTGGGTGAAATGGTTCTGCACTTAAGAGTGGCAGACTGCAGTTGCATTGTGTCCTCTGCACCTGAGAAAGAATTTGTCTGCATAGTGTAATGCGATTCCAGTCATATTAGCTCTGTGCATTTTTTTCCTTGTAAATTATAAGTGTATTTTTGTATTTTGTTAGTTCTCTGAAAACTGCTGAGAAGGTTAATTAAAATTATCAGTTTCATTTATTTCAGATTAATGCACTTATGTTAAGAATCATACAGAATTTTGTATATTGTGCATTTTTTCTGTACCACAAAATTTAAACCCCCCAACATTAATACTTATATTTTTTAGAGAACACACTTAGCATATAGTGCTTTAATTAAAATATTCCAAATTTTAGAAGTATTTCCATTGAAGTACCTTTGGCTAATTACTCAGTTTTAGTCAGTAGGTAAAAGTCAAGCCTTTTAAATTTTTTAAAACTGCTTCTGAATTAGTTTTGTAATGTTTGAATATGAATGACAGAAGTTTAAGATGTCTTTGTTCTTAATTCATTTTTTTTGAAATTCTGATGTTCAGAAGAGCCTGGCAGTTAAAAATTAGCTTATGACAGCAATGTTTAGTAGCTTCCAGTTGTGGCAAGAGTAAAGAAGAGAAAAATAAATCATTAAAGGCAGTTGCCCTGTTGGAACCCAAATAGTTACTGCAGTCAGATCTCAGAGGCTGATGCAGGTAGAAAATTCCCCCATGGAAGCATGACAGAGGTGTTTGCCCCTGATCTGGCCTGTAAAGTCATTAATTCGATCATCTTATCAAACCGGATGTGTGAACTGAGGGCTTTGTTCCTTAGTAGTGTGAAAGAGCGAACAAGCAAACTGAAACTAAAATAATTCTATAGTCATGAGGTCATTATCTTAAGCAGGAATAAGCTGGTGGGATAAGTGGAAGAGGGCTGGCATCTGCATGACTGCCACCACTCTGCAACTGGGCATTATGATGTTGTGGTGCTGTGGAGGCTGTGTTAGAGACTTCAGCTGCACGGCAGAGGATGTGAGTGTGTTCTGGCACTTCAGGATTAGAGATCAATACTCTGTAAAAACCCCAACCCGTGAAGGAAAGGAAGTTCATGTGAGCATCTCCGTTCATGTACCACTAGTTGGACATTCTTTCTATGTATCTGAGTTGTTCCTGAACTGAGCTCTCTAAAGTCCAGGAGACACAACCGTTTTCTGTTAGACTTGATTGCTTGAATTCATCTCAATGTATCAGTGAAGCAAAACAGATGCCTCGTGATTAAAATTAGCAAGGCAACTTCCGTTTGAGTTTCTAAATTTGTTGCAGACAATGAAATTAAAATCAGTCTTTTCTTGGGGGTACTGATTGCCACTGGAAAGAATTTGAATTTTTATTTGTAATATTAGCTTTAGAATACAGCTAATTGGCATGTGCTGGAATGTTCTTATACTCGACATTTAAAATTAACCAACATTGATAAAAGAAATATAAGTAAAAAATTACAGTGGATAGAAATAAATCCATTTTACAATTTGTGCTACTGTAAATGATCAGAGCTCTAATACAAGAAAGATGTATTCAGGTATATTATTGTTCACTGAAATTCCTGTCTATACATATATTCTTTTGTGCGTCTGTTAAACATGATCTTAACATGAAGCCCTTTTTCTCCTAACTCAAAAGCTTTCTCGAAGTTGATGAATGCCATACATAATGGTAAGTTATATTAGAATCTTTTTCAGAGGTTCATTTATCACAAAGGGTAGCCTTTTGTGGAAAAGCCTGATTGAAGGTCTGCATATTCTATGGATTGGGTGAAATACAGGTCTGCAGTGCGTCAATTGTTCGGTACGTGAGTGAAAACTTTTGTAGATTGTCTGCAGGAGCCTGATAGGTCAATAGTTCCTCAGTTCTCTTTTTATGATCTTTTTGTATGTGTGAAGTAAAACGATAACAGTTTTATTCCAGTTCTGAGATCCTTTTCTTTAATTTTGTGAATAGTGTTTTCTAGTCCTTCTTCTGTGCTCCATTCATAGGTGTGTTATAGTGGTGTCTACCTCAGGCATTCTCCCACTTGCCTTCCTGACTACTTAAATTACTACAAGTAATGCATGTGAAGGTGGCCTTGTTTTGTCCATTCTTTGTTCTGACAGCCTGATGCTGCTCATTTGTGTCACTGATAACAGAACTATCAGTTTCAGAGGGAGCAATATTGAATCTTTAATGTATCTAATGGCTGTTTCCCTTTAGTATTCAGCATTGGCTTTGTACCCCTTTTTCTCTATTCACTCATAGCCAGTGGAAATGAAATATCTTCTTAAATTAGAACTTGGTTTACTTTTTCAAGGCTATTGTTAGTTTGTAGGAAACAATCATAGCTATATTCACAAGTTATTGAAAGATTGAAAACCCTCTCATGAGGCCAGTTTTGAAGATTATCAAGTTTGTTTCTCAGTGTGATATTTAATTGGTGTCAGGTGATCTGTTAATAAAAAAATGTAATTTTTTTACCCATTTGTGCCAGCCAAATAGAATTTTTCTTACTGCTGTGCATGTATGTTAGAAGAGCAGTGCTGTATGCATTGCTAATTGTATTGACTTGAAATTCAGAATATGCAAAAGAATTTAAGTGTTTGAAACTTTGCATGGTCAAGTTTTTTGCATATAGAGCTAGCAGTCATTACAGTTTTATAGAACTTTTGCTTTTCATACTGTCAGAGCCATGAATTACACCTGTTAGGCACATGTCTAGATTGGTGGGTCTCTTAAATAATAAAAATTTTAATGTTACATTACCTTTATGTTTCACAGTCTACGTGTGGTGAGAAATAATGAAATTTCTCTAGATTTGCTTTGCTTTAGTAAAGTAGGTTTAGCTTTTTTCCTTTTGATATAGGGTTTCCCTCTCACTCTCCCAGGTATACAGTACTCTGAACCAGCTTTGAGATGAAGGAAAGCAAGCTCACCATTTTTCTGAACAAAAGTAAACATCTGAAGGGTATCTGACAAAGGGTGCTGAATTTGGACTTGGTGAGTTTCTGCTGTTTTATAAGCAGAGCCTTTTTGCTGTTTAATGTTGAAGAGGTATAGATTCACAAGAAGGTGTAGAATAGAAATCGATGGAACACCATTTGTGACTTATTCCCACATTGCACTTCTTGTTTTTTAAATGGCATAGATAGTTGGAAGGACATATATTGCCAAACAATAGTAATGCTTTATATAACTTACTGTTGTGGAACAGCATAATGGTAGCTACATGTTTGTTTAAGAATGGTGTTTGAACAGGATTTATAATCTAACTACTTTTTTGGGGGATGGTGGGGTGGTGGTGGTGATGTTTCATGGTACCTTCTGAGGTGAAGTTGGTTACTTTTTTGCCCCATTATTGCCTTTCCCTCCCCCCACCCCAGTATTGCAGGGCTCTTGTTTTGTCAGAAGCATATATCTGGGTGGAATCAATGAGGGTTGGTAGAAATTTTGATAATATGAACAGCAAGAAAAGATCTTGTCATGTGTTTATATAGGATGAAAAGAAAGTATTAAAACTTGAGATAAATATTTAAATAAAGGAAGATCATTTACTCCAAAATTTACTCATGTTCAGATTATGAGTCAGGTAATGCTGAGGGTTGTAAATGTTACTGTCAGTAAGAGTTTTGATGGAGTCTGTGTCAGGAGCTTGTTTTTTCGTTGCACTGAGTTTAAGCTGGCTGCACATCAGCAATAAAGTACCGAAAAGAAAACCTGTGACTTTTAGTTTGAGTGGAAACAAATACAAGTTTGGAGCAGAGAGGTTTATTATTGATAGTTTTGCTATAAAGGTGGTGGGCGAAGCCTGTCAGTTGAAATTCGGTGCTGACAAACTGTGAAGGAGGAAAGATAATAGCTAAAATATTGAATTGGTTTGAAAGGATCTAGTCCTAAAAAAGATGATTAGAAAATGGAGTCATGAAAGCTGTTCCATTAAGATGCCTGACTTAATAGAAAGGAGTCAAGACACTTCAAAGCAGACAGTGGCACACTGCAGTTTTGCCAGTAAGAGACTGGGTATACTCAGTGCTGTGTTTTCCAGTTGTATAATCAACTTCTTATATTTTTCATGCTTTTTTCAGAACCTTTTTCTAAAAAACAACAAAATTTGCAGCTGAGAGATGTAAAGTTGTCACTGCTATTCACTGTGTGATAAGAATGTGCTTTGTCCTTCCAAGTCGTACTCTGGATCTTACAGTCAAACTTTTTGACTTGATCTTGCAGTCTTGTCTCTTCTTCTGTGGGTCTGCCACTGAAAAGGAGCAAGAGGGATACACATATCTGTATATGCACACATATACATACAGAGCGCACATATCTCTTGACAGTTTTAGTGCATACTTTAAAAAAAGGACTATGGGAAGCAATGACCTGATTATTTTCTGTTAGAGATAGCTGTAAATGGTAATGTTCACTTGTTGCCTTTCTGTGGTTACTTCAGTTCTTGCTTGTTCTGTCTTCTGTCTATTTTATTTCATACTCTGTTTTTAGGTCTTTGTTATTGATTGTTCTGTCTTACGCTGATTTTTGAGTTGCAGTGAGGAGAGTCGTAATACAGAACAGACATCCATTGTGCCAGTCTCAGTTCTGTGATTGTTTTTAGAAGACGTGTTTCCAAAGAAACTTCAGTTCTGTAGCCTTGGCCTCTGCATCAGTGCAGGTGAAATTCAGTATATGTGGTATGATTTTTTTTACAAGATAACCTAAACTAAACAGAATCTGAGCATGAATTAATTTTCTTTTGTTTTAAACTAGCCCAACTTGGGCAGAGTTTTTCAGTTTTGATAAAAAGGCATCTGCCTGCGTTGAAGTGTGGAGACAGTAGTGCTCAGCTAAACCATCTAAATTGATAAAAACGAAGAACAAGAGAAGAGTAAATTAAAAAGTTAGCCTGAAATAGTCCTGTTACGCACATTTCAAAATACTGAGTAGTTACTGTTTGGTTGTCAGATATTGCAGTCTTAAGGACAGCTATCTGACCATGAGGTTCTAGAATACCACTTCAAAGCTGTAACTGTTGCTAGTGACAACTATTTGTAGGCCTTCAGAAACTGGGCAACAGCTGTCCCATCTTCCCCCCTCCCTTCAAAGACACCAGCCTCAGATCACTGGAAACGAAAAGAGAGAACTTCTGAAGTAGAAACTCCCATAAAAGACTGTATTATGTTAGTAGTGAAGATGAGTCTAGTGCTTCCAGTGACTCACCATTTCAGCACTGAGGTAGATTGCTGTCAGAATGGTTTGCAGCTATGGTATGTTTTCAGAGATCTTAAGCAAACACAGTAAATTTTCTCTGAAATCATTAAGAAACGTAGATCACAAGTCATGCTCATATTCATGAATACTCATTAAGTGAGCCTAAAACTGCTTTGGTTTTACTTTGTTGTATTTAAGTCACTTAGGCTTGTATGTATTGGCTCACTGTTACAAAAGTGAACATGTAAACTTTAAACCTTAAAAAGTTAAGGTCTTTATCAATCGTTCTTTCATATCTGTTTAACTTCTTCTTTTACAAAGATCTTTCTGTGCTGTGACACACTTGAACTACAGGTCTTTTTTGTGGTTATGAGCATATGTGTCTCAGATATGATCACAGAGCTCTTTATCTTAGTATTCTATTCTAGAAGAGTACTTGAAAACTTTTTGACTCATGGTAGAACAAGTATGAAATTCTTAACATGTCCTATTTCATAAAGCTGAATTAATTGTGAAACGTCAACAGGCAGTTATAAAGCATTTCAAAGATTATTGTGAGAAATCTGAGTATCTGGAGGAAACAAGTGAAAGGAGTTTTGCCCCTGTGTCGGCCATCTTCCACCCCAAAAAAAGACTGAACACTTTAACTAAGATTTAACTTTGCCATGAGATATGGTGTGAAAAGTTACAGCTGTTCAGAAAGGATTGGAAGGTATTCACTGGGGCAAGTCTGGAAGCAGATTTAAGGCTAATAATTAGAAAGACTGTTCCTCACACTCAAAATTCATACATTATAGATTTCTAGAGGCTGGGAGAACATTTGAGGAATGTATTACTATATGCTTGCCCTTTTTTTTGTACTTTTGCTTGTGTAGCTGTTATTGTTCGCTGTTAGAGATGGATATAGTGAGCTAGAAAAACAGTACAGTTCTCCCTGTGTTCCTAGTCCAGCACGTCATTCATCTGTCTCCTAGTGGCACATTCAGACCTTTTCTCTCAGAGAGAAAATTCATCTTGGGTGGGCTACGAAAAAGTGGGTTTGAGCCCTTCTGCAGTGGAGGGTTGCAGTGTGAGACCTGTATCAGCTTGGATTAATTCCAAGTGGGAACATGACTGCTGACATGAGTAGTCATCAATGAACACAGAATCAAGTGTAAAATACCATTGTTCACTATAGCAAGTGGGACTAGCTGAACACAGTAGACCATTTTGGTAGCACATCAGTTCTGATCCTTCACCCTTACCCTGTTGTTGAATACATTTCTGATTGATTATAGATAACTGTACAGTCAGGGATTTGAACATAGGGATGGGAGTAGACAGAAGAGATTAACTGAACGTCTTTTGCTGGCTTAGCTGCCAAGGATTCGGGGTTAATTTTAATGGAGTTTGATAGCAAAGTCACGTCTTCGCTGTATATGATGGTGATACAATCATGGATTCACCATATATATGTCATATTGCCATGCTGGATTGTGTTCCTTGGTTGTGTCAAAGTTCTTGTCAAGTATTTTGGTCTTTGACTATAAATCTGCTCTACAGAGTATTCTCAAAGGGAATAATTGTGGCAGTCTGCATTCCGTCAATAGATACCAAACTGGAACAACTGTTTCAAAACAGTTAGAAAACCAGTTTTTGAAAACATGTACACGTGTACTTTGTATCTTCCCTCCTCCCCACCCCCCTCAGCACTGTGTATTCTTTGGATATTTTGAGTCTGTGGGGTTTTTTACTTCCACCTCAGTTATGGAGAGTACTCAGAATGCCCTTTGTGAAAGGAAGACATTGACTGTTGATCTGTGACAGGCTGCTGCCTGTCCATCAAAAAAGGATGCCCAGTCACTGAAAGGGAGGGAAATGGTAGCTTGCTATCCAGCTGCAGATCAGTAACTTTCATTTCTGTGCACTTCTAGAACTGTTATTGCAGAATCTTGTAGAAACCTATGTGAAAGTGAACTCTACCACTTTCCTCATCACCAGCAGGAAAAGAGCATTGTTATTTGATTCTTAGATTTCGGATTTCTTCATGAAGGAAACAGATTGGCCCTAGCATCCAAGCTCATTATCTCATAAATTGAAGTGAAATACTGTTGCTAGCTTGGCAGTTTCAAGTGCAACTTTCTTCTCCTTCTAAACAACTGTCAAAAATAACCTGTTTTTGTTTGCATCTATTTTGCATTAGATTCACTTTAGTTTATGTTCCTATTACAAAATAACATAGTGGGATGCTTCTTCCACTGTTAACATTGTACTGGAATAGAACATGCTCCTTCTTGTGTAATGGAACTTCATCAGTTTTTTGTACATGTTTAGTTTCTAATAATGATGGACTGCTTCATGCAAAGACACCTTTTCATTTTGCACTGTATTGGAAGTTGCCATGGGTTTAGGGGAGACTTTTTGGGACTACCACACAGAGTGAAGGTACTGAAAACATGTTTATAGCTTCAGTTTGTGTAAAGAAGTTCTTGTTCTTATAACTCAAAATTTCCTTTTATTTCTTCGAATTCTGAGTTCCCTTGAGGTTGTTGTCCCAACCCCATGACCCAAGTAGGAACGTTTTGTAGTTCTGTGCAACTTTTGTGGGCCTGCAAGTTTACATTTGAAAAACAGCCTTTTTGGCCATATTATTCTTATTCCTGAAGTTTTGACAAAATGCTAAGATGAGAAACCTATGACAGATATCTCAGATAACTTCCTCTTTTCAAAATTGTTGTAATAGTTTCAGCTTACTGACCTACAAAAGAAAATACAGCTTTAGGGAGACAATTTTACAAGCTTCCTAAGGAAGCAGTATAGATGGTCTCTCTCTTGATTTTGGCCCACAGTAAGCTTTAAATCTGTTATCCAGTTTACAGAAAAAAACCTCTAAAACATGTATGTTCCTGTAATAGGAATGGATGGTGTATGGCTACAAAAGTAGCCACTGCTTGTTTTTTGTCTCTTGGTGAGCTAGGCAGTCACTGGCATTAAGAAGGGAATGTAAGAGAGCTGGGTAATGGAGGGGGCTGTAGTACTAGAAAATAAGAACTGAGGATTTCATAGCTAGGTACAGAAATTGTGGTGGTAAAGCTTAGTATGTTGATGTAATCTGTGAGATGCAACACTGGAAATCCAGAATTTAATCAGTTTTGTTAATTCTTCCGCTCATGGAACTACTTACTTTTGAGGTTTTCAATAAAACCGCTAAAAGTGTTCTGTGTGCCACCTGGTGTATATTTTGATTTGAGGCTATTTTGTTTTTCACTATTCTTAAAGTGCTTTTATTTCCTCTGTTACTGATTTTGTCATTGATGGTGCATAAAGAATGCATTTTTTTCCAGTCTGCATTATCTGATGTGTTCCCTGCTCTATAGTGCTACCTTTCTGTGCTAAGCAGGCAGTGTCCAGAGACACCTTTTTTTTTTTTTTTTTTTTTTTTTTTTTGCAGCTGCCTTTTTGTTAAGCCTTTCACTCCAGCAGTGCAGGCTACCTGTGCATTTTATCTGTTAGAACCTGAAGTCAGTGTTCTGCAGCTGTGTTAGTGGTGTCACACACACAGTCAGACTTTAGATGAACATGTTACATGTCCATTTCTACCTGGAGCTGAAGAACTGTGTTCTGGTTAAAATGCTGAAGATTGTGTTTGACCATGCTATTTATGCCTCTGGCAAATTACACAGTGCCATTCATCACAAGGTACAGCTGTTCAGTAATATGGGAAGGACTTCAAGGTGGTTTGTTCGTTTCAAACATTAATGTAGTTTACAGAGATTTGTTCAGGTTTTTGTTATCATTCCTTCCTGATCCAGAAAGTGATTTATCTCTCCCCAAACCCCAAAGGACAACTTAGTATGTTAGAGACATTTCAAATGTGTATTGTCTTGGCTTTCTAATATGATATACACATAGATTTTATACAGGTATTTTTGAAACTGTGTGAAAATCAAGACTTTATTTGAATGTTCAGCATACAGTTCTTATTTGAATGCTGCATGGAGTAGTATCTTGGTTGCATGAGTAGTGTCAGAAGGTGCATGTACTTTATGCGTTAGGTAAGGGATTGCTGAATGGAAATACTTATCCCAAACAGGGTCTACTGATAGGTCATATGTGTCCTGTATTTTGCAACAACAACAAACAGTGGTTTTAATACTGCTGCAACAACTGGCAACAAATATTAGCTTACCTCATTCCACTGGCAAACTAGTTTGCTGCTTGTCTTTCTTTTGAAATATTTTTTTGCCTGTGATTTCATAACTATTTGCTTGATTCCAGAATTTTATTTTTAAGAGGAAGAATAAACCTTATCATTAAAATAGAAGCAGCAGAAGCTCTGCGGTTATTAAGTATGTAAGATTTTTAAAAATTAAGAAAAAAAAATCTACAATGGCTTTAAAATTTTGAAGTTGTTTTCCCGTTCTGGCAAAATATCCTTAAGTTTTGGTACTTGTCTCTCACCAAAAATTTTGTTTTCTCCTCTCATTGCTATTGATGTTTTATGAGAGTGATAGTGTTTGTGGTGATGAGCTCTTATGGTTTACTCATAGGTGTTGTGATATTTCATTATTTTTACTCTTAAACCTTATGGTTCCTGAAGCCTGATAATTCATGAGAATCTCATATTTTCAAGAAGGTTTGTATATTTAATTGTTTTACTGCATTCAAAAAACAAAGGGTCAAATCTCATCCTTTTTATTAATTTGAAATTGTTGATTAAAAGCAAGTTGAAAAAATCTTTTGAGGACCTGGGTTATATTTCAGTTTTTGTGGTTGTAATTATGTCACATTTAAGAATAGACTCAGTAGCAAGGTTGTTTGTTAATCATGCTCTTTTTGCTGGTGTATAAGGACAAATTAGAGCAGGATCCATAAAAATGTGCTGTCTAGTTAGATGATCCAGCTAGAGCTGGAAAAAGGTCATAGCAAAGCGAAAGGATCTTAACTGCTAATGAGGCGGTAACTGTAGGTTTTGGGGATGGTGACAAAAAAAGAACAAGGAGGGGAAGGTGTACTAAATGGAAAAAGATATGAAGGTCAGTAGAAAAGCAGAACAGGTATGGAATTTCTCTATGATGAAGAGACTGGGGAGAAGATAAGTCACTAACCTTGGTTAGGCAGGAGAAAAGAGTTGTCGCGATGTGTCTTCAGCTGCTTTTTTGTATCTTCTTTCTCTAGTGGGTCTGGCTGATTTTCTCTTCCATTTTTCTTGACAGTTAATAGAGTCAGGGAATTTAAGATGCATCAGTGTTTGCATATTATGTGTGGGTTTGGATGATGTTAGTCTCCCTTGACTGCCTGTGCTCAGAGGGTTATCTGGGTGGCGAGTGGTGTTTTAACATTGCGTATCTTCTTATTGTCACTGCCTTCTTCAAATCATTATTTGTATGAGTGACAAACTAGCTCCACCCTTTGCCTTCTAACTGGCATTTCAGTTCTGTTGCTTTTTTTGATCTAACCATGTTCATTCTACTTCTGTTTACTCCCTGTGGCACTCTTCCTCTAACTGCAGTTCAGTGCTACCATGCTTGATATTCCTTGGCCAGCTGACAGCTCACTTATCTAATGCACGTGGAGCCTAACGGTTTCATAGACAGGTACTACTTCTTGTCCTGGGCTTCTGGTCAGTAGGGTTTTTTTTCCCAACCTCTATAACGAACTTTACCCTGCATGTAGATGAACAGAAGTAATGGCTTCACAGAGGGGTATGAACTCTTCCTATTTAAATTGCTAACTTACAAGTCTGACTAATGTTAACGTGTTTAGTTGTTTATTTGTTGGCCGTTCTAGCAGAAATGTTAGTCACGCATTCGTATAGATCATGGATGGAATTTTAGTTTGTGAATAAATGAAATACGACCAGCTCTATTGGCAAATCTGAGTACTTTGTCCTCAGACTTGCTGTCAATATTTTCCTGAAAAAGCACGAGCAATCCTTAGTTGCCAAAATTACAGTTTTGGACAAATGTATGTTGTTCAATAACCTTTATTTTAAAATTAAAAAGTATTTTTTCCATTTGTATGGTGTGTGTTCAGTTACATAGCCCAATACTTCACTCTTTACTTAACAGTAATACATTGAAAGAGCAAACTCTGATAGCAGATTCAGTTGAAGGCAGGCATTTTAGCCAAAAATTCTGCCACTGTTAATGTTTGAGCAGTTTGTAATGTGCATAAATATTTGATTTATCACACATGTTTTACGAAAACTTAAAACTGAATCAATCTGTATTCCCTGAACTGTAGAATGTTAAATGACGAGAGCACTTTTATCAATCAGCATGGTTAGAATTTCTACACAGGAGCTTTCTGCATTACGTATTGAGTGATCTTGCTTGTCTTGATTAATTTTCTACTGCATATTTACATGGTTACTAGTAAACAGAGGGAGGGGGAGAGAGAGAGATGCATGTAATCGTTTTTGTAATTTTTTTCAGGTATTTTTAGCAGCAATGATGTAGCAGTATCATTTCCAAATGCAGTATCTGGCTCAGGATCTAGCACTCCCGTTTCCAGTTCTCATTTACCTCAGCAGGCTTCAGGCCACTTGCAGCAAGTGGGAGCTCTATCACCTTCAACTGCGCCTTCTATAACTACTGTTGTTGCTGCAACTCAGGTAAACTATCACAAGAGTTAAGATAGAAAACCATGTTACTGACCTGCTTATTTTCAATGTTAAAAGAAACCGTAATTTGTTTGGAAAATAGGTTAATAAACATTATATTTGTTGTGAAACGTTGTAGTGGCTGGAAGTTCCCCATAATATTACATAGTCTTATTTTGTAGAGCACATAGATATTTTTAAATGTAGTCTGAGGAAGTGCTTATTAATAACCATATTATGACTAGTGGCATAAATGCTGGTTGCAGTTCATCAGTGTTCTAACCAGTCTTTTATCAGAACATAAGAAAGGATTTTAAAAAGGAAAGTATGTAAAGTTTTCTGGGTTTTATGCAAAAATGATGGTATCAGTTAAAGAGTGGTTTGTTTGGGAGGTTTAACAACTGGACAGCTAAGCTAGCCCTGGCAAAGGGATGGCCAAGGCTGACTTCTTGGTAACAAATGAACATTGACATATATGTTTTGTGTTTGAAAAGTCATGCAAATGAAGATCCATAGTTCATGTTTGATGGTGAAGGAAAAAGGGAGGCATGAGAGAAATGCAGAAGGGTGGCATAGTTGAAGTAATGAACCAGAAAAAATACCTTTATGATAGTATTTTGTATGAATTTAAGTTGGACAAGACTACATTTATCAAGATAAGAGAGTATGAAGTTATAGTTGCAGAAAGTCACCGTGATTAGTGTTTAAGTATGAAGGAATACTACACTATACATGATGATTTTATACTCCTTGTTTCTTGCATTTTCATTTTGTGATGGGAATCTCTCTTACAATGAATATATCAAATATATATATTTTTGTGTGCTTATAAGCAATGAACTTGTAACTTATCTACAGTGATCTAAGATAGTGGATAGAAACATGAAGAATTAAAATCAAGGTTAATGTGTGTGTGTGTGTGTGCATGGATAGCATAAATACTATGTGAAGACCAACACAGATTACATTTCAATATCAAATAGCAATTTGTTCATACAGGTGGCAGTTCGTATTTTTACATCATTCTTCTGGACTGGTTTTCTAAAGAAATAAAGTGGTTTCACCCAAAACCTAGTGGTATCTCTTTGGCACAAATTGATCAAAACTACTTTAAAGAAATTAATTAAAAATTTGGTATTTTAGTAAGTTCTCCTTTATTTTTCATTTCCAAAGATCACTACACACTAACTCAATGACAGCACTTAAATTGAACAGTTTGGAGTTAAGGGGAGGGATTGTGTCATAGTTTAGTAGCAGATTAAAACTTTTAAAAAACCCCAAGTAAGTCAATGCTCAGTTTTCACGGAGTAGAGGTTTGCCATGAGAGTCTTGGAAAGACTCGGCCTTTTGTACAGCTCAATGTATTCATAACTGATCTGGGGAAAGGAGGAGGAGGAACACACACCAAGTTTGCTGGTTATGCTGGGTTATGCAATGAGCCCTTATGACCATCAGCTGTCACAAACTGCTGAAAGACCTCGCCAGCCTGTGTTGACAAGGTGGTTAAGAGGGCAAATAAAATCCATGTTAAAGGGAAAGGACAGTTACTATTCAAAACAGATACGGTACATGCCAGAAGAGGTACAAGAAGAGCCATGGCAGTGAACAATGGCAGAGAACATCTTTATAAGGAGTGAGTAAATAATGAGGGACTCGTGGCCTCAAAAAGAGACACTGAGAAGGGATAAGACAAAGGTCTGTAAAACAATTGACGTGGAAAAGTTAAATAAGCAAGAATTGTGCGCCATCACTTCTATTTATTAACCTCTGTCAGAAGATAGATTGAAAAAGCAATGGGAAAAACCCGTATTTATGAGTCAGGAAGAGAAATACCATAGTATTTTTTTCCTTCAGGTTGTCACAAAAAAAGGAAGTATACCCTAGGAGATGGACCTTCTCTCAGTATTTAGCTGAACTAGAGAGCCCTCCATAGGTTAACTGCTTAAAATTCCTGTCCTTCCTTTGGCTTTGTTTCTTAGGAGTTGCCTTGGGGGCTTTTTTTTTTTTTTTTCCCCAGAGAAGCAAAGGAGTTGTGTATCTTGCCTCACTACTAAACTTGTTTCCAAGTGGTCATAGATTTACTTGTCGGGATCTTACTCACAGGTACTACCATTTAAAGAGTCATTTGGTTTTGAGATATACAGGGAGATTGAAATTGTGAGTTTTGGTTGACAGCCATAAAGGTGAGCTCCTTTATTTGAATTAACAAAGTCCTCCACTGCTTCAGCGAGTCTTCTTTTAGTTCATAAGGTCCGTACTAGTTTGAAGAGATTCAGTCAGGAGAGCCTAGTTTACCATGCAGTTTTTCTCCACTGAAAGCAACCTGTTTGTGTGATTTTTTTTTTTTTTTTTTTAAATCTCTTCTCCTACCCCCCACCCCCTTCCTATTTAGCATAAATGACTGATTTTATGTCAAGGGTTGGCGTTTACCTACTTACTTCTGCAAAGTTTCATCAGAGTGCTGTGTCTGCTTACTGGGCTCTTGTGGATGTATTCTCAGTGCTTACCCACCTCTTGACCATGGGAGTCTCAAATAAGAGTGTGCTAGTATGTTTCTTGTGCAGTGCTCTGATTAAAAGAACACCATCATCCTAGGTTATAAGCGAAGGTAAGCTTGTACCTCTATAGCAGGTAAAAAGTAATAGTTCAAAGATAAGGTTTTGCTTAAACTATTAGTTAACAGAGCAAGTATGACCAAATCTTGTCTGCTCACTTATTCGGTCATGTTAGCGGATGTGCAATCGGAATAGTGGTAAAACTTGGAATAGCCTCAAAGATCTGCTGCTAAGGTCCATCCTGTAAGATTTCAGCTGTTTTCTTAGATCTCTGTTGGGCTTTTGTAATTTTGATTTAGGGGGCATCATAAATTTGTCAATTTTTGAAGGATTTTTTTTTAATGTCTCTTTTTTTAAAGAAAGGGCGTTAAGAAATTCTAAAGAAAAAGTCTTAGGAAAAAACGTGTTCCCATAGAATTAGTCTCAGAATTACCTGATACATTCTGATTAGAATGGTGTGATAGGCATCTAATGCAGAAAATTTTGTTCATAGCATTAAAAAAACTTGAAAACAGTTGAAAGCAACTGCCCCAAATTAGGTAATACTATTATTAAATACTGCTATTAAATTAATACTACTCAAAATGACAAAGTAACTTCTGTTATTTTTAATAACTTACAGGCCTGTATAAAACTTTGGTGATTAAAACCCCAAAGTGCTGTTTTTTCCTTCAACAACTAAACAACACTGAGTTTAAAGCTTTAAAAAACCCACAAATGGAAAGTCCTGGGTTTTGATTTTTTCATTATATTGACTAGTATGGTCATTTCTATACTGTGGTGTTTGTTTGTTTGTTAAGACAAAAACACAGTATGGACCTTGTTACAATCCCCTTTTCTGCCTCATTTTCTTTTCTCTCATGCCACTCATAATTTTTATTTCAAACTAACAAATCCAGAAGAATAAATTATGAACTTGTGTTCCATGCTGTGTCAAAACTGAATTGAAGTGCTGGTGTTCCTCACCAGGTAGGAACCAGTGGACTAGTAAAAATGCCACTTGCTGGAAATGCAGATTATTTTGCATGCTGTTCTTTTTTTTATATGTCTTGGGCATAGCCTCAGATAGGTTCCACTGCTTAATTCAATAAGCCTTTATTAGCTAACAATGCATTTAACAATTGCAAAAGTGTAGTAAAAAAGGGATACAGGAGAGAAGGGGTACAGTCCACACAAATACTTTATCCTGCTTTTCCATGAATTGCTACTCTTGACATGGTTGTGGGTACTGCTTATTTTGTATGTAGCAGCAAATTGCTGTATTCTAAACTTGTGTCTTTCCTCTCAGAAGTGTGTTTTTAACTTTCATATGGTTACTGATATGTGCTTTGTTATTGAGAAAAATTGCTTTCTTCCATTTGGATTTTGAATATCATCTTCACTTTTCCCTTTTAAGCCAGGTGACAAGTTGCACCACTTGAATGTCCTATGCTCAGTTTTTATCTCAAATATTTCATAGTGCTTCATAATTATAGCAAAAATGTTTGTCAGTCTGTTATGCTGTTCTGTAACAATTTGCCGTACTGCTGTTTCTGATAAGTTATTCTTTGTGATTAACATAAATTCATAAAAAAAGTGGTGACCTGGGTGCCTCAGTGTCTTCTGGCGTTGTACAGCAGGATTTCTTTTTATTAATTTAGTACTGTATAATTGAGTGTTTGCTACTCTGGTTGGGATTGAGATTGAAATTGCTCGAGCTGTGTGTTCTTTTTGATGACTTAAATTAGTGAAATTACTCTACTACAGCTCTGTGGCCAATTGTTTCTGGGGTCTCCAGGTTCTGAATGCAGAATCAAACTGCAGAATTGGAAGTAAAGGTTTTTGACAGGGCTTTCTTCAGTCGTTGATTGTTAAAACCATTTAATGGTTCAGACTGTATTGCTTTCAAGACAAAAATGCACTTAAGTATCTTGTAATCTCATTTCAATAGTGCTTTTAGTGGGAGTAGAAATGGCATGTAGTAGTTTGCTTAAATACACAGTCTTCTACTTTAAAAATTTGTAGATCATCAAATGTTGGGTTGTTATTGTATGATCCAGTAATGTATGATCTTTACATTGTAGTAATCTTAGTTTATTGATAAATTTTCAGGATTTATTCCTATTGAAAATTCAATATCAAATTTTCACTTTGTAGTTGATTTTTTTTTCATTCTACTGTGCGATGGTATCTCTGCTCTTGGTGACTGTAATAAGCACATCTGTGAGGCAATTTCAAGCAATATGGCACATACTTGTTACAAGCCTCTCCTACAGATACAATCCAGAAGATTTTCTTACAATATGATTTTTTTGCTGCTGCTAGATTCTTCTTTCTTTTCTAAGCATTTTTTTTTCCTCTGCAACTTCTATTTTCTTCCTAAATTCCCAACTCTTACTTTATGCACTGTGCTTCCTTTGCCACAGAGGCAGATAATGAAGAGGGAGAAGGACAAGAAGTATCTGTAACAGCAGTCCTTGTGGCTTGCACAAAGATAGGGAAACTGAATAGTTGCTGTTTGTTATTCTTTTTGTGATGGCATGATAGGTCCACTTCAACATAGTGTAATCAACTACTGCCTCAGGGTGCAGATGTGATAATTGGGAAGGTAGGTGCTGCTGCTCAGTTGCAATTCTGAGTGAAAGAAGTTTGCTTTTTATCACTTCCATTGTCCTAAAGTTCCTTTGGCTTTACTTCCCTTAGGAGCAGTACAAAAGCAGCAGGGTTTTCTTTAGCATTCATGTAGAGGTGGTTATCCTCCTTTGTCTGATCCAGCTTGTAGGGGAAGATAAGGCTTATTTTTTTCCAGTAGACTTGGAGTTACTTGTTAACAACAGAGGAATGTGAAAGCTAAGGAATTCTGAGATCTCTTCAGGTTCTGAATGTAGGGCACATGATGTTTCAGATGCATCTGTCCTGTGGTTTTTATTTTCTCATTTTCTGAATTAATATAGTCCCTAATTTTGGATCTCTGTGGTCCCCTGCTCTTTCTCCAAATAACTAGTCTACACTATTTTTGGCTTCCTGTTTTAGTGGTTTTTTTCCTTGTCATAGTTTAAGTCTGCTCCTCATTTTGCATGCTATCAAGGGAACTTTCTTGTCCTTTTTATTTTATATTCTGGCACTCATGGGAAAATAAATGAAAAGACAGGAAATAGGAACTCCATCTATTCTTAGTTTTCGTTCCTTCCAACAGAGAAGTTAGGAGCAGTTTTGGGAACAATCTTATTAATACCTTCTACAACAGGGATGGAATTATGAAGGAACTTAATAGTACATCTTAAACAAGTAGATGTTCCTTTGCTGAAAATTCAAGTTGAGAGGGGTTTTTTCAAGTCTGCAGGAGGGGGTCTGGGTATTTGCATGGGACAGTAAAATGCACCTACCTGATTGATATTGCTTCCAACTTTACAGTTGTAACCTCAAATTATGGATATTGCATTCTTAAAGTCAGTATGGCCAAGGAAGATACTCCTTTGTCCACTTTTGTTTTCCAGTCTTGTTCAGAGAACCATAACCTGTTTCCCGCTGGTTTGGATTTGGTTTTTTTAAATGTAATATTCAGCGCAAAGTAAATGTAAGGGAGGAAGGAAGGAAGGAAGGAAGGAATTCGGAAGGAAGGAAGGAAGGAATTCGGAAGGAAGGAAGGAAGGTTGGTTTCAAGTTAAGCATCTGAAGTTTGCTAGAGCTGGGCAGACTGCAGTCTTTTAAAGGACGTTTCTGGGCCATCCTCCCTGTGGATAGATAGATGCAGGTCTATCAGCTATCAGTGTTTAATCAGCTTTTCTTTGGTGAGTAGAATAAATACACAGAGGAAAAACCCAAGCTGCCTTCAGTTCTAGGACTTTGGGGTGTGACAGATGTGACCTGCATTAGATGGTTGGCTGCTTAAGTGAGTCCCTGCTCTGCTCCCAAAGATGCACATCACAACCGTATGTAAGTTAAGAGTTAGTGTAATACTTCTGCAGACACCTTTGGATCAGAACTTCTTAAAACTAGAGACGTTGACATGATCTCAGCAAACTAATTTAAGGATTTAATCCTTTTTTTTTGCAGTGCAAAGGAACCTAGCATAATTATATTAAACTGCATTAGACGTGTAATCAGAGATGATTTCCAGAACTTAAGAAGAACTCTCTTTTTACATTTTTTTCAGGCCACTTTCTATGTTCCTTAACATAGAAATCATTGAGATACTGAATCCTATAAGAGCTCTTAGGAAGTCAGCTATTACGAAGTCCAGGGTGCAGATAGTATAGACTTCTACTGCATATTTGGTGGGTGCCTTGTGGTGAAACCTCTCACTTCTTAGTAATTAGTCATTAAAGTAAAGCATAGACAGCAATTATGACAATATGTTAATACATTGCTAAATTTCTCCAAAACATCTAAGTTGGTTCATTTTTTAAGTTCAGTTTATACATTTTCATACAGTGTATGTTGTTTGTTTGGGAGGCTGGGGGTGGGGTGTTGTTTGTTTGTTGGGTGTTTTTTTTGTGTTTTGGGTTTTTTTTGGTTTGTATTACCTTTAATGAGTGATAATTAAAAAGAGACTAATAAAACATCTGGAAGTAATGATGTTGCATGGTTTAAGCAGCATGCTTCCAGAAAAAGGAAATTAGATCCTTACTGTGGTACTAGAATTCTCTAATCGATTGAAATGCTGGATACATGAAAACCAATTAACATATTTTATGTTACTATCAAAATACCTCTTGATGATAAAGTCTCTTGAAAGAGGTTCCTATGCACTGGGTCAAAGGTAAAATATCAACATGGATCACAGGCTGTTCAGGTGCTGAAATTATTTGGTTCTCCTTAGCTTATAACTTAACAAAAAGATACAAAAGGAAATGTCAGCATATCCAGAACAAAAAGAAACGTTCTTAACAGAGTATGCTGCTCATCTTTGGGACTCACTGCACGGGAAGTTGCCAGCGCTTCTCGATTTGGAAAGTGCTAAATGCATCCTTCAGTATGTTGTAGACAGAGAGGTTTGATATTGTGGTGTAGGATGTCAGTGCAAAACAGAGACTTTCTTTCCAAACCTACTAAATCATATTTGTGTCACGGCCACTTAAATTTGAGTCTTGAAAAATAAAAAATGTGAAAGAACTGTACTAGCAAAAGTTTTTCCATCAAAATTTTCTTGCTTCTCACTTAAAAGCTGTTTTAATTTCTAGTTACTTCCGGGCAAAATGGGTAAAAGTCTAATTTTCTTTTCATGCAATCTAACTGAGGATTTTTGGGGTGGGGGAGGAGGAGAGTAGCAAGGAGGAGGAATTTACAGCCAGAGGGAAAATTCCTTCTAACATGTGACTCAACTAGAAGAACAAAGGAATCATAGTTGCAAGTAATCTTGTATTTAGCCCAATGAAAATCTTGTTTTCCTCTGGCTTCAGAAAGCTTGTCTTCATGTAGACTTGTGCAATACAGAGGTAGTCTGAAAGGCAGTTGCCTGGTTTTGCACAGTGCCACATGCTGAGACAACTGCATCAATGTTTCGGTCCAGCAATAAATGTTTTCTGCCTTCAAGCTGAAGCTTATTTAGCTTGGCTTATCTGGTGCTGCTGTAGCAACCATCAGTCTCCAGGCAACTGAGGCACATTGACCTCTTCATTGAACTGAGTGTAGCACTAGTTCAATTTAGCTGCCTGAGACAATAATAATGGTGTTGAATCTAAAAAGTGTGAAATTTTCTAGTTTGTATGCAATGGAAATAATAAAACTATTTAGATGAAACTGAATGTTTAGGTCTTACTTGAAAAAGATTTTAAGTATACGTGGTGTATGTTTGTTGCAAGCTGCAGAGTTGGTTGCTGAGGCAGTGTCCTTATAGGCCTTGTATAAATGTTGAGAATCTTGCAAGCATTTTTGCACAGCAGCAATTCTGCTACTGAAGGTGTTTGTTTCATCACTTAAATAGCAAAGACTGTTGATGTTTATTTAGATAGTTAAAATGTCTGTGCTTGTGAATAAGTAGGTGATTCTTTGTTATTACTTTTTTTGAAATTACAGATGGTCGTTGAAAGTGGTTACGTTTCTCTCAGATCCATTATTTCCCATATTGCAAGTGTCCGGCTTTCTTTGGAATAGTTGTATGAAGAAAATAGATTCCTCTATGGGTATATTGAGTTTGTTGCCTAATAAAGTAATTTTTTCTGCTAGTCAATTGAGATTCCTCATATATAGATTAAAGTTCTTAAGTAAAACAGACTCTTGGGCACGATTGCTACAGTGCGGATACTTCAACACGGTGTATCAGACAACGAGGCCCGTGGAAAGAAATATATATGGACCGATTCTTGGTAGATGTTTCAGAGATGTTTATTTCTCCAGCCCCATGGCCGGGGCTCTGCCGAGGAACTGCTCAATCCTGGGACCCGAGGGTCCCTGCCCGTGCAGGGGAACACAAAACAACCAATGGGGAATGAGGCTGACCAGGGGCAGGGAAACCCCATGTCTCCCCCCCAGGGCCCCTCTCCCAGGGCCCCACGGCAGCGGAAGGGCCCCAACATTTCACCTGTTTATTTTTAACAAAAAGAGATTTAAAACTTAACATTGAAAACAACTGGATAAACATGAGATAACAAGGACAGTTTCAAAACAAAACAAGCCACCCTCCTGAGTCTTTAAATGTCCAAACAGATTCTCTGGAACATGTTAAGGCTGACAGAAGGGAGACAGGACTCCCCGGGCATGCTTTGTGGGGAAACTGAGGCAGGAGAGGGTTTCTTCTATTTGTACCTTTTGGAACTCTAAACAACAATAGTTAATTTCTTCCCTCCCCCTCATCATCCCCCACTCGGCATTGGAAAGGGATTTTTGGGGAAACAATTGGCAAAGGCATGGTTTTGTGAGGGAAACCATGGGTGAAAAAACGGATTGGGAATACACTGGGGGTAATAGGACATAGGGTAAAAGGGAAAGGTGGGAGTAGGAAAGGGAGACTGTAGGGGGGGCTTATAATGGAGATATTGTCTAACATGACTATGATTTTTAGCCTATATACTGCCTTTCACAGAAACACCATCAGGCCCAGTGACCTCTGCTGCTTGTAACCCTTTTCTACCTTGCACAATTTTGAATTCTACCACCTCTCCATCTCCCAAGCTTGGGATGCATTTTTCAGGGTTATTCTTTTTAATAGCAGTTCTATGAATGAATATGTCTTGCTGGTTGTCACATCTTGTTATAAAACCATAATTTTGTTTAACATCATACCATTTTACTATTCCTAAAACCTTAGCTATGGTGATTTTTTCCTTTTTCCGAGTGGCTGCTGTTTTCTGTCTGGCTGCGTTTTTGCTTTCTCTTTTGCTTTCAGTCGCTCCCGCATTGGAGCTGCTGGGGTTGTCAGTGCTGCCGGGGCCACTGGGGCTGCTCGTGCCTGCGCGCTCTTCCCAGGGTCGCATTCGGGGCTGTGCAGGCTGGGCCGGGCTGCACCGCCCAGCTCCCCGCGTGCCACTGCCGCCTCTGCTCTCAGCTGTGCTGCCGCTGCCTGGGGCTGTGCCCACATCTCGTCCGGGCCCCTGAGCGACGACCCCCCCACGCCCTGCTCCAGCGCGCGTTTCGGTTTGGCGTGGCTCCGCTCTGCTGCCATTGCTGCTGGATGCCGCCCGCGCGCCGCCCCTCTCGGTCGGGTGTTCACGGGGCTCGCTCCACCACGCGCTGCGCGGGGCCGGGCGGGCACTGCCGGGTCTCGCCGCTCCCGCCGTGCCTCGCTCTGCTGCCGACACTGCAGCTCGTGCCCCTCCACCCGCGCGCGGGAACTGCTTCACTGCTGCTCGCAGAGTGCTCGGTGTGCGTGGCCTGGGTTGCACGGTCCCTGAGGCACGCTTCCCTTCGCCAGGACACAGCTGACATTGCTCAACAGTCTCGGTAATTAAATAATATTCACGAAAATATTCTTCCATTGGCATATATTTTGACTCAGAAATTAACTGTGTGCAAACGGTCTTCCAAAAGTCTTTGGTAAGAATTAAATCCCAAGAAACATAGAAAAAGTTCTTAAACAACCATGCAAGGAAATGGTTCAGTTCCTTTTGAGCTTGAATTAAGCTAGAATTTACAAATCGTTGTTCAAGAATCTTTTCAAGTTTAAGATAAATGTCCATATGCGGCTCTGAGAGCCAAGAGTCTTCCCATGGTTCCTCCATAGTTTAGAGATGGAACAGCAAAACAAAAACAAGAAGAGGAATCCAGAGTTTACTCACAAATCAGCTGCTGTAGGGATTGGGGATTGTTCTGCTCGCATTACCCACCATTTGTTATAGCGGGGATACTGTAACACGCATATCAGACAACGAGGCCCATGGAAAGAATATATATATATGGACCGATTCTTGATAGATGTTTCAGAGATGTTTATTTCTCCAGCCACATGGCCGGGGCTCTGCCGAGGAACTGCTCAATCATGGGACCCGAGGGTCCCTGCCCGCGCAGGGGAACACAAAACAACCAATGGGGAACGAGGCTGACCAGGGACAGGGAAACCCCGTGTTTCCCCCCCAGGGCCCCTCTCCCAGGACCACATGGCAGGGGGAGGGCCCCAACATGATAGTGCTTCCATGTCTTTGTAGAGCACATACAGTTTAGGTGCTATGAAGACAGAGGTAGATGGAAACGATAGAGCAACCACCTTAAAGGTAAAAGGGCTTTGTGTTGAAATGATAGCTCTGTTTTCAGTTAGGTCTGTGGATGAATCCCAGGGTCTTACCTCTGCAATGCCTCCTTTAAAAAACAAACCAAAAGCCCAAACAACAAAACCAACCAAACAAAAAAGACCTCTTAATGAGGTAGCATTCTTGTAAGTTTTTGTACAGGTCTCTTTTTTATGTCTCCCATATAAATAAATAGATTTTAATTGGTTAAAATTTTATATAATACCTAGTTAGTTAACATGAAAGAGAGGAGCAAAGTGGTAATACAGTTGAGGTTATAGTGTTTTCACGTTATTGGAAGATAGGCCTTCTATCCATGTGGTTTTTAATGACTTTATGTGCCCTTGTTGTACACTGGGCAGAGGTATAAATTAGTTTCTGTAGGTGTGCCATTAATTTTTCATTTTGACTTTCAAATCCCACTGTGTTTCCCAGTTGTATTCATTCATGCCTTTCTTGGAAAACACTTGAGTGCTGCTGTTTGAAGATTAGATGGCTTCATTTAATGGAAGGATTTATTTGTACATTTAATCGAAACAATTGATTCTCAAAGACAGTATTTGATTATTAGCTTGTTCATAAGCTAGAGTCTTCATTGCAGCTAGAAGTTCACAGGATTTATTTTTGCTGCAAACAGGAAAAGTACTAGTGAATATTGTATCTATGGAATGATGTCACAAATACAGTTTTCCTGACAGATTTAAATTCTGACAGTTTGTACACTTGTAATTAATGTTCTTCTTATTTTTGAATGAAAAGTTGCTCTTTTCTTCTAAGACATTGTAAACCCTTTTTCTGATTTCATTTTAACTTTTCCGACCTCCTAATTATACTTTTCAGTTAGTTCTTTTATTTCAGCCAGGTAGCGAAAACACTTATTGTGTAATTGGACCTTGATTATCTGTTTTAAAAAATCCCCAAACTTTAAGAGGTTCAGAGTGCTTGGATGGTAATGACGGCAGTATGGGAGGGCTATCTTTTCAATCTCAGTGTTGCATTCATAGAATGAATGTGTAAAAAAACCACAGTGGATGTTTGCATTTGATTCGCATTGGTGATGTGTGATAGCAGGTGAGGTGAGGTTTGCTGTAAAAATTCACTCTGATTCCAGTCATCAGTAGTGTAAGCTGTTGTAGTCAAGTGGTCAATATCATTTGCTTGAAATTTAGTTATGTTCAACTTATAATTTATGACAGCCAAAACATATATTAAAAAGATGTAAATCAAAGTATCAGTTTAGTTAAAATATATGAATAGTAATTATAATGCTACAGATTAATATTGTTCTGTGTTGTGCTAGTTGTTTTGAAAAGTCAGGTGGTAATTTTCAGAAGAAATGTGGAAACAGTTTATTAAGGATTTTCTGTGTTTTCTTCCATCTGTGTTTCTTGGCATATAGGAAAATAAACAGGTATTTAGATTTTTGTTCTTCCATTGGAAACAAGATCTTGATAAGTATTCTAAGATTTCTAAGCAAATTCCGTATTTGTGGCGAAAATATTCAAGGGTTGTGTTGCAGGAAGTAATGCATGAGAAGGTGTTGATGTGGCAGGACTCATCTTTGTATTGAACAGTTGATGGTTCACAGGAGGCAAGTGATGATGGATATTTGTGGTTCCCTCACCTCTTCTAAATGCAGTTAAAGGTTGTACCATAAGTACTGAAAGAAAAAAAGGAAGCAATAGCGTATTCTTCCCATTGCCTTCAATACCCAAGCAAAGGCCATAAAAATTTTAGAGATTAAAATAGTATTTCTTCACTTGCCCAAATTAATCTAGGCAACACAAGGCAAGGTTGCTTCTACTGCTGTCACTTGACAGGCAGCTCTTTTCACCTCTCAAGAAAAGAAAAAAAATTTTATATATGCACATTATAATTTTTTTTATTATGTCTAGAATGAATATGTGTTCATATCTAATCTCATTTAAATTCAATGCAGGTTTTAATTAATTAATACATTGTTCAGATAAATATTGCTTGGCATATACCAAAATGTATCAGCTTAAGATGTCTTGTAGATGAAGTAAACTGATGCTAACACTTGGTCCTGTGCTTGAATCTCCTTCCATATTTCATGAAGCTAGACATGCATGGAAAGTGTTCGTAACATCTCAGGAGGGTAGCAGAACAGCTTGCTGAAAATTTAGCTTTAAATTTCATCTGCATCGAAATTTTTTGTATGATTTCAGTAGTAGTTGGCCATAAGTAGTTGTTAGTGGCATATCTAATGCTCTTTATTTCTTCACTTTGTATTGGTAGGAGCAAGGGGGAGTTCTGCACTTCATCTCACAGCATTGTGCTGTGATGGAGAACCTGGTATGATTGGTAAATGGTGTGACCCCAACCACAGGAACAATTATATGTTTTTATTATATACAAGAAATAAAATTAACCTTTGAAATTATTTTTGACAAATAAATATTGGTGGAAATAGGTAATTAGGTGGTGTGCCACTAATTGTAAAGCATTATGATGATATAATACAAAGCTACAATATAGCACTGACAATTTTTAAAGCAGAGGGGAAAAGGGGTGTTGATTGGATATAAACTGATTAAGAAGCTGTCTTGGAATTGGTTGTTCTGGCCATCCCTGTTGCCCTATCATGAAAGGAGGAGAGTTCAGTAATGGTTTAACTACAATTAAATCCCTCCCCTTTCTTTATGGAAACTCAACTGTAGGCATTTCAGCATTAGCCTAAACAATGGTTTTGAATATGTTAAGCCTCTAACAATTAGGGAGCAGTTTGGGGCATTGAATAATGTGGAATGATGCAATTGAACCTGACAGCTTCAACAGTCAGCCTACTCATGGGACCCAAAAGTTGTTCACACTTGGTTTCATCTCTCATCACACGCTGAGTATTAAAACCTTACTGGTGTGGAGCTGAGACAGAAATGAGGTCTGTTATCAGAAAATATTTCATAGCATAAAACTTAAAAGAATTGGGGGGAAAAGGCATGTTCAGAGAGTCTCAAAGTTTTGATATCCAATCTGATTGAATATAGTTAAGTATTGTCTCATTTTTCTCCCCTTTGTTTTTTTTTTTCTTAACATACAACTTTTGATTGAAGAGGCTCCTTCCCCTGGAAAATTTCAGATACGAGTAAATGTTCAGATATGAATCCTTTGGAAACTTTATAGTCATACTGTTAAATAATACTGGAGTCATGCAAACAAATATAAAACTATTCTAAATATTTTGGTGGATATTTATATATAGGAGTTAAAAGTAGTTAACTTGCAAGTCTTGTTCTTTAATTAGAAGAATATGCTTGTACTTTCTCTCTTGCTGTAGAGGAAGTGTTTCTAAGCATCAGTCAAATATCAATCATTTCTTGCTGCACGTGGGCATTCTCTGAATTACAGTGCATCGTCCCTCTGTGCTGCTCTGCTGCTTATGGCTTTACTGATTTATTGAACATGCCATAAAGGAAAGCAGTGTGTTTTATACCTCTAGATGGGCTTAAATCCTTCTGCTAAAATATTTTCAGGAAATTTTGCTGCCTTTTCAAAATAAATACTTAGTAGTGTTGGGCTTTTATTAGTTCATACATTTTGATCATGTATTGTGTTGAGTGTTCAAATAGAAACAGTTGAAATAAAGAATAATACAGCCTTAAAAGTTCTGCATTTTAGAACATGTGTCAGTCCTGTGACCTTAATCTGTATTGACAGGATGATTGTGCATTTTTAATAAATGCTTGCTACAGCTTGTTTCGACTGTGAGTGAAACATGAAGCTCCTATTTCACCTTTAAATAATGTAGCACTCCTCCACCTTCTCTACTTCCTTGTCAGATGAAGTCGTCACATACATAAGAAAGCTTCACAAATCATTATTCTTGTCATTTTACATTGCCATGTTAAAAAGGTATTTTCAAAGGTTTTTTATTTGCCTTCAACTTACTTGAACAATTTTACTGTGTCTTTTTTGCTTTAAGAGTTGCATAGGATGCAGGATAGCATTGGAACTTCTGTAGTTCCAACTTGTAGGACACCTTTACTATTATTTTGAAGTACAAACAGGGGTAAAGTTTAGGGTGAAACCACCACTTGTGAAAAACTCAAGTTCTTAGATATTGTTTAAATCCTTCTAAGTCTTTTGATCTGTTATATCAACCCACATAACAAACGTTTAATTCCTTTGATGTCTTCTGTTTTGTGATGTGATAGTTACTCAACTTCAGCAACTCCCGTCAAGATACTTAGGTACATTCAGAAAGTTCTTAAAGATATTTGTGCGTGTTTCAGTCAAATAAACGTGTTCCCCTTGCTGATTATAGCTACCCTGCCATCATAAATTACTATATAGTTGCTATTGCACAGTTTTAAGCAGCCTTGCAGTGAATTACATGGACTGAGAGCTAAGTATAGAAGCTTCTGTGTAAAATGTGAGCAGTACACACACTTACTAGAATTAAAAGAAATCTTTTAGGGGAAATACTGTGTAACTAAACAGAAATAAGGACTGGTGTTTGGAGTTTAAATACCACCACTCCCTCCCCTCTCCCCTTCATTTCCACCCCCCCCCCCAGCTGTATTAGTAGAACTCATAACATCATATAAACTTTTATTTTGCTAGTCTGGTCTTTCAGGTATGGTGAAGGATAATACTGATTGAATCTCTTAATACTCCATTCTGTCAGGTTTTATCAGTGAAAGGATTTGACTGAAGTTTGTTTGGTTTGGAGGGGAAAAGAGCTGAAGGTTGCTAGGAACAATAATGGTTGAGTTGGAGCTGCCCTTCAGGCATTTGTTAAGGAAAAGAGCAGGAGCTGTGCAGTATTGCTGCCTTTGTCTGTCAGTGTCACAGTACTGATATGTATTGTATTTCTGGAAGGTGTTGTACCTGGGGAGGTGGAAATGCCTGCATTATTTTTAAGACTTAGAAATAATTCAGATTAATTCTACTAAAGATACGCAATTCTTAAAAAAATCCCCAACAACCCCCCCAGAAGTAACAGCCAGATTTGAAGCGACACTGTGTTTCAATGTTTAGCAATCTTGCACATACCTATAAACTGAAAAATGAATAAACCCCTGATCATTGTAAGCAATTACTTGTGGCTTTTTCTAACTTTGTGACAGTAGAAGAAGGTAAATATCAGGCACAATTTCTCACCAGTATATAGTAAATAAAGCATCATTGAAAACAGTTGTGTGAATTCATAAAAGTCCATTCATCAAGTTTAATATGTTGGCAGAAAGCCAGAAATTAATGGTACTGTGTGATTCTTTCCAGAGACATAGTTTATACTCTGTAATATTTTGCTGTAATAACCAGTATGTTTCCCCTGTCTCTTGTGTGCAGTTATGCATGTCAAAATGTCCCACAAATTGAGTTCCTTACGGTTTACCTTCTATTTTTTGTTTTCAAAAAAAGTTTCATTTGTAAAAATTGTTTACATTTTCTTAGAAGATTGATTTTAAAACCAGTGATCATGCAGGTTTGTGGATCTTTGATTCCACACCCACCCCCCTTGAAATATTTTCTTTGTTCTGAAATAATTTTTTTATCAGGTAGGAAAATGCCTTTAAAGTAAGCAGCTGTACCTTTATTTCTTTGATTGCCTGTCTCTGCAACTTAGCATTTGACACAAATCTTTTTTTCTTCGAAAGGGAAAAAGCATAAGCAGCCAAGGAAGAAGGTATTTTTATTGCATTGGATTATGCAAGATTTTGGCCAGCCTCCTTAGCTTCATCTGTTTAAGGGTTCATTTTCGCTTGTTTGGCACAAGTCCCAGCAGAGACCTTCAGAATTGTGGTTAGCAACATGAATGAACACAAACTTTGGGAGCTCTTCAATAAGTAGAGCTGGCCAACTGCCAAAAATACAGTTCCTTATATGGGGTCAGGGCAAAGCTGTGGTTCCCGGAGCCCCCTATTGTATAGAAAACATACTTGTAATGGCTGTTTGCGTTCTTTAAAATAAAAACAAAACAAAACAAAAAACCACCAGGCTTCCAAGCCTATCAAAATAGGAAGTAACAAAATACTGTGCACGTTTTACTAATGACGGAGTCGAGCAAAGGAAATATGGCTCTGTGTAGTTAAACTGTAGAGCTGAAAGTTGGACCTTTTGACCTCCGCAGCCGGCTTGTGATGTAAGGAACCCAAGCATTTGTGAGACATCTGTTGTCTACCTGCCCTTATTTTGTAAATGGTTTAATAAGATTAAATAATTAGTAGGATAACCACATGGTCGCCATGCTACTAAGTCCTAGCATTGAGTGCATACTTCAGGACCACAAGGAAGTCTGACTGTTCTGCAAACTGTGGTTGTTTTAAAATGCACTTTAGGTATTAATATTTGCTACAGTAGTTTTTTATTAGAAGGGTTTTCTTGAATTAAAAGATCTTGCCAGCCACAAGTACAACACACTTTAAAACCTGATCTGTTTTTCAAAGTACTGCAATTCTATTTCTATACTTAAAAATGGAAAACATTTTTTTCTTTCAAATACATTGTTTTAAAAAGCATTCAACTTACAAATATAATAAATGTACATTAAGAAGGCTTCTTTAAAATACATTTAGCATTTCTCCCTGTTTTAAAAAAAGGATTCAAGTTGTAATTGGTTTCTTGCAGGCAAACACCCTACCTGGATCTTCTCTCAGTCTGCCTCCATCCAACATGTACGGCAATAGGCTGAATCCAAATTCAGCCATGGCAGCACTTATAGCTCAGTCTGAAAACAGCCAAGCAGGTAAGCTTCCTCTGCTGGTGCACATGTGCAGCTTCACAGAACTCTTTGTTTTTAAAAAGGTTGTTAAATTGTATTTTTGATTTCTGCTCAGCTTTCGGTTATTAAATGTCTGTACAAAGTTGCTCTGTGTTGGAAGTAAATTCTCAGTTGTTCTGTGGAACAGCGCAGGTTTTCTTCCCCCTTTTTTTCCCCTCGGTGTGTGAAATGTAAATGTTTAAGCAGAGCCATCAGCAGGCAGGAATGCACCAGTGTCTCTTGTGACTCCTGTGATTGATGCGCTCAGTTCCCAGCTCTTTGCAACTGGAGTGACACAGCTCTGGGTTTTGTCGTGAATAGTTGAAACCTTTATTTGCATAATTCATGAAATTGCATTACATACAAGTTCGTGTGAAAGAGATCCCGTTAGAGAACTTGTGCAGCATTTAATAATCTTGTGAATATTTACCGATTGGCATTTGGTACCGCAGGCTCTCTGCCGCGGTTTTAATGAGCCGCTGGCTTTGCTTTGTTTCAATCCCTCCGTAAGGATTTGTTGACATGTCGTAGTAGTCATGCCTGTTTGGGGGAAGGGAATGAGTTTAGCAGTTTACCAAGAATGGATCAGTCATGTCTTTGCCCTCCAAGGGGTCGGAGGTCGCTTGACTCAGAATAGGGGGAGGGCAACCTTGAAGGGGGCAGATAGGGTTATTTTATTGAGAGGCCATAGGGAAAATAACCCTTTTGAGTCCTTCCAAGCAAAACGTTTTCGTATATTTAATGAGGCCTTTTTTGTTTGTTTTACTACCTTTTTAGCAAGGGGCTTTCCTATGCTTTGCTTATAAATAGGAATTAGTGAATTATACGCTTTCATAAAGTTTTCAGTAGATTTGCAGAATAACGTGTGCTTGTTAGATGGCAGCAGTAAGTTTAATACGTTATATATTTTATGAGTTGTTTTGGGATACAAAGTGTTAAAAAAATACAGAGCATCAGGATTTGCTGTGATAAGCATACAGATTAGCTGTCCACAGCTGTGATTCATTACTTTCACCGTACAAATTAAAAGTGGCTGAGGGGAGGGTACTGCAAATGCAAACCACGCTTCTGTGCTGTAAAACTGAAAGGAATGAAAGAAGTGAACATAATCCATGGCCTGGTACAGCCTCAGAAATGTGTAAGGACAACACCTTACATGCTACAGTTCAACAATCTTAAACTAGTTACTTATTCACTCTTCAGCAGTAACTACAGATAGAAGTTGAGATTGAAGGTATTTTTAAAATATCTACATCAGATATTAAAACTCTTATCTAAGAAAAGGCGATTTATCAGCTGTGAAATATTTACACTGCAGATCAAGATCTCGGAGATAACAGCCGAAGCCTTGTTGGCAGAGGAGGATCACCCAGAGGAAGTCTCTCACCACGGTAAGTGTTATTTACATTGGAGAGTGCAGGCAGAGGAAATGTTTTAAGATTTGCAAACTTCACTGTCTTTTTACCAGTAATACCAAAGTGTTTTAAAAGCCCATATATATAAAAATATAAACACACATGTATAAATACATGTATTTTTATATTGATATATCCTTCTAAAAAAATCCCTAATTCATCCAGAGAGCTAAAATTGTGCTGAAATGTACTTTTGTATCAACTGAAATTAGGTTTACAAATTAAGGTTTATAGGTAAGTTAGTTTACTCCCTTATTTAAGAAATGGAATCTTGCTTTAGAGGGATTTATCTGTCATTTAATCCATATGTACCACTTACCTCCTCAGATTTGTTACCACAATTTTAGTTTAGTAATATTTGAAAAAATTCCAAAATCCCATATACTTAACAATGATCTCAAGAATAAGATGGTGTGAAACATTAAATATCAGTAAAAATTCCAAGCAAATATTTTCTTCCTTTTCCCTCACAACTTCAAAATTTTTAATAATTCTCTGTAGAAAAAAATAAGTATTTTTTTGTTCTGCTGCAATTCACATCTGCTAGAAAAGTTTGAGATAAGAATTCTGCTGAAACTGTATAATATTATTTTGTTTTAAAATAGTTGCTGTTAAAATTTCAATATTGTGTTTTAAATATTTCAGTAATATTTTCTGTATATTTTAAGCAAGTCTTCATTTTAAAGGGCTTTATTTTCTATACTGAATCCAATATAAATTATATTTTACAGTGTGATTACTCTGTTTTTTATTTAGGTACTAACCATGAAAAAGATTTATCTGAAAAAGAGATTTATCCTGAAAAAATATTTTAGGATAAAATGCTAAAAAATGCTAGAATTAGCATTATAATAATGAATTTTATTGCTGTAGCATGTGTTTATTATGGTAATTTATAACAAATATCTCCAAATTAGATAATTTAATGTACATGTCTGGTGTTGTTGATCTTGTATTATATTCCTTAATTAATCAAAAGACATCTTTCTGGATGTAATGAGATTATCCATTATAAATACTTAGGTGTTATTATCTAGTCATGAACTTGTTTTTAAGTTTTCCAGTATGTGTTGCTTCTAAAATAATTTTAGAGAATTTACAAATCAGTTTAGATGGTATTCTTAGTATAAATTTGTATACTTATATTAGCATATAAATTGATCTGTACAGATAAGGAAGTTCAGAGAATTTTGCAAAGGAAAATGCTCAACAATTAGGAAATTCCAGAACTTTTGATTATATATTTAATAGTCCTCTTATGCATACATGTTGTGGTAATTATGAGTTTTAATGCCTTCTTAGTTAATATTTGCATAAATCATAGTTGTGTTCAGTCTGTCTTTTGGTCAAATACTTGGGAAGGTAAACTTAAATATGATGTTTGTACAAAGTGTGTATGTTCAGGGTATATACAGTCCAGCACTTGCAGCATGGTAAAATACCAACTGGTTCTGATGGGGATGCTTAAGGAAAACTGGATGATACAAAGGCCACCTCAATCCACAATTGAAAAGCTTCCTGCAGTGTATAGAAGCTGTAGCACTTTGCAAAGAGGAGAGAGATTTTGCTTGGCAGTAGTGTTGTTCAAAAACAAGCCAAAATGGAGGAGAGGCGGGGGCGGTGTGAGAGAAAGCAAGGGGGAGAAATTGCTGCTGTAGTAACAGAACTGATAGGTGGGAAAACTTAGTCTGAAACACCTAGCATGGAAAAAATTTAGAAAACCTACTCATTCAGTTAAGTTCAGTAGTCAGCAAATTTCACCCCTGCTTTGCGTGACAAAAAAGATTACACATATGTCAAGGTTTGTAAAATGTGTAGATAACTCCCCACCTTCCCCACTTCAATAAATAAGTAACTATGGTTACTTAAAATATGGTTTATAGTGAATAAAAAGCTAACTTTAAAAAATCTGCTATCTGGAAACTTTGCAACTCCGAATGTTACCTGCTTTATCTATTTAAAATTATTTAGCTGCAAGTTCTGACTCTGTTCCCTTTGAAACTTATGAGATACATAAATAACACAGTTCTCTGAAAGAACCATGTGATTTTCAGCGAGTTGCTTAAAATAAAAACACTTGCAGAACATTTGTTTGCTGTTGATGACGCAGCTGACTGCAGCTCTTCGGAGAAGACATATGTAACTCATGAGCTTGTATGGTCATTTCCAATTCATATTGTTATATCTTTCCACCCCAGTATAACCACAGCGTTTGATGTTTAAGATGCTGTATTTTAACTTTTAATATATATATGAGAAATATAAATATACCTGGTATATGTGAGCTGTTTCCATTTTGCAAAGGAATTGCTGCTTTTCCCAAGGTAGCACTTAAACTATTTTTTACCCCGTACTTAACCTTAGATTTAAAAATATGTTACGTAGTACCTGCAGTAAAATCTGTATGTATGCTTATATCTAAATGCAGTATTGCTTCTAATTAATGCTCTATAGTATGAGTAACTGTACCCCAAACTTAAACAAAAAACAATTGTGAAAGCAGGCAAGGTGTGCAACAGGATTCCCATCTCCGTGGCAGGATTGGACCAGTGCAGACAGCACCTTTATAATCCTGTTGGAAACTCTGATCAAATACTATTTGGAATAAGGATTCAACCCTAGCATGCAGGAACCATATCCTGTCTAAAGGATGAGCTAGGGGTTCAGTTGGTAGAGAGGAGAGACTGAGTAATGTTGCAATACACAGAAGTCTGGATTTTACTTTTTTTTACCCTTCTGTTGTAACAGGCTTCCAGTGAAGGATTGCAGAGGTTGTACCATCATGTACTGCATTGTTTCTACCTTTTCGAAATTGATGGGAAGCAGTCCAAAGCCCAACAAGAATTTTGTTGGTGATCTATAATTCAAATGGCACAATCTGTTAAGGTAGCATTATGTGCCGCTCAGGAACACGTAGACAGACAGAAGTTTCTGGGGGAGTTATTCAGTGGTTTTATGTATTTGTTTTCTGGTTTTGTATTGGTTTTGAAGTGGGTTGTTCGTGTGAAGTGTAAGTGTAGTTTCTGCATAAACTTTCCTTCTTACTGCTTCAGCACATCGTGTTAACAGTCCGTTCTAAGACTACTTTTGCTGTCTCTGTGCTGAACTGTTACGTGCTGTTGTGTTGTCATCTCTTGTCAAAAAACACTACCTTGGTTATCCATTCATCAGGGCTTTTTGTTTTAACAAGTGCTTTCCTTTCTTCCTGTATGCAAAAAAGGACCTATTTATAAATACTTAACAGAGCTCTTAAGTCACCTACTTAAAACCTTTTCTCGTAAAAAATCGCTTTGCTCTGGTGCCTGCAAAATGCTCGACACTCATTAGGTAGCTAATGTGCTGTGACCACTGCTTATTACGGTAATCATAATTAACACACTGATTTCCTGAGCTCTCTGTGTTGTCCTGTACTGGGACTGTGGTGGTCTTCTTGGTAAGTCTGCACTGTGGGTGCAACAGTACAGCTGTGATCCCATGATGGCACCAATTGCTTACAGTAATAACTAATATCTGAGAATCTGAGCTCACTGGAATTGGTTATCCCCCCAAACAACCAACATCAAAATCAAGAACCAGCTTTTAGTGGGCTCTGGTGGTGGTCCTGTAGAGAAATGGGACCATGCATACATGAGACCAGAAATCCGAGTCAGAAATACACCGAATATCTGGCTTTGCTCACAAGTTAAATTGTGCCCCATCCAATGCAAAAGAAGCCTTCTCCTAGGGCCTGAGAGAGGTAGCCAGCTTTCTCAGTGGCCATGTGCTGAATAATTAATTTTCTCCTGAATGAGAAAAGACATGTGGCAAGGGGATTATTCTTTGAACTGTGTGTGATCATGAGTAAAAAAAGAGGTATATTAAGTGTTCACAGAACAGGCAGAGGATAACTTCGAACTTTCATTGCATCCCTTGTGAAATAATATTTTCATGTAGTCCCTCAAAAGTCCGGGTTTACATGACTGTTTTAAGAACAAGTTAGTCAGTGGAATTACATATGGCCTTTCTATGTGATGCTTTTAAGAAATTGGTTTTATTTTTCCCAGTTTTATCAGGGAAAGGTTTGAAGTTTGGTGTGGGTTGGTTTTTTTGCCCCCAAAGTTGATGCCCTGTGTATCCACATATAATGGTTTCCTGCTGTAGAAGTGTGTGTTGTATAATTTAATTCAATGCTATTTGTCAGTTACTGTCTTGTTAGTCTGTATGCAAGAAGAGGTTATGTGCTTTCTCAGTATAAATTCTCACACTGTAATAATATGTCTTTCTTTTATTAAAGCCCTGGCAGTGAGAACCAGGAGTTCTTAGTGATTTTGATGAATTAGCTTAGTCTTGGAAGCATAAGATATGTAGGTGCTAAGAGCTGATATAAGAAATTTCAACAGCCTTTTTCTAATACATTTCCTTTCATCCTTTTCTTTAAACAATAAATTGCAATATTTTCAACAGATCCCCTGTGAGCAACTTGCAGATTCGCTATGATCAGTCAGGAAATGGTTGTGGGGAAAATTTGCCCCCAGTAGCAGCCAGCATAGAACAGCTTCTGGAGAGGCAATGGAGTGAAGGACAACAATTTTTATTAGAGCAAGGCACCCCCAGTGACAGTAAGTACTCACAGTCTGTTTTATTATGACTTTTGCCAACTGTTACTCAGAACTGCTGTTCTGTGCTTGTCCAAGAATTTTAATAAAATTTATTTTCTGCCGTGAATTGAAATACAACTGTAATGTACAGTTCTAGCATAGTTCTTAGTGCAGCACATGGCATCAGTAGATTACAAAAGACTTCTCTATGATCATCTACATTTTTATAGATGGGGAAATTCTATCATGCAAGAGGAACTAACTTGCAGGTCCAGTTGCAGAGTTTGGAAACTCTGAAGTCTTAGATCCACTACTGTAAATATGTAGTACAGTTCCCCATTTTTCTTTATATTGTATGATATAGATTGGTGTAATAATTTTTATTGTTCTGTTTTTTATTTTTAAATCTGAATTGCCTACTTCTGTTGCTGTTTGAAAAGAAAATATTTACAAATGTTAGTCAGGTGTCCTACTGGGCTTTCGTGTCTTTATTGTGTTCTGCCTTTCTTGTGAGTTCCTAAAGCAGGCAAATTATTATTTTCTCAAGTTATGTTTAATAGAGTGGAATAGTCCAAGAATGAATATGTTAAAAGCATAAGTGATCAGTAGATCACGTGGATCTCCATATTCAACAGTGTATCAGTATCAAAGACAATCACTGAATATGTTAAAAAATTTATTTTATTCCAGGTTATGGTTTGTGTTATATTTTATTGAACGCATTATTCTTCTCCTTGGTAGTGTAAAGAGGTATCTAGTTAGTATTTTTATGAATGGTATCCTGACAAAAATGCTAATTGTGAGGAAATTCATGCAGGGATAATCCTTTAAACATGATAGCTGGAGGACAGGTTTAGCTAAGTCTTATTGCATCTCATTTGAGCTCACTGAGGGTTCCTTTGTATGTTCTTGAAGAGGAGGGATAAAAGCTAAATCCTTGGGAAATGACCAGATGTGCCTATACCAGTAGACTTATGTCTGTAGTAGGCCCAGAGGTCATGTTAAACAAATACAATTTAGAATTTAAAAAAAAAAAAAAAAGGCAAGAAAAAAAAGGAGGCTATCCCTGTGGCTTTACAGTCACACTCTAGTACTGGTTGGGAAATCCAAGTTCTGAAACCAAATGGGAGTTTGAGAAAACTGTGCTTGGTAAAAATCAGGTCAATGGAGAAGGTGATGCCCTCGTTATGCAAACGCGGGGGGTAAGTGCGGTGCTCACAGAGTGCTCCCTGCTGGGGGATTCCGAGATCGCTGCTCGCAGCTCCCGCCAAGGTGCACTGGGACAACTTCACGTTGGAGGACTTCTCTTTTTTTTTTTCATTGTTTCTATTGGTTTATGATTCACTGTACAAGTAATTAAATCAGAAAAACTCCCTTTTCATAAACTTGGTTGTTTTTATATAAATGTTGTTGGTTGCTTGTGCTGTTAGCTGAGCATATTTTTGTCAAACTTCTCTGTTTTATAAGGTTTATAGTTCCTAATACTGCAGCTGAACTGGATTTATCCCAACTATCCTGTGCTACTGAAATACTTTTATATTCTGATTTGGGGCTAAGTTGTCAGGTACTGCTGTTTGCTTAAAATGTATCCTGGCCCTAATGAGGCTACTTTATCAGTATTTAAGCCAGGGTGTAGAGGTATTCCAAAATTACTATCACAGCACACTGTAAACTTCTTTCTATGCTTTAAATAACACAAAATTGATCTCAGATCTTTCTGCTAAAATTCAGACATCTGTAATAATTTTATATTTTCACATATATGCTAGTCTTAATGTAATGCAGAAATTAAAACTGAATGAAGGTGTTATTCGTTCATTGAATGTGGCTGTGAAATGTAATGTGTGCCTTTTTGTCTTAGTTTTAGGAATGCTTAAATCATTACACCAACTTCAAGTTGAGAATAGGCGGTTGGAAGAACAGATAAAGAATCTGACCGCAAAGAAGGAGCGACTTCAGCTTCTCAATGCACAGCTTTCGGTGCCCTTTCCAACAATAACTTCAAATCCCAGCCCTTCTCATCAAGCACATGCCTTTCCAGTACAAGCACGTAAGTAGAGGGGATTATTAAAGTGTCAAAGTAATTTGAACATGTGTTTATATGAAATATCTATTTCATCCACACATGCCATTGATGGGAGATGAATATAAATGTAGGATGAATATAGACCAAGTATTTGCTGATGTGTTAAATGTTTAAACATCAATTGGTTTATTTTTCTGAACCATTACTACTTTTTTCAGTGCAGTTTCTCTTTTACTTCAGTTTGGAGCACATCCATTTGAATCTATTGATTCACCAATTACTTAGTTAATATTTTACTATTCAGCAATGATTTTAAAGTTGACTTTACATTTTCTATGTTTACCTTTGTCATAATTTTGAAATAATTATTCTGAATCTTTTTGCATGTTACAGAAATTTAACCACTGTGTGTTTTTTGAAACAATTACTTTAGCACCTAGCACTGATTCTTTGAACAGCAGTAAAAGCCCTCATCTGGGAAACAGTTTTTTACCGGACAATTCTCTTCCTGTATTAAATCAGGTAATTTTTATTTCTTTCTTCTAAACCTAAACTTGTTACAAGTTAACTCATCCCAGTCCTTGCATTGTGGCGTTAGGTGAAATTTTATGCAGCTGAGGGGGCTTTGTTGTTTGTTTTGACACCAGGAGATAACCTCCAGTGGACAAAGCACCAGCAGTTCATCAGCGCTTTCCACTCCACCACCTGCTGGGCAGAGTCCGGCCCAGCAAGGCTCGGGAGTCCCTGGAGTTCAGCAGGTCAATGGTGTGACAGTGGGGGCACTGGCTAGTGGTATGCAGACTGTAACCTCCACCATTCCTGCAGTGCCGGGTGTGGGTGGAATAATTGGAGCACTGCCAGCCAGCCAGCTGGCAATCAATGGAATTGTAGGGGCTTTAAATGGGGTAATTCAGACGCCAGCAACAATATCACAGAACGCTTCTCTCACTCATGCAACCGTGCCACCCAATGCAACGCATCCTCTGCCAACCACACTAAATAACAGGTAAGAGTTCCCTGATTTATGTTTTTCCTCATAGTGCCTGCTGTTCTTCAGGTTAGCTGGGTTTTTTTGTCTTACTCCAAATATACTGTTTCTTCCTTAGCGTGTAATTATCAAAGTAAGTTCTGCTCCTGGTCTGTGAATGAAAGTGAGGAGGCATTTAATGGAAGCACAGGTAGTCAAGTTAAAGAAAAGATGTTTTCTCTAAAGCTTTTGAGAATCCTAGTGGATTCCTGTTTTTTAATCAAGTCACATTCCCAAACAAATGTAATTATGTAAATATGCTTCAGCTCCGTTTTTCAGTTCAGAAAACAATATTCTTTGTCCTGCCAATTGTTCTTCCGGGATTAAAGGAGTGCTGGAAAAGCTACCATTTGTTGCAGTAAGAAGGGGGGAGGGGAAGAAGGGTATATGGTCGTGTAATTCAAGATGTAACAGGCATAACTAACCAGAGTTGTAATACAGTTGCATGGTGTTTTCAGTTGCCTGCACTGACTCCAAACCCAACAAAATTAGTTTTTCAAGTGGTTTCTAAATGCATAAAAAGATTCATTTGTGAGTATTCCTAACAGCCCTTCACCAAAGCAGGGTACCCTCAGTGGCCTTAACTGTTGCTGCTTGAGTTGCAAGGAGAATGGGTAACAAAAGGAGACATCTGGTTTCCAGGAGAAGGAATGGACTTCTTGGTTTGGAAGTATTTTGGGATAGAGCAGATCCAGGGCCAACTCTTTTCTCGCCGCTCCCCTTCCCCACACCCCTTGTCCTGTCCTTCACTTAGGAAGGAGAAATACAGTTCTGTGTAGAAAGAAGTGCCTGTAAATAGGGAGTGGATTACTTGTCTGTAAGTAGAGTTTATTTTTGGAGATTATGGTGGATTATCCATCAAAAAAAGTCATACGTGATTGGTATGATGCAAGGGATCCCTAATTTCCTAGCTTCCTTTTCCAGTTTCTTTGCTTGCTGTTGGTTTGGCAGCTCCTGAATATTCATGTACTGTATCATTGTGTGGTATTGCTTCAGTAGGCTCATAAAATCTGATACTTTCAAGTGTATCCTGTTGTTGGCATGAGTCATTATGTTTTTGCTGAGGAGCCTGTATTTTTCATAGTTTATATCATATGTGAACATGAGGTTACATATGTTAAACAAAAGACATTGTGTTAATGAAAAGTTTTCTTCTTTCTTGAGTATCAGCGGTTGGCAAAAAGCACAAAGCTTTTGCGTTACTCTCCCCAAAAGTGTGAGAGAGAGTGAGAAATACTAGACAAGATCAATCATATTAACCAGTTGCATAATGCTTTCCACTTTCAGGTACTGCCAGACTATATCAGTTATGCTGAATACCAGTCATGCCACTGTTTTCTCAAATGATTTTGTTTATACACAGATTATTTGCTTCTGACTCTTTGTATTGCAGAAGTTCTTTTGTTTCTTTTTTAATATCCATCTTAACTACTTCACTGGGTAACCTAGTAGTAGAATGCTCCGATTCATGCAAAATACTGGGGCTAGTATCCTGTTCTTAAACTCTCATTCTAACCTTTAGTAGAGTCTGGAATACTCCCAGTGACTCCCTATTTTCTGCTACAACAACAAGCTTATGCTGTTCAAGTCTGTCAGCACTTCTACTTCTCTGTTTCTATTATGGCATGATCTCTTTCTGCACTGCTCCCTCAATAATACTAATTTGAAATTAATGTTTATATTAAATTTAAAAGTGCACTTCTCACACAATTCTCTGCTTTATTTGAGCTCATCCATATTTCCCAGGCCCTCTTCCTTTTGAGGTGTTTCACAATGACCCTCATTTTCTCTGGAGTTTTCAGTATTTGTGGTTGTATGTTTAGAAGGGAAAAGTTCAGTAATGTTAGTTAGTGCTAATACGATTCTGGTAATGACATGTGCATTCCTCATTCCTGTTGGTCCCATTACAAATGCTTTAGAGAAAAATAGAAAAAAACATTTTGTTATGGGAACTAAGTTGCAAAGAGGATCTGGGATGATTTTGAAGGGAGGAAAAAATAGATAAAAAAACATTTCCACTGGTTGAAATTATTGGTTCTGGAACTTTATGGGCCACCTGCCAGGCTTGAGTTTGATGCTGCTTCGGTGGCAACTAGTTGTCTGTTTCTTTAATGTTAAATTTCCCAGAGTATCCCTGCTCTTTGAACTGCTCTAGTGGGAAGGTTGAATGGTACCAAGCACAGGCGGGCCTGAAGGTTTGGTGCTGTGGTGACCCTGGTTAGATTGTGTGGTGAGGGTCAAGTTTGGAGGTGGTTTAAATCAGTACTGGCAACATGTTGGAAAGCCACCTGAGAACTCAGCCCTGCTTTCTAACTTCAGGGTATTGTTCTGTAATTTTAAAAGGCTTGCCAGGTGTTCCTGTAAGTTGCTTGTTACAGTAACTTCCCAAGCTTCAGAATCTGTTCCAACAGCTTAATGTGAAAAATAGGCAGTGTTCACCAATGCAGGAAGACTTCTTTATGCATATTGTCCATATTCATATGAACCCTTTAACTGTGGGACACAGGGAGGTGAGAAAAGACTGATTTGCACACTGTTGTTGGAGAGAGTTTCAAGTCGTAGGTAAAAGAACCCACATTCATTCGGCAGAGAAAAATACTTGATCCTTTTCTGGGAAAAAAGATGGCTTAATACAGATTGCCAGCAACTGGGAGATTAAGTGATTTGAGGAAAGAGATAGGATTGTTTCTTTACATTCTCGCAACCAGAGAAGACTATAGGATGGAGAGTTTCAGACTGATCATGTACCTTTTAATGAGAAGCTAAAAAGGATTAAATTTACATTCCAAGCTGATCTGGTTTAGAGAAAGCCCTGTGGTGGAATCCAGTGAACTGTCTCTTCTGGGAAGCTTGGGAGCTGCAGCATTTTGTCCTCTGCAGTTCGGTTTTGTTTCTAGACATTGAGATCTCAGCTGCTGACTGAGGGTATTTTCTTTCAAGTGCCAATGCAGAGCAAGAGAGGCAGGCAGAGCGATTAAAGAGAAGGGAGAACAACAGCAGAAAAAAGAAGTGCAAAGGTAAAACATGATCTGGGAAAAAAGAAAGAATGGGATAAAAGAATGAAAAAAAAAACCCCAACAAAAACAGTGGAGAAGATTCATGCCAGTATAGAAGACTACAGAAAAAGTGAGGTCAAAGGAGAAGAAGGAAATAATGGTAATATTAGTCAGAATACTGTAGGAAATAGTGTGAAAGGCTTTACCTAAGTCCAGGTAGATGCATTCTCAGCCTTTCCCTCACCCACCAAACAGATCACCTTGTCACAGGAGATCAGGTCAATCAAGTAGGACCTGCCTTTCACAAACCCGGCTGGCTGGGCCCCATGCCCTGGTTATCCTGCATGTGCCATGTCGTGGCACTCAAGAGGATCTGCTCCATGACCTTCCCTGGCACCAAGGTCAGACTGACAAGGCCTCATGCCCAGATCCTCCTTCCAGCCCTTCTTCTAGACAGGCATCACATTTGCTGCCTGGTCATCAGCTGGAATCTTGAGATCCCGGTCAGCCAGGGTTGCTGGAAAATGGTTGAAAGTGTCTCTGTGAGCATTTCCATCAGGTCCCTCAGTAGCCTTGGGTGGATTCCATAAACTTTCCATTGACATAGGCTTCCCTTTCCCCTTAGGAAATAATAAGTGCAGCCTGTCAGGTGTGTCCCATAGTGCTGAGACCATGCAACAAAGTATGAGACAAAGTTTGTATGTGGCTTGCCCTGTCCCAGTAGGAGAGAATCATGGGGCTTTGGGTATTTTCATATTGGCTGGTTACAAGTCAAATTACAGCAGAGTTGGGCTACAGTTTGCTGGCTGCTGTAAAAATGCAAGATAAATGTTATGTCCTGAGGAACCACCTGATTGTAGCCTAATGGTGTGGATTTGTGACTTATTTAAGTGAATAATTCCTTACTACCAATCCCAACAAGCAATCCTGTCATCCTATGCACACCTTCTTACTAGAACTTCTGCATCACACCGTGACCTCATCTACATTAATAGAGAATCTGTCAGTGTGTTTTGTATTGGTTTAAGTTTCAGCTCAGTTCCCACAGGTTGCAGCCCACTGTGCTGCAAGACCCGATACGAGGGGAGGGGACAGAAGTGTACAGCTGAAAGGGAAGTACCTAATTTTTCAACAGCAGGATAAACCTATCATGAAACTACACTTTAATATTTTAATGGGTGTTTTAAACTAGTAAAAGCCAACACTCTACTGAAAGAGTAAATCCAGCTGTCTTCCTGGTCTTCTATTCCCAACACACCCTTGTTCATGCCGTTGGTCTTGCAGTAAACTGGTATAGCTGAAGAAACCCTTTATTTACAGCCTAGATGTCAGCTGGATCTATTCCTTGCCCAATTTCCTAAATATTTGCAGACAATTTTATGTAGGCATGAAAACAGGGACTGGGAGCAAATAGTTGGCAAAAGCAGAGGCAGCTTCATTCCATGGCAGCATCCCTTGGCTCCCTGCAAGGCTGAAGGTGTTTGCGAAATTACAGACAAGGTGTGGGCAATATGAGTGGTTTGAATGACACGGAAGATGGGAATTAGAAGGAAACCAAGGCAAAGTAAATGCTTGGTAACTAAGTGTTAAAGGTTGGGAAGAGCTGTCTTGTAATATAAAATCTGGCCTTTCTGTATAAAGCATTTGAAAAAAGCTTTATAATTGGTAATTATTATCTGAGTTTCAAATAACATGGAGGGAGTAGACGTGTTACAGGCAAGATGTTGCTGTTTCTCAGCATAAATGACATTTGGGGGTGGTGTCAGGAATCCCAACTGGACAGTCAGACAGTATTTGCAGTATGAAATCAAATGCTAAATAGTGTCTGTCTGTGTAAATCTTTTCTTTAATGGAAAGTTGGAGTAAAAAGTTTCCATACTTCCATATAAACCACAGTATTACCCTGTCAAACCCTACAGTGCCTCGGGACTAGGATTGCTTTCTGACCAACAGAGACAACTGTTGCTTCATCAACAGCACCAGCAATTCCAGCAATTACTAAGTACCCAGCAACTCACATCAGTAAGTTTTTCAGTTAATTATGATTTATTCCTCTATTGTATTCTAAGGCATGGATAAACTCCTCAGCTTAATATAAATAATAGTAATGCATTTAACTTGACATTAAAGGCTTTGATAATATTTTAGTCTTTCAGTTGCTTCAGTCTTTTTTGGATGATAGTCATGTAAAATGGTAGGATATTACTGGGGTGCGTGTATGGCTACAAGAATCATTCCCTAGTGCTTTCAGTTCCATTTTGTCCTGTGTGGATGTGGAGGCTTGTCTCTCTCAGCATCAGCTGTGGGCAGCAGAGTTTGGGACCATGAGTGGATTCTAACAGTATTTTGAGCTATCTCTGATTCCACTAGAACACTAGCAAAAGATTTTTGGATATCATCTCATGAGCTGTCTTTGCTCTGCTTGCAGTATTCATATAGGCCATTAGGTAACTGGTTTAACTATTTGTATTGTTAATTGTGTTGGTTTAATACATGGTTGTCTCAGGTATGTTTGTTTTGGCAGAGGCCTGTTTAAGCCATCAGGCTTAGCTGAATTTCTGCTGAGCTACTGATTTCAGGAAGTCTGACAGGAACTTTCTTTCCTTTCCCACAGTCTCATGGAACTTCATTAGTGTAACCTAAATTAGCTGGGATTAGTGTAAGGGTTGCACTGACTGAAGAGCTGGATAAACAGGAACCCAGGGAGGAGCTATTTTTCAGCAACTAATTATTGATCTTTTTTTTCTTCCTCCTCCCTCTCCTCATATTACTCAAGGAACAACATCAGGCCCTTTTGTATCAATTAGTACAGCAACAACATCACCATCACCAACACCATCAATCTGAAGTACAGCAATTGCAGATTACTGGAGGAGCACAGATACCCATAAACAACTTACTTTCAGGCACACAGGCCTCACCACTTAATGCAGCTGCTACCAACCCATTCCTTACAATTCATGGAGATAATGCAGCTCAGAAAGTGACAGTAAGTATACTTCTCACCTCACTTTCAATGCACTACCTCCAGGAGGTAACTAAAAGATAAGCAGGTAATGTACCTGTACTCACAAATCAAAGATGGTGGATTTTTTGTCTTTCTTTTTTTTATTTTTCTTGAGCCTTGGGCTGCACTTAAATGAGGCTTAGAACTCTGCGAATTGGTAGTCACACCAAAATGTCTGCTGCACACTCCTGCTTCCCTGGATCAGGACACCAGTCCAGTGTGACCCTTGCATTCCTCTTGTAATTACAACTGCAGCCCTAGTCCTCCTCACCCTGCTTCTTCCCCAGCACTGTGTCCACTCTTTGTGGGTCATTCCTTTTACCACCTTACTGGCGAGTTTGCCTTGGTCAGGCCTCAGGCCCTGTGGTGCTGTGGGGATCAGTTGATGACTTGAGAGGTGAGGATCCCATTGCTGGGAAGGTGGAACTTGTGTTAGGAGAATGGACTTTGTGCCTCTTGGTTCTGGCCTGGGAAAAGGAGGCTGCACATTGGGAGGCTGAGCGGCTCTTCTGCTTTGTAGAGTAATAAAACCTTTCCTAGACAGATAAAGAAACAAGACACATTTTTCTGGCAAAGATGTTCCATTATATTTAGTATTTGCCCATAATCTCCGTCCCCAAGACAGAGGAATTTTCTTCAACAAGTCAAAGAATAGGCTTCATTCTCTAAGGGTCATACAATTAAGATGAGAGGATAAAGGAAGGAGCATATGAAACTTGGAAAAACAGAGGATGAATAGAGCAGGAAGACATAAAGTTTCATCATTCCTTGGAGAAGACAGCAAGTGGTAGTGGTAGAGAAGAAAGGGAAGCTTGTCTGCAAGAGCAGGTGGGGAGAGTTTGGGCTAGTTATGAGTCCCCTCTCTGTTCCCCAATCCCAAATCCTTGTGCTACTTGAGGAGCACTGTGGTGGAGGACTCGGGCTGGGCTTCAGTGGTACTTCCAGGAAGTAGGTGAGATAAAAACCACATAAATGATGAATTTTCAAGACAGTTTTTCCTGGAAACAGCTCCCTTCCATTCAAAATTACGAGCACTTAGTTTTGTTCATCTTTGTGCAGGGTCACTGTCACCTTGGGGTTTGGGCAGTTGTGACGTTGCGGCTGCGAACGGTCGCTGCAGTCGGATCCTGTTCTCTGGGTCACTGTCACAGCAAACGTGTTGGCACAGGAGTTGGCTCCAGGACTTGCCTTCATTCAGAAATGTTCACAGTTTGTTCTCATATGTTTAAAACTTATCTCCCCTCATTTTCCAAACACTAGTATTGAATGGAATTGAGACCCTATATTTGGTGTACATCCAAGCAAAATATTCTACGTGATCTTACTTTGATTTTTTTAAATGGCCATTACTAGGTCTGTACAGTGCAGTGTATTTTTTTACAAGTATGCCATTACAGTTTTTATGTTAACAGTTAGCTGTAGATAATTTCAAGAAAGAACATCTTTCAAACAAAGCCCTTACAAAAATTTCTTTTGAAATTTATTTTTTTTTAAAGACTAGAATTGAGACAGGTTGCATAGATTGTTGAACTGTTTTTAACAAATTCTCTATTTGCCAGAGTTCAACTGTTTTAATCTCATTTGCAGTTGAAACAGGTTTTCAGGCATTTCTGAATGCTCAGTGAATGAGATGAGATTTTTGCTCAGTCCTGTTCAATACTTGCAGGAAATGTCTTTGTAGCAATATATGAAAGAAAGAATTGTGATGGGGCAAGTTGGAAATGGTATTTGTTGTGATGGGGAACTGTAGATTTCAGCCCTCTCCAGTAGGCAGATGTAGCAGAGGTTACCTGGTGTTTCTCTTGACCATCTTGCAGTTCTAGAGAGACCCACAGCCAGGAACAGCCACTCTTGTTGGAACGACAGTAGAAGCAGAGTTGGTGTTTTCTAATGCTGGCTGTCATGACCTTAGCATTAGTTGCTTCAATACAGGACTACTCCTTTAATTATTCTTTCCTTTCCCACTTTTTATTCTACAGTACATGGTTATTTTTTACAGTGCAGAAGTTACTATTTATATGGCTGTGGTGAATGTACCTCAACTGCTTTGTCATATTTATGAATTGAATTTTACTTAGCTCTGTATGTTATAATCTGATTTTTAGAAGTATTTTCTCTTACACAGAGGCTCAATGATAAAACTGGACCAGTTGCGTCAGAGAAGAGTTGACATTTGAATGACACTTGAGCCCTGCACGTCCTGCTGTTATAGCACTTCATGTGGCTGCAAACCGCGGGTTCCCTTTCTGCAGATTGAAAAAGAGCAACAAGGAACTCTTACTGCACAGCAAGAGGTTAATAATTTTCATAAGGATATTTTTGGTAGGCTTTCATTTGCTTTCTTGTTGCACTAAAATGGATGTACTTTTTAATGTCTCAGACTGTGAAGTAGATGAAACTCTGCAAATCATAATTATTTTGTCAATATGATGGTACTAGGTACAAATTCAACCACGGAAGAACACACACTTGACTCTTCAGTCCTAATCTCATGGATTTAAAGGCTGTAAACTGTCTGCAGTGATGCATTGCTTTGGTTTCAGAGCAGTAGTTTTACCAGCCCAACCCCAGCCCGTCTGATCTGCTGCTGCAGTTTTAATAGATCCTTTTAGACTGACATTCTAATGGCGGCTGGGACTTGCTGTTCATCGTTTCTTTTTTTACACACCTGTTTTGAAACCTGACTCATAAGGGAATTTACTTCTGAACTTTTTATTCCTTTAAATTTCTATTGTTGTATAGTTGGGAGTTTTTCTTGAGTAAGAATTATGGTATGGAATCCAAAGTTTATGAATTTTGGTGTAGGTTTTAGAGTTCTGAGGTTTTTAAAGGAACCTGTTTGGTTCCAGTGACAAAGTTTTCTTACCAGATGAGAAGGCCACACTGGAAGAAGTTTGTGTAGTGTTTGGCCTAAACCAAGTGCCTGTTGCTACCTCCATTTCGTTGAAATGGCTGCAAACAGCTGATCATGCACTAGATGTGTCCTTGTTAGCAGCGGGAATATTCTGTCTTGCACCAGCAGCCTTGTTCTGCCTTTCCTAGAGGTGTTTATACCACTGTAGAGAGCTCAGGCAGATTGTTACCTGGGTCACTTTTCACTAATAAATTACCAAAAAAGTGAGTTACCATTTCCCACTAAAATTTCCCAGTGGTTGAAACGGGTGAACTTGTGTTACAACACTTCCGGCAGTTGCTGATCTCGTGGCGAGTCTATGCAGGGTGGTGAAGGACAGTTTAAATGGGGGTAATGACCACTAATCAAGAGTGAGGTGGGAATTATTAGCGGAAAAGACCCAGCTGTAATTAGACCTCCACTGTGTACTTATTTGGAAGAACATGTTAATTCTGCAATATGTTTCTTAGTTAAACATTGCACAGTTCTTACCTCATTTCTGTAAATAAAGTTTTGTGAATCTGTTTTGTATTGTGAAGAATTCATAAGAAAACATTGATATTTTGATTTGTAATATTTCTAATTAGTAGATTTAATTGAAAAAGTAAAAATAATTTATTTTTATACGTTCTGGGGAATTTTTTAAAAATGTCACAAATCACTTTTGTAGATACTTTACAAAAGTAAACCAGTGGTTTATTTTACTTACTCGCCCCACTGGTGGATATTCTGTAACAATTTGTACAAAAGGTAAGATGGAAATGTGCTGTTATTTTGACTAGATGTAAAATTCCAAGTGTATGAAAAGATATGTACAAAGCTTTTGTTAATAAACTTTAATAATGTTTATCATTGTATACGGCTTGTGTGAATGTGAGTCTTGTAGAGGAATGGAATATTTTTATTAGCATCACACGACAGGAAGGATTTGATTTGCACATGGCTACTAAATTTGATTACAAGAAGTTTCAAAAAATACTTTTCATGTAAATTTTTCCTTTCAGGAGACACTGATGTAGCTGAAAAACTGTCCAGGAATATTTCCACTTACTGGACAGAAATGCCCATTGCAGCCCTGGGTCTGGTGCCAGTTTTTTGCTTTCACCCTTCAGAGAGGAATGACTGGAATCACAGGAGCAGTGGCTGTTGTCCAACGGCTCCAGTTTGTTCCGATGGAACTTGGCAGGAGCTTGGTGGGGAGGGGATGGTTTCTTATCTGCACCTGCCTGGGTGAGGGGAGTGAGGTTGTTGCTGTAACCTTTGCACTGTACTTTCTGTAAAACCAGCACAGTGGTTTTTTCCATGAATTTTGCTTATTGTCCATGGGAAGATTGATAAATAGCTAAATACTGGTTTTTTATTTCCCAGGAAGCAAAGAGAACTTGACCCTTCCTGTACAGTCACTTGAAGATAAAATGTGAGGCTTGTGCTAGTCAGGGGTTGACAGACAAGAGATGCATTTATGGCTTCCTCACAATTTTTAGCTCCTCTCTAGTCAGGGGCAGTCTGAGGCTCAGAGCAGCTTCTGGGACAAGGAGCAGGAAGATGGTGTTGCTGTGGGCTGTGCCATTTGAATGTTGTTCCATCTGCTCAAGGCCCAAGTACTTAATGTTTTTGTTTTATTTTCCAGTGGGGAAAACTGGAATCCTGAAAGAAGACTGGTAAATGAACAAGCTGTAGGGAAATGTGAAACATCACCTGGCACAGCAAAGGGGCATCAGTTGCTCCCACCCTCCCCAGGACTAGAAAAACCTCCTGACATTTTGAGGGTGGTTGATGAGTGTTTTATTCTTTGAGGAAGAGATCCAGGAGACTTCAGCATTTCTACTGATTAAATGTGTACAAGGTCCAGAGCTCAGGAGCTGTCAGTGCTTGAGCACTGGCTGTTGATCAGTACTGAGAAGGGAGACTACAAATCACGGAAGGCCGGGCCCCAAAGTTACACTTGGTACTGCCAGAGCTGGAGGTAGGGGAAGAAAAGCCCAATCTACACCTGCCCCTGGCACAAGGTCTCCAGGGAATCCTGAGTGCCACTGCTCCTGGAGCCATGGACTGCTGCTTTATTTGTGGACCTAAGCCAAAGCTAAAACCACTCAGGCAATATAAGTCAATAAGTGAAAGTGCTAAGTCCCGCCTTTCCTTGTATATTTCTTTTATTAGGAAGGGACTGCCTATACTCTGGTACCTGTCTCCTGCTAAGAGAAGTGTGAAAGGGACAAAGTTAGAAATAGAATTGTCAAGAGATTGGTGCCAGAAGCCCAAGACTGCAAGGGGTGGTTTACAGTACCACAGTCCTGGTGGACCAACAAGAAGCAGCAAGGAAATAATGAAAAGGCCAGTTCTGACATCCAAACAAAAATTCAGTTCACCAGCCCTTTAAAGAAAGAGACCACATCAAAGCCAAGTTCACATGAGGGCCAGATGCAGTCAAAACCAATCTTGTTTCAATGACTTTGCAGGTCCTGACATCAAAGATGATGGTCTGTGGCTGATTTGGCGCCAGTCCAGTAAAGCCCACAGGGCTGTCCCTGTGGAATGCCTTGGATGCCAAAGCAGCCCAAGCCCCTCTGCAGGTCCCTGGCAGCCAAGTTGCTGAGCTCTCCTTCTGTGTTGGGAACTGCTCTGGGCTCAGAGTCACAAAAGCAGCACAGACTAAAGGTGCAGCATTCAGATTTTTCATCAAAACTCCACTTCACTGAATGACAACAAACCTTATGGCTTAGAGAAGCCAACTAATTCTGGACAGCCTACATCATCTGAAATCCTGCTTTTATCAACTTTATCCATTCAAGCTGTGTTAGCAGGAGCAACTCATTCAGCAGTAGCACTGTGTGACATTTAATGACCAGTTTTCTGATGCCTGTTTTTCATAAGCTGCACTAAAATCTTACTGTTGGGTCCACCTAAAGGAGAACTCTTCAGTGTTCCTGTTGTTTTCAGGCCCTGTCATCTCATAAAGAGGTCACATTGCAAAATTGTTCCTGAAACATCTTTTTTTTTTTTTTAAGAATTAATTTTTTTAAAAATTCAAGCACTGAGAACTATAAGGTTGAGAGTAATGCAGTCCAAACATCTACATTTACAAAAGGACACTGCAGACCAGCATCTGGTCTTTCCTCTAGAACTACACAGCCTAAATGTGAGCACTATTAACCTTCACGGCATCTCAGCCATATTCTACTGCCTCACTTGTGTATGGTTGCCAGGATCCTTCAGCTTGGCACTGGGACTGGATCCTCAGCAGTAAGGGAAGATTGCCCTCCCTGTCTCATCTGCTCCAAACGCTCCTTTCCACAGTGTTCTGCCCATCCCATCAGCAGAGACGAGCAAAGACCCTCAAAGTAGGCTCAGATCTGACACAGTTAAGTGCAAGTCAGAGTATAGAACCTACAGCACAGACCCTCTAGGACTAACACAAAGTTATGGTGCAAAAGCACTGTTGAGCTACAGCTCAAAACTGCCCAGGAATGAAAATATATTTTGCTAGCAGGCAAATTATTAATCTTACTTAAAGGAAATGTTCGTTCCGTGCTACAACAAAAGTTGGAAGAAGTTGCTTAAATCCCAAGCCTTGAGTGACCTTGATTTTCATGGACAGAGTTTTAGAAAAACAAGCTCTGGTGTTGGGTAACAGACCCATGAGAAAACAAAGCCTGGGTACAGTCTTCCACTTCTCCAGTGAGCATCATGTGTGACCTCAGTCACCACAGACTAAAGGCACTGCTAATAGGGCTGTGTCATCTCCACAACACACCTGGCAACCCCAGGAAAGGGCCCTGAGAGGCTCTGAAAGTCTCACTCTTACCAGGCCTCCTTCCTCCCCACTGCCAAACACTAAAGCTAAAGCTAAGGCTGTGCCAATTCCTTTGGCCCTTGATGATCTGAAGTATGACCGGATGTGCTCTGGACGAAGCCTTCACTACCTTGCTCCGTGAGGGATGGCTCCTGGATGGGGATCTGAGCATCTGGGTGCAGAGATCAGATCCACTCGTGCAGGGCACTGACTCACATTCCCCATCCAAGTTCCAAATGACCCACCAGTGCACTGGAAAACCTTCCCAGTTCTTGATGCTGAGACAGTTGGGCCTGTCACCAATTCCCAGTGCAGTGCCACTGTGCAAGAGGCCAGTGCATTTCTCTTGCACAGCCAGCTTGCCTCTGCTTTTGGGAAGGTTCAGTCTTTAAGCAGGAAGGATGCAATCCATGAATTCTCTTCCATCCATGCATAAGCAGCACATCCAGCACTCAGGTGTTCAACCTGACAAGTGTGACAGAAGGGCACATACAACTTTTGCCCATCCTTAAACATCTTCCTTCAGGTAAACTGGATTTGTCAGGAGCATTGTTTCAAGTTTCTCAGTGTGAATGGTGTTACACACAAACAAAAACTCTTACCAGTCAGCAGTTCTTGTCCTTCTTCCTTTGACCCCCATGCAGAAGGGCTGTGGTGGAGGGGAGTGGGAGGTGTTGGGAGGCACTGTGTGACTACTGATTGCCACACACTGGTGGGGCTGTGGCCAGTCTTGAGCAGGTGCTCACGTTAAGTTTAGATCTCCAGCAATAAAGGTGTCAAGAGTCCTCCCAAGTCCTTGTTATATATATATATATATATACACATATATATACTGGATTTTTTTGCCCTGACACCTAACTAAGCTATTTCTCATGCCAAACTGAGCCCATTGTTACTCTTCACAGCCACAGCAGACTTGTAACATTTCCATATGGATCACATCAGGGAAACGGAGATCACGCAACTGCAAAGCTCCCTTATACAGACCTTGAAGGCTTTTCCCTCTCTCTAGTCTAGAGCAAATACCAACAATTCCTTCCTTGCAAATCAGGCATTGCAAACACAGGATCATTCTCTCTGCCTCTTCTGGATGCTCTACATCTCGAAGTGTGATACACTGAACCAGGCACACCATCCCAGGTAAAGTCTTGTAAGTCCAGACTGGAAAGGAAAGATGGCTCTCTTCTCCTCACAGGCTAAACTCTCCCAGTACCTGCTTCCTTGTTTTGAAACTGCAGAAATATTCCCATTACCAGTCTATTTTGTTCATGAACAGTACATCTCCATTTGCTGATGTTCTTCTACCCCAGCTCCACCCATTAATTTTCACCTATTCCCTTCACCATTTTAGCAGCTTTTCTTTGCAGCCATTTCAATTACCTTGCTTTATAGCTAGTCATCTCTCATTTGAGTGTTCTGGATTACTAAAAGCTTTTGAAAGTTAAGATTTCCTGATACCTCTTGAAAATACCTCACTTGATCTCACCAAGATTCTCCCTTCATAGTAGCACAGAATTCCTGTTCCATCGATTAGCACCCACACCACAGTACAGCTTCTAAATATGTTTCATTTCCAATGCAGTTAAGCTGTGAAGTTCTCTGTGAAAAAAATTTAGATGCATTATTTTGTATCTGGATATGTTTCCATAATATCATTATTTCTACCACGATTTTTTTTTTATATGAGATAAAAAAAACCCAACAAAGCTCCAATTGGTAGAGGAACACATATGGAAGACCGTTATATTCCCTAAATACTTGGCCCTTAAAGTTTTATGGGAATGGGATGAAATGTTGTGAAATGCTGACCTGACAGAAGGAGCACAATTGGTAGTTACTGGGAAAATCAGCAGTGGAAATGGCAGGAAGTTAAAGGAGATTTTCAGCCACCAAGTTTCAATTTTGAGTTCAGATACGTGATCCTCTGAGTTTTCATTTTGATTTTGAATTAAAGCTCAAAAGATTTTTAGAATCCTGGTATAAATCACAATTTGAATGCTAAAAAATGCTTTTAAAAAGTCCTTAATATTTCTTGTAAAAGACTGTGATCACTGCTCTGATTTATTGCTGTAACTTACAGCCCATTAAGTACCCTTTATTCCAGCATTTTAAGTTTTTCCTAATTCTGGAAAAGTTATACAAAACAAAATTACAAGGAGGGAATAATATAACCCTTATTACCTATTCTTCAAATTGAATCCAGGGTATACAACCACCCCTCAAATATGAGAGCTCTTAGCCCAAGAATGTTAGCCATTCTGTACTTAAAAATGGTCCTGAAGTATCTTGTATCTCTTAATTTCAAATTTAAAAATTAAGGCCTTTAGTGTTTTTACCCATTTCAACTCCACTGAATTAACAATGCTATCAAATATCACTGTGTATAACTGCAGGGTTGGCAGAAGAAGGTATTATATTGCAGGTGCATATAAATATATGTGGAAATTAATACTAGAAATACTACTTATTTCAAAATATGACTAGGTATTTATAAGAATAAGGTGTTTATAAGCATATGGTCTTGGATTTAGAGGTGCAAGAAAGAAAAATATATTTTGAGTGCAGAGTTTCATTACTCTCGTGCTTGCTTAACAATTTCAGGTCAATTCTCTCTTTCAAAACAAATCTAAGTTACTTGTACACTGTATATCCATTGGCTGCAAACCTACCAGATTCAGTATGTGATTATCAGAGGGGGTTTTCCTGAAGGTCTGCTCACTTTTAGACATTATTATCACACATCTGCATAAGCAGCTCTTCAATACAAACACACCTTCATTCTTCAACACGCAAACCAGGTGAGATAGTATAAGATTTATTAATATTTTCTTTTACTAAGGCACGTGATGTATAGAAATACTGAGGTACAAAAATGCAGTTTCCTGCCCGTGAGATTTAAAACCCCATTTTGACAAAGATGAGCTACATCTCTTCTTGCTCACAACATTCAGCTTTTAGCCATTTTTTTCTTTTGTACCAGTTCAACAAGCAACTTGTATCTTGCTATACACTCCTCCTGAAAGGAAACACAAAAGTGTTATTCAAAGGTTGAAATTTTAGTATTGCTTTAACTCTATACATGCTATCTTATTCTAGAAGAAGAGTTGGGTTCTGGGGGTTGTGTAGGGTTTTTTTTTGAGTGGGTTTTTTTTTGTTTGTTTGGGTTTTTTCTTGGTTGGTTGGTTGGTTCTTCTCGCTTTAAAGTTGCACACTAAATTTGAGAAGGGGAATCTACATCTAGGGAAGAGGGGATTAGAAAAATGAACTTGCAATTTACATTTCTTAGTGGCTTATTTATCTCTTCGAAGAGTACACAAACCCAAGAAACAGTTGCCCAGTACTTCTTGACAATGACTGCAAGAGCAATTATTGAACAGCTGTATTGCAGTATCTATTTAAAACAGTTACTCTGGTGTGAGCCCCACTGCAGGCAGGTTAAGCCAAGCCTTCAAGGTCACTGATGCAGCACCTGCTGACACCAGAGACTGCAGAACAGCTTCAGAGCTAGAGAAACACCCAAATCCTTCCCTATTGCACTTCCTGCCCCCTCACACTGTGTGTGGCACAAATACTACAGGGCTTTTCTGCAGCTACAGTGGCTGAAGCAAGCAAACTAAGCTATCACAACTTTTAAGAGATCTAGCACAGACCATCTATATCAATGACAATGAATGCCGTTTTAAAAAGATTATACTTACAAAAAGAACATTAGATAGATTATTGAGCATTTAACACTTGCAGATGGATTACTTATTTTGTCTGTTCATTGAGATGGGTTGAGAAAGGTATTGTGAAAGTGTAAGTAAAGCAGCTCACCAACATTTGGTTACTAACTTTGAATCAAAATTTGTTTTAAAATCTAATTTGTCCTGCAATTGAAGATCTGAAAGGCAGAGGAAAGGTAGGTATTTTAAATGAAACAGGAGTTATTTCAACATTTGCTGTATTAGATCAAACAAACTGAAATGAATGAAAAGGTGTTTTAAATAAAACAACAAACATGACAGTAATGCTCTTTAGGTCACCTGAGTCTAGACTGAGAGGCCAAGTAAAGGCCTCACCTTTCTGCCTGGACCCTCATTCTTAAGGTAATCACAGATCAGTAGCAAGTATGTTTCCCCTCAATTTATACTATAGTTCAGTCAAAACAAGTCATACCTTGCTTTTTCCAGGAACACATTTTGCTATTTTATCCCAGCGATCCGATGTTCCCTTTGGATGCTGCTGCAAGGCCATTTCAAGAAGTTTCTGTTGATTTTGAGTCCACAGTTCTTCCGGTGCACGGCTTTTCTCCCTTCTTCTGCTCTCATCATCACTCTCTTCCTCTTGCTCAGTGTTATCAAAATCTTTCTGACGTCTCCCTCTGCCCTTCTCTTCTGGTGCCTCTTTTGTTGCTAGCAGAGCCATTTCAGGTGCTTTGACAATTTTTCGTCTGCGGTGTCTAGTTTCACTTGCACTGGTCTCCTTTGGATCTGTTTGGACATCCATCTGCTCTGGTGTAAGATTGTAGTTCCCCTCCTCCTCCACTTCCTCCTCCCTTTCTCTCTGGGTGATTATGTGATCCGGCAGATTCATGTTGACTTTGAAATTTTTAGAATTGTGGGCCAGCGTTTTAAGCTCAGAGAGCCTAATGATACCTGTTAGAAGCACTGCTGTTACACTTCTGAAAAAGTAAAACACCCCACAAGCAAGCAGGGAACTGCCCACAAATTAAAGGTTCTGGGAACAGCTGAGTGGACAAAAAGCTCTTCTGGACTGACTGCTTAAGAAATAAAAAATTGAGAAATCAAGCTATTCACGGTGTTGAACTTTGCCAATTAGGAGCTTATCTGATCTATGGGAAGTGCTGCTAAATTCCCACACTCATATAAACGAGGAGAGTAGCCTGAACACATGAACAAACCCCACAATAAATGGAATAAGAAATCCCGGGAAGATATAGCTCAAGGGAAATGTTCCCTCAGAACACCCCGCAGTTCTTCTCTTTTCTCAAAGTAAGTCAAGGTTGCAAAAATCTCTCTGCAGAGCAGACTCTGAAAGGCACAGCTATCACCCAAACCCAGTGATTTTCATAAGCACACACCTGGTGTATATGTAACAGAATCCTTCACCTGTTTGGCTTTCAGAGTAACCTGCATGAAAACAACAAATATAAAGGACTATTAAAAAATGGTATCATTGGGGCTATTGAAGAATTCATGATTAGCTTACCACGAAACACCTACATTGAAGACACATTAAATATGATGAGGCTGTTGTTCTTTGGCTGCCTTTGCTCACATATGGAGCCCAAACTAGCTTAAAGTAACCTTCTAGATTTTGTTCTTTCTAAACGATTCCTGGCTTATTAAAATAATTTAAGTGATTCTACATATTTCTATTACTATCACCATAATACACCACAGTTGATACTCAAATTTTATTTTCTTTCCTTGTTAAACCCTAATTTTCCGACCTAAAAATAGAAGCAAATGAGTTGTCTTCTGTATGTTAGTTTCTCAATACTGAACAAAAGAACAAAATAACCCACATAGGTCCAGATGATGAAGCACATGAGTGGACAGGCATTCGGTCCCCAAATGAAATGTAACAGTTTGACTGCCAAACATCAGCAAAGACACCTCCTAAGTCCTGGTACTGCAGCAAAAAAAGTTATTACTGATAGTCCAAAGGATAGAGAGCTGCTTGATTCAACTGCTCCATGTATACTGAAATCTCTGTCCTGGGAGAAAAGTAACACTATATTTAGCATTTTTGGTTTTTTTTAAAGTACAAAGTGATTGTTTCAAAATTTGTTCTGTTTGTAAGCAAACAAGCAGGCTTTCTCCCCACCCAGAAAAAGGGGCTTCCTCATCCCAAATTTCTAGACCTCACTACAGATAACAAGACAGGCTTCACTTAAAATTAAGATTCTTTAATTACTTAGCATCTTTGTTATATAAAATGACCACAGAATTATAGAATGGCTTGGCTTGAAAGGGACTTTAAGGATCATCTGGTTCCAACCCTCCTGGCATGGACACACCTTCCACTGGACCAACCAGTGGAACACTTCCAGAGAGCAGGCATCCATGATTTCTCTGGGCAACCTTCTCAGTGCCCTTCCACCCTCACAGTAAAAAATTTCTTCCTAATATCTCATCTAAACCTACTTACTGTCAGTTTAAAGCCATTGCCTCTTATCCTATCACTACAGGCACTTGTAGAAAGTCCCCCTCCAGCTCTCTTCCAGTTCCTTTTAGGTAGTGGCCTACAGTCCCAAATGCAGGTACCACAAAAAAGGCATCTTAAAATGTAGTATTCAAAGAATTATACAATCTTTTTAATTACTGAAAATGTTTCATGAATACTAAATATCAATTTCTTTTTTTCTTTTTGAATGTGAGAACTTTGTAAAAAAGCTAGAAATTGAAATCAAGTAGTCTGAACCACCCAAATCAAACTTAAAATGTGAACAGGCAACACACTGAATCAAACTTGATTCAGTTTGTTGGAATGGATTCCCTGTTTGTTGGATGGATTCCCTGTGTTCCCTGCTCTCTGAACCTGGGACCTCAGATGTTAATATTCATTTAGTGAAAGGTGTGTGGTAGTATGCTGCCCAGAGCAAAAATAAAAAATACATCCCTTACTAAGTCAGGAATTCCTCTGTGTGAGATTTACCCACAACAGGAGCCATTTAGGCCTCCTGAGGCACAGCACAGACTTCTGCTGTTTTAGCTGCTTAATGTTAACAATAACAATTATTCCCTACTCAGAGCAGCACTAGAGAGCAAACCTGCCAGAGGGTTGTAAAGCCACTTGCTGTGAAAAGAATTAAATATTAAGATTCAGGATTTTTGTTCTATGACAAGATTCATAAGTGAGTACCTCAACAGTTAAAATACCTTGGTACCACCTGCTTCTAGTCTGGTCTGTTTGGTTCCTCCCACCCACCTTCCTGCCCATGAAATTGCAGCAGTTTGCTGTAAAAATAGGCTGGTGCTGGATCTCCTTAAGGAAATGACAGCAAGACTTAACAAGGCAAAGTGGTCTATTTTCCCTACAAATTAAGCCTCATTTTCTGGGATGATTAAGTTCAAATGAAAACTCTGTGAACAATGAAATCCCAATCCTAATTAACCAAAACCTTTATCCAGAGGTAGACAGCTGGCACAGAAAACTCCAGTTTCTACTGTTGCAATATGATAAAGTTTTAATTGTTTGAAGAAAAATCTCAGAATACTGTACTATGAACAGATAATTTTAAGTGGCATCAACAGTTCTGGGATCTGCATGATTCCAATTCTGAAACAACAGAATGGATCCTCCTTGAAACACATGATCCATTAATAGAAATTGCCTTCCTTAAAAAATTTATATTCTAAAATAATCAAAATTAAAATGCTTGTGTTCCATCTTCAGCAGTGTCTCTATGTACCAATGATTTAAAAGGCTGAGAGGAATGGAAACCATTCTTGACTGCTGAACAGAATGGATCCTCAGTGGTGTCCTGCTATGCATCTCTTAAATTGAAATTATGTTATATAAAATGGATTACAATAGATTATTTTCAAAAGAGGAAGAAGAATTTGCCATGCAAACAAGTAGCTTTTAGAGCTTTCTGCAATGACACAGTGGATTAATTATAAATATGACAAGGCCCTATATATCTTCGTGTATTCCAGAAAACTGTCTCTAAACCATTTTGCTATCTTTTAAGTAAGTCTTCCAGAGATTTACAGCCTGCGCATAAGGACACGAAGGCAAGAAAAAGAGAGCAGAAAAGATTCCCTGAATAAAATAGAGCAGAATAAATTGCCAGCAAAGACAGGTACCATGAGCTGCTTCCTCAGTGCCAACTGAGTTCAGTTTTCTCTCAGTTGAACCTCTGATGTTTTCAGAGATCAGCAATTATCATTTTATCTTTCAAGCTGAGACTACACGTGCAACACAAGCTTTGCTTTGGAAGTGGTGCAAATCACCTGGATTTCAGCTTCCTTTACAAGACAGGTGTTTCCAAACCAGGTTAGTGTAGGTACTCCATAACAGATATAAATTTTGCTGCATATTACATCTAATTGGACTAGAATCTAAACCATCCCTCTCCATTTGAACAGTGAACGATTTTGGCTTATTCCCAGATCCTGACTGCATTTTGTATTTCCCCTTACAAAAAATTCAAGAGTAGCAGTCTTTCCATAGGTTATCTTATGTTGGCCAACTTCAGTCATTATAGCTTGGTGAACCCAGATGTAACATTTGCAGTAAGTTACTCCGTTCATCACATCTAGTATTTCCAAGACTATCTTTTGAAGGCTTTATGGTATCTGTTCATATTTTGATGGACTTCCAATTTGAACATTCACCAGGTAAGCTGGAAATAACAACTCTGTGTATGGTTTAGATACTGAAAATTTACTGTTTCAAACATTGAACCAGCACCTTCAGTTGACGTAAGTTTGACAATTCATCAAGCTTCCCACAGGTTTACAATCATCATTCACAGGTTACAGGGGAAGATTATTTGTCTATTATTATTTTTGTCAGCTTTCTTCTTCATACAGATGTTTGCAAGTCCTTTTCCAGGTGCTATGTACAGTTCATGTTTACCCCAGCTCTTTTCACTGAGAGTTCAGGTATCACTTATTTAGGCTTCAGATTTATGTGTCCATCAGCCTCAACTGTCATTGTCATTCCAGATGCTGACACAGGGCAAGAATTGTTAACATGTCAGTATTAAACTGCTGAGGATTATTAGGAATGTATTTCAATTTGATCTGTTTGAGTTTAATCAGTGTTCTTGCCACTCAAATCTGCAGACTCTTCTTCTATCTGTTGCTCCATGCTTTTTGACATTCTTAATATCAATTTAAATTTCCACTCCAGGGGTGAATAGTGTTATTTACTAGCTAGTTCCTAACTGATTCATAAAAAATTCAGTAAGTTATGCAACATAAGTTGCTCCATTGCTTTCTCTACTCAATTACTTATCATAGCTTGCTTATATGATATTATTACTTTTTCATTAGTTAACAGATAACATACTTGGAAAAACTTATTCAAAGTATGAAGCAGTTGTAGAATACTCTCTTGTAGTTATTATTGCTATTTGTTCCTGCGTAATTCTTTAAAATTACAGTTTTCATGTATATTAAATTATGAGTTTTATCCTGACTGTAAGAAGTTGTGCTAAAAGCCTGCTGTTATTGACAACAGCTTTCACCAGGGTATTAGCCAACCCCCTTAAGAAATCCTGGGTCTGGGGACACCTTAAATAATAAGGATCAAGACTGTGAAATTGATTTAAAACAGAAGACAGAAGATCTCATATTCCTGCAAGTATTTGTACTGCTGAACAGACACACTGCATTATTTTATAGGAATCAACTTTAAATGTTGTAGTCCACCAGGGATAACAGAAGTCACAAATAAAGTCAGGTAATATCATGCACAGTGAAACAGATTTCCTTAGACAGATAAAGATGACAAAAAAACCCTGGATGCAAGCAATCAAATTGCTGGAGTAGAAATCAAACTATCTTACTATGGGACCTACAGAAAGAAACCACAGGAACAATTTGCTTCTGAGAACTCCCTTCTGAACTCAGTTTCAATAGCTCTTCAGCTATAAAAAGATTCTATCGAAAGCAAGTGGGATTAGTGGGATGATTTTATGTGATGAAAGCCAGACAGAGCTGGTTTCCTCCCGTACTGCTAACAATTAGTCCAGATCACAAAGACTAGTTATTACTTAACAACACACCTAGCAGTAAAAAACATTCCTCATCGTGACCATCCAGATGTTAAAACTCTTACTATCCTGGACACCTGCCACCTCTTTCAGATGGGACAATTGATACTTCAGCGATATACAGGAAAAAAAAAATTCAGAATCAGCTTAAAAAACTCTCAGATGCACAGGCAAAAGCAAATTTTGCTATCACATGAATGAGAGGGTACTTTTCACCCTGCAGGGAAGGCAGACATAAAAAAAGCACAGAATTGTGACAGACCTAAAGGGAAAACCCTCTAAAGTCAGGTACAGTGATCCTACTGATGCTAAACAGAGCAACAGAGCCCTTTTGCAGAAGATGAAGAGCAATTCCCCATTCTCACAGCAGCAGCCACTGGCTCAGTAGTTCAGCTGAGCCCTCCAGCACCATCCCCAGCCCAGCTCCACAGGGCCAGCATGCCATTGAAGCCTTCACCCTTCACTGTCTCCTGGGAATCTTCTGTGGGCAACAACCTACCTTCCTTCTCTAGGATAATATTTTGATTAGGATTGCAGCAGATAATCACAGAAGTACAAACTTCTTGGGTTCTAATGATATTTTGAGAAAATAATGTGGGATTTGTAGAGGAAGAAAACCTACATCACTTGGCTTTCCAAATGTATATAAACTTCTTGCAAAGAAGGATGACATGTTATGATGCTACTGAACACTGGAGGGTCTGGTAACATTTTTTATTTTTTATTACTCTCAGCATCTTCCTGAGCAGAAGTTCTCTAAGTATTTACTAAAGATGTCATGGTTTCTCAGCATTAACTATCAGAAATTTGCTGTTCCAGTAGCAATCTTCTGCTCACCCAGTTGTTATCTTCCTGCATGCTCCCCATCTAGTTACGTCATGAAAAAAAAAAGCGCCAAGAACTGTGGAATTATGGAAAAAAATAACGTGGGGACAGCCTGTGTAGCTGAGGTTACTATGAAGCTATGAGGAATTTCTTGAATCTTTGAGGCTAATTTGAGTTGTAATCACATTTTTTTCTCACAGGGGCAAGCCAGATACAGAAGGATTTTAATGCCTTCCTGGCTTTGTCAGGTTTTTACAGATCTAACCTTCCAGAACCACAGAGAATAACTTGCCAAATTTAAAGTTCTCCCCTTATAACCAAAATACTACCTGCTGCACTGAATCTTCTTCCAATCTAGATCTAAACAGCTTTTTTCACGTCAGCCACAACTGTATCAAGCACTGTTTGACGCAAGTCAGACAACAATAATGACCTATTCTTTTATTTCCACGTGACTCAAAATTTGTTGCTTTATACACTGTCTTCCCTTTTAGACACTAAAAGAGCTTCTAAAATTGTCTTTCAGTTTTACCAGATTGGGCAAACTTCAAATACTGAGGCATTGAGCCAAATCATTCTCCACGCAAATCATTTTTCCATGCATCCTAATTTGCAACTTTCAAGACCGCTTGAAATTAGTATTTTAAATCAGATGTATCTTTGTTTTGGCACTACTTGTAACAGTTTGTTTAGTAGAGTGTTACAAACTTTCCCAAAAGTTGGTAATGTAACTAATCTTTAGCCATTGTGTAGGTTGAACTTGATATTAACACAGCAAATGAGTATTTTAAGGTCAACATTCTTGAAAGAACTACAAAACATGCTATGAATTTAAGTGAATAGGCTTAGAACCACCAGTTGCAGCCAGCAACAACACAGTTTTCTCATGCTTATGGACTTCGAACCCATGTGTGATTCTGAACTTGCCACAGCAACAGAAATCCCCCAAACAACCATGAGTTTAATTATGAGGCAGTTTAAGATGCCTGCAAAAAAGGCAAATTTGGCCTAAATCACCACATGTAGAACTTTCTCCAGTTTAAGTCCCCAAGCAGTTAATTTAAAGCAGCAAAAGAATTGCTCCATTTTTCAGGACACAAGTGGAAGAACTTTACTATTTGACTTGTGATAATGCTGGAGACTTCACACTGTGCTTGTCTTTTTTTTTCAGTCAAAATCCGTGAGAGAGTCTTTAGCTCTATCCAATAGGCACTCATGCAGGAGAGGAGTTTGGCTCAAATGCCCACTGCAACAACTATTTGGACATCTTAGTTTGTTACTGATGATGCAAAATGCATTGCCTTTCTTGACAGTCAGAAATTTGAACTCTGCAGTGAAATTCAAACCCAGCTCACTGGGAGCTTTGTGAGACATTACACTAATTTAAGGCACTTGATAAAAAGTTGCAGCATCACTGGCTTAACCCCTTCACAAGGCATCTATTTGGATGAAAAATTGCTGTCCCACTGCCTTCGGTAAAAAAACTTTTCCTTTAAGTGAGAAGAATGCTCTGGTCATGCTTTATGAGATGAAAATCCATTTTGTTTATAAGGGGCATTGTACTGCCCAATCCTGTAAAAATGGCAGGGGCAACTGTAGGAGTGCACAGAATAAAACTGTACAGTGAGAGTACTGTGAACAGCAACCACCTTTTCCTCCCTCCAAGTATCAACGAAGTCATTCTGGTGAGTCTGTGGCATTAAACAGGTGATTTGAAGACTTCACTCTCAGGCTGAGGGATCTACATGACCTACATACGATCTAAACCCCATCCTAGATATTCATAACCTCTCTTGGACTTCGATCTAGGTCTTTATACTTCAATAAGCAACTGGGAGAACTATTGATTACATAAACATATGCAAACTGCTATGGGTGAATGTTTCAGACTAGCCATAACTCAATTAGACTGTAACTGAGTTAATACAGACACAGTACACGAAATGTAAAACAGTCTTAGGAAAACAGTTAATCTCCAGAAGCAAAAGACCTAATAAATTCATGAGCTTTTACATATGGACCATTTCTCATATAGATGTTTTCTTGTTGGCAAAGTAATAAGCTTGCATTGTCAAAAATAAGAGATCTATTTTACAATGAGTAAAAAATCTATTTTATAATGAGTATGAACTCACACAGTCAGACTTACAGGCTGAAACTGTTGCTTGGGACATACAAAAGACATCAAAAATAAGCACTCCCCCCCCCCCCCCCCAAACCTTATGCTTTCAGGTTTCATGGTAATTCAGAATGTCTGCCACCTGGCTATTGTTTTGCTGTCTACCTTAGTGTTCTTCTATACAAGCAGCAAATCCCAATCAGTCTGTTTTTGCAACACAAATGCATGAGATTAGTGACTGCAGGAGCAAACAGAATCAGTTTAAATCCTGTAAGACAAGTGAATGATATTACTTCACAAGTATGAAATCTGAGATCTCTTTGCCTTTAATTTAAAAAACCTGTAGCTAATAATCACATTAAAGTCTGTTTGGCATGCCAGACAGCTTTTACTTCCTCTGTTATTTTTACAATTTGAACGTCCTTTGTAGTTACTGAAATTAATTTATGCCTTTCAGCAAATATTTATTTTTAAACTTTTTATCTATGAAGGTTGGTATTGTCAATTACAATATACTTCTATAATTTCACATCTAAGTGCTTTTTCTCAATTTCTGAATTCAGCAAAAGCTGACAATCATTATTATAAATCTTCATAAAGGTTAGCATTTGTCAAATCAAACAATCTAATTTTTGCAGAAATAGTAGTATTGCAACTCCACTCCATAGATTATTTATACTATGTTGCAGAGTGTTCACAGTACTTAGGAAATTCCAACATAACTTTTTTATTTTGTTTTAAAAGGTCAATTATTTCCTTAAGTATTGGCAGACAGGAATGAGAACTAACCCTGGAGCAACAAATTCAGCAAGGAAAATGGGTCAAAGAACAGATGTTTGGAGGATGACAGAGATCAGTGGTACAGGTAACCAGGTCAGCAGGCAGGAATCCTGATTAGAGTTAACTCCATTTCCCTTTCATAATCAAAATACTTGAAAACCTAATTTACAACACCAGCCAATTGTAATAAAAATGACTTAAAAAGCTGCAGAAGCTTTCAGTTGTGAAAGCAATAAGATTTCATTATACTAAGCCAGCTGAAAACCACCTTTATAGGAAAAGATTGCTAAATTCCCTATACGCACATATTAAAGTGACAATTGGCAATTTAAATAATTAAACATACTGATAAAGTAAGCACAACTTAACCTCATCTATTTTGGGTTGATTATTCATTGGCTGTTAAAAGATGTCTTCCCAAAGAGAGACAAGATAAACGTGTCCTACATTTACCATGAGAGAAGTTAAAGTAGTAACCCTTCTCACAGTATGACTGTACCACAGCTGCTCTGAGCTGAAAAGCTGCAAAGATATTTATGCTGGTATCACATGAGGCAGCATAAATAGAAACAGTAGAGCTGAAGGAGCTCAGGGGCACTACAGCATGGATGTAGCTGTTTGCTGCTGGATTTTGGCTGGCACTTTTCCAGCAGCCTGCATCACACTGGGTGGATGTACTTCTTTGGACAGGGAATCTGGTAGACATATCCATGGCCTTACAGGAACCATTATTTGGGCTGTATTTTGGGAAATAACAAACTTAAATGTCTACAAAATACCAGCTTGAATAGTAGTAGACAAGAAAAAAGCTGAAGGAACACTTTATTAGGAATTACTGAATTTAAGAAGTCAAGCTGAGGTATATGCAGTGATTACTGACCAACTATGGTGACTATCTGGCTTTAATTCCACATTTTTAAAAGTGAATTCACACATGCTTCCAATTGTAAGGAAGGTTTTGTTTCCTCCCCTTTTCCTCCCAGATAGCTTGCACTTGCTAGTGTAATCACAGACCATATGAAGAAAAGAACCTAACCTCAGGCAGAACCACTACACTGATGTTGTCTCTTGCAGATGTTTGTGTAACCTGTTCTTAAAGGCCCGTAAATACGGAGACTCCACTGCTTTATCATCTCCACTGTAATTATTTGTCCTTCAGTGTCTAACTCTGCAGCCTCTGATTAAATCTGAGGTAATAACTTCTTGCCCTGTAAAACTAACAAAGTGCACAAGACCCTTCCTCATTATGGTTTTCTTTTAAAATAGTGGAATACTTAGCTCCTCAGTTCATTTTTTTTTAGTTCAACAACATAAATTCCTTCACAATCTTCCCTTGTAGATAACATTTTAGGAACCTACTATTCTCATCTGGACTCTCTCTATCAAACCACATATTTAAGTGCAATACTGAAAACTTGACACAAACTAAGGATGTAGTAAGTTAAAACAACACCATGAAGATGAAAAGTTCAAAAAAGTCAAGAACACTCTCCTCAAGTTGCTGCTTCACACTGCTTAAAAACTGCAGGTGGAAACATAGTTGGACATAGTAGCAATTTATTTCTTTAAAAATAGAAGAAATTTAAGACAAAATAGAATTTCTTTGGGGTGGTTAGAAGGAGTGAATTTCACTGGTGCTCTTCTGACATATATGAATGGTTTCAGTTTATTCTTTAAAAAGTTTTGAGTCTTTTTTCTAACTTTTTTTTTTTTTCCCTGAGGAAGAAAGCTTTGAGACAGAAGCAACAACAGAGATATTATTTTGGACTGGATAACTCTGAGCTATTTTTATTAATACCTATTTAGCTAATCTACTATTAAATAAGGTTTGAATGCATAAAATCACTTGGAAACAAGCACACCATACCTTATCAATCCTTTCTATCATAATTCTCTAGCTGTGAAAGGAAAACCAAGCCTTACTGCTCTTGATGCTTTGCAGGAGAAGAAAGAAGCAGACACCGATCTCAAGTTTTAAGAAGCACCACCCACACTAGAAAATGTTAGAAAAAAAACCTCAAATTTGCCTTTGAATTTTTTTCTTTTTCAAGATCTAGTGCATTTGCTAGATAATACATACTTCAAACCCTCTCTGGCTTGACTCCTGTTAAATCAGCTGTAAGCAAGGCATTCCCAAACTCTGCTATGCAAGCTGTTTCAAAGCAGCACCTTGTACACCAAAACTTACCTCCTTGCACTGCTCCCAGTAGAAACATGGAACAGCTGTTTAGGCAGCAAATGCTGCCTGCACACGCAAACACCATTTTTACTGTGCACAAAGGTTAACAACCCAGAAGTTTCTCCTGCTCCTTTACTGTAACATTTCTTACCCAGTTATGGTGATGCCCAAACAAAATTAGAATCCTTGCTGTAAATTGAGATTCTATGTTATCTTCAGAAAATATACAGGATAAGTTGTACATCTTATTGAATACTGAAATCTTACTGAATGGATATATCTGAAGTAGTTTCCAGTTTCGCCATTTCTAGTACTGATGCAGTAACAGTCTGAGACCCAAAGAAGTTCCCATTTTATTTTAAAGTTTTAAACATTCATTTTGTATAACATTCATTTTTGTTTCCTCATAATATCTACTTGCTGCAATTCTTTGTAATGCAATGATAAAAGCAGCAGAAACTCTAATAATTAGTTTCTGTCAGGAAAGCTGACCTAGTGTTAGAAGCAGTTGGAAATTTTTAGAGAAGTAAAAACTTGTGTGGAGAACGCTTACTTTAATCATATAGTTGGAGGTTACTGGAAGTAAAAAGGATTATACTCAGACCTTTCTCCACACATAAAAATCTTGGAAATTCCTTTTTTCATACAAGAAAATGGCAGCTCTTAGAACAATCACATTTCTCTCATTTCTCTTTCCTACTCCCTAAAACAAAACAGCAAGTTGCTGAGGACCTCTCATCTAATGGAAGAAACAAGTGAGCTTTGTTTTTTTCTTTCCAGTACTGGATGTGTGCAAGTAAGATAGCCAAATATATTATGCAAAGGATTCTTAATAAAGAATGTTTTTTACACCCAAGTCAAGGAATAAAGCAGTCAGTGGGTGGAAAAAGCACTCTGAAGATAGTGTTAAGTTTTGTGATGGATGTATGTAGAATCATTCCACATGTCTGTATTATCTGTAACAAGATAATCAGGTTTTCCAAAGCAATCTCAAAAGCCCTTTCCCATGAACACTGTATACTACCAACACATGTGCAATATTTTTGCTGTTAGTATCAGTAAAATGTAGCATCTTTTCTAATAAAATCACTCCAGTCATATGAATACTTCAAGAAATATAATAAACAATACTGAACACAATAAACCTTAAAAACCTTAATTTCATTTGATTAGCAGGTTAGTAACTTCTTGCTTACATACACTATTTTGCAAATAATGTATTGTTCTAAAATTAGCATAGTGCAAAAGACCTATTTTTAAGTATATGTATCAGAATGGTACAGGGGCATTAAAACGTTTAAAGTTCGTTCTAAAAATATTTTTTTGTGATTATAGCAACAATGAAAAAAAACTTAAGAAGTACACAAATTTCCCAGAAGGCTGTAATATTTCACTCTAGTCAGTGGCTTTGTTTCCCATTATTTAAGATAATTCCTGAAATATAATAAATAAAGAACATCTAATCACAAAATGTACATGAACAGATTTAAACATTATTCTCATTAACCCCTACTGAGCCTATAAAATAGGGTCAGCTGAAAGGGCTTTCAAATGGTCCTCAGCAGACACTACATCATGTTCTGGTGATCTATTGCTTGAAAAGGAAAAGTCTTTTACAGCCTAGCCCCTAAGGGTTTTAAGATCATAACACTTAAAAACCGTAAGTACAAGCTTGCTTTGATATCTGGTACAATACTATAAAATATGAATTAACAAGGACATTAATTATTTTACGTAATATAATTTTTAAGCATGCTATAATCCTGGAAAAGGCACTGGAATAGTATCATACACATTAGTTGTTTTAAAATTTGTAAAGGTATTTCTGCTTAATTAATGGAAACCACCTGTCTAAACACCATTAGCGCATATGCATTTTTAAGGCTTGAAACAGAAATGTAATCTTTAACCAAGTCACACAAACATTCACTTGCAGTGAAAGGAGGTTGCTACAAAACCTGCAGTGTATTGTTTTTCTGTTACTGGGTTACAGTAGCTGAAGTCTGTAAGAACCAGAATGCCCCATCCAGCTGATCAGTTACAGCTGTTAATTGTGGAGGGAGAGACTGGCTGACATCTGCTTCTTGCATAGTTAGTTAATGGTTCACTTCCAGGTCCTAAAAGGATTGTAGCTTCTCTCAAAAGACAATGTCGGCCCCCATATACGTCTGCCTTCTACACTGCCTGTCTTGTTCTGGTTTGTCATCCTCTACACAATGCAAATCTGAGTGAACTCACATCTGCCACTGATCGACCCAATTCGTGAGCAATCTTTTCCCATCGACCGGGGGTCCCCCCTGGGAACTTAACCATACTTCTTGTCAGCTGGCTCAGGTCCTCCTCTGTCCATTCAGGTGCCTATAAAACATTTGTAAAACATTCATTACACTGGAGTATTGGACATTTATTTGCAACGTAATATACTGAAAAAAATTTTTTAAACAAATTAATCTAATAATGTAAAACAAACAAAAAAACCTTGGTATCTTCTCTCTGTGTTGCTGCTGAAAATGGATAAAAACAACAGACCAACAGTAAGATACTAAAAATCCTAGACACTCAAAAATTGCATTTTGTGTATTACGTAGACTAACATATTTAATTTCTATTAACTTTAATACAACATACATAGCACAACATTATAAAACGCAGTAAAGATAATAATCAACAATTCTTTTATTAGATTATGGGGTTATGCAAAAATTAGATGGGCCAAAGTCCAACAAGAACTTCATCTGACTACTGTTGTAAAAGACAACAAAAAAATGTTTCTGCAAATCCATGAGCAACAAAAGGAGGGCTAAGGAGAATCTCCCTCCTTTACTAGATGCAGGCAGAAACACAATGACACAGGATGAGGAAAAGGCTGAGGTACTTCATACCTCCCCTTTGCCTCAGTCTTTAACGGGAAGATCCGTTGGTCTCCATGTACCCAGTCCCTGACCTGGAAGACAGAGCACAATGAAGCCCCCATTATCCAAGGAAAAATGGTCAGTGACCTGATACACACAAGTCCATGGGGCCAGACGGGATCCACCCAAGGAAAGTGAGGGAGCTGGCAGAAGTGCTCACTCAGCTCCTTTCAAACATTTACCAGCACACCCAGCTGACTGGGGAGGTCCCAGTTCACAGGAGGTTTCCAGATGCAATACCCATCTGCAAGAAGGGCTAGAAGGACTATTCAGGGAACTACAGGCCTATCAAGTCTGATCTCGGTGCCAGGGAAGGTCATGGAGCAGATCCTCGAGTAGCACCACATGGCACGTGCAGGACAACCAGGGGATGAGGCCCAGTCAGCAGAGGTTTGTGAAAGGTAGGTCCTGCTTGACTGACCTGATCTTCTGAGACAGGGTGACCTTCTTAGTGGATGAGTGAAAGGCTGTGGATGTGCCTACCTGGACTTCAGGAAACCCTCTGACATCAATTCCCACAGCATCTCCAGCTCAAGGCTTGGCTGGATGGGTATAAAACTGTCAGGAAGCCAGGCCCAGAGGGTGCTGGTGAATGGAGTTACATCCAGCTGGTGCCTGGTCACCAGTGCTGTTCCCCAGGGCTCGGTGCTGGGACCAGTTCTGTTTAATATCTTCATCAGTGATCCAGATGGGGGGATCAAGGGCACCCTCAGTCAGTTTGCAGACACACTGAGCTGGGTGGGAGTGTTCATCTGCTGGAGGGCAGGAAGGCTCTGCACGGGGATCTGGACAGGCTGGATTGATGGGGAGAGGCCAGAGCTCTGAGGTTCAACAAGGCCAAGTGCCTGTGCCTGCCCTTGGGTCACAACAACCCCTGCAGTGCTACAGGCTGGGGACAGAGTGGATGGAAAGATGCAAGCTGGAAAAGGACCTGGGGGTGCTGGTCAACAGCAGCTGAACATGAGCCAGCGAGTGCCCAGGTGGCTGAGAGGCCAATGGCATCCTGGCCTGGATCAGCAACAGTGTGGCCAGCAGGACCAGGGCAGTGATCGGTCCCCTGTACTTGGCACTGGTGAGGCCACACCTCAAATCCTGGGTCCAGTTCTGGGCCCCTCAATTCAGGAAGAGCACTGAGGTGCTGGAAAGAGCCCAAAGAAGGGCAATGGAGCTGGTGAAAGGTCTGGAGCACAAGTCTGATGAGTGGCTGAAGAAGCTGGATGTGTTTAGCCTGGAGAAAAGGAGGCTCACAGGAGACCTTATTGCTCTCTACAACTACCTATGGTAGGAGGTTGTGGTGAGGTGGGGATTGGCCTCTTTTCCCAGGTAAAAAGATAGTAATGAAGTAGTAGTAAGATCTAGGACAAGAGGAAAGGGCCTCAAGTTGTTAACAGGCTGCCCAGGGAAGTGGTGGAATCACCATCCCTGGAGGTATTTAAAAGATGTGGATGTGACACTTAGTGGTGGGCTTCGTTGTGCTGGATTAATGGTAAGAGTCAATGATCTTAAAATCCTTTTCCAACCTAAATGATTCCATGATTAAATCACAGCTTAAGACACAAAGTTTCAAACATTTACTTAATTGCCTCTGTAATATTTTCCCAGCAAATACAGAGAAAATATCTCCCCATTTTGACATATTAAAAAAGCTTCTTAATGAAACAGACCAGTCATCTTAGCTTTTTGTCACTGTTACCATCCTGTGTTTTAGCACTCTGGCATGATCCAGGAATGAAATCTGTTGACTCTAATATTCCATCAAGACAGTTAAACAACACCCCTCCCCCCTCCCTAAAATGCAGTTATACCACAAAACCAGTCCGGATGCTTCTACTACCCAATAACCAAAAGATATAAAAATGTTTTACTCTAACTACATGCCAAGCTGTTAACAATGACTGTCTTCATAATGGCTGAATAAAAGTGAACAAAGCAAGGAACACACAATTAGAGCAGTTTAAGGCATGGAATCACAGTCGCCTCAGAAGGCAAAATGCAGCGACCGTCTTTGACATTTGCAGCACCTTTGGCAACGACCGCAGAGCCAAATCTTTGTCACCATCAGTAGTTTGCCATTTTATTTATTTTTAAGGAATTCTTTATGACATACCTCTTCTAATCACCATTTCTGATAATGAACAGGCACATATCAAGCGGTTTGCATTACAGAGCCATCAGCACAGAACAACAGTCAGAGGTGAGTGACCCCAGGGACGATCTCCACAACTACAGCAAAGCTTCTCCCTGACACTAATCCTGCCTGTCATTCTCCCACTGTGCTCTAACCACACTGACATCCGCCCGCTGCACTGCAAGCTTAACGGGGCCCTTCCTGACTTTTTACTGTCTCCCCCAATCAATGGTTCAAGCGTGCTCTTTTCACCATGTCCAAATGGCAGCTTCACTCATAATCAAAGTGCATTGCTCCTGTTAAAGGGCTTCCCAAAAGGCTTCACCATTTGCATTCATTTGCAAAGCAAACTACTTTTATTCACTTTGTTCTGCTATCAAGAGTGTTCCCTGAAGCAGATAAATTGGCATAAATACAACCTGCCACTTAAAAGACAGTAAATAATAGCCAATAGTAGCAAGGATTTTATCAATCGTCCTGGTCTGGATCCATGTAGTCCTTTATTCAATGCTGAAAGCCTCAAACATTCATTGTTTTTAATACAAGAATAAAATGAATTATCTCTGATGATTCAAACACAAGACACTTAAGTAATGTGCGTATGTGAGAGATCTCACACATACATTGCATGCATTATAGAATTACACCCTGGCCTACAGAAGAAATGACAAATACATAGAAAAATCTCCACATTGCACAATAACCTTATTACTTTTACTGGTTTAAACAAGTTAATATACTCCATACCTTTATTATATTATACACCATATAGCTATTTTATATGAAGATATTTCTCTGGGATTTTCATAAAGAAAGATTTCCAGTGCTTAATGTTCTACATATAAAAATTTTTATCACTGTAATTTAAATAATGAATTCTTCTAAAGAGTTCTAGTTAAAAGCCTTTTGTTTAAAAATCAATCAAATTTTGCACTTCAAAATTAGCCTTAATACGTAGTTTACTGTAATTTTCTATTTAATTCATACTAAAACTTGGGGGTGGAGGGAGTTTATTTGTTTGTGGGGTTTTTTAAAATACAATCAACAGCTACATTCACAGCTTTTCTCTCTTACCATATCCAAAGCATATCTAAGCAATTACACACGGAAATCAAGATGATCTTTCCAGTGATATACAGATGTCGGAAGCTTTCTGCTAAGTTTTATTTTCAGACTTTTTTGGTAAACTTTGTGCTCACAGTTTTACAAACCATTTGTAAATATTACAGAACTCTTAAAGCTATCTTCCTAAATAATGGACAAAACTACAATCATTCTGTAGATCTGTACTTAATTACACAGCTAATTCAGGGCACAAGAATTCCTTAGCTACATTAAAATATCAACTTCTTAATCTTATTTCAAGCTGACAATAATTTTAGAATGTGACGATCTAAAACACTTATACATTTGGAAAATCTCTGGAAAAGCTTTTAGAAAATCCACTCGCAGCAGCAAAAGCTGTAAAAGAGCTTTTGTGAATTTGCAATTCCTCAGCAACAGTTAATTGTGTCTTTAGATGCAACAGCGCCTACTGTGATCCAAGTGCTACAAGCAGCTACGAGGGTGGTCATGGTGTGAATGTATTCTCCCTGTTCTAATCTGTAGCCAACTGTAACTGCGAGAGTCAAATGAATGCATAAACATACTGCTTTGTCACCTAAAACCATGTGTGTCCAATATTACTGAAACACTGGGCCAAAATTCATCTCTACAGTAAAGCAACGGAAGACACCACATGGTGAGGGGACAGCTGTTGTTACTACACAAGCATTCAGATTTTGCATCCAAAAAGCCCCATTCTGGGATTAACTCCCCATACTGAATACAAAATTAAAAGTGCAGAGTTATGGTACAAAGTCTTTAAAATGAAAATAAGCTACAAGTGTAGATATAAAAAAAAAAACAAACAGCATTCTCATCCATAATAATCCTTTAGCATGATTTATCGTACATGGCTGGCAATATTGAAGGATTAGTTCACCCAAAGCGCCATGCACCTTCTATAGAAAAGAAATATGAATGTGGTTTATTGTTCAGCATCACTCTTATATGTGCACCTGCCCTTGGCAATTCCATCCCACCTCTTTCAGCATGACAGTTTTACACTATTAGGATTTTTTTAAATATGAGCAACACTATTTTCAATTACAGAAAAAGCAAGTTTTCAGACAACAAAGCATTTCTTGTCAAGATAAGTATGACTCATTTTAATCCTGTTAATAAGTATAACACTATATATGCTTTTATTGATAAAATGGGAAAGTGGCTGGTACTTGAGAGTTTTTAAGGAAACTTTTAGTCATGTACAGTGCCTTGACATTGAAATAATTTGATTTTTTTAAATTAAATTTTAGCTTTAGATCATTTCTTCCTGTCACTAATATCTTGCAAATAAAGCATGAGGCAGCATCTATTTAAAAATACCTGTGCAAATATTTTTAGACCAAAGGTCCTAGTAAAATCATAGACCATTTTGCAAATCAGGAAACATTTAACCCACAAGATGCTGGTGTTTCGGTCCAGTAACTAAGGAACAGAATGTGAAAGTTTTCCTGATTTAATTTTTTGCTCATAATGTCTTATTTTTATTACAATATTATGCCATATTGTTACGATTTCCTGCTTTACCTACAAGAAGTCTGAAGTCAGTCTTGTTTTATCTAGTCTAATACACATTTGTCATTGTGATCCAGCTGTTGCTGAACATGACGGATATTGCTCCAGTTCCAGCTCTCAAGATCAGCTAAAGGGTATTAATGATCTGAACACATATTCAAAGCCATGTGTTTATATCTAACCCTTTGGTCATTCAAAGCTCTTACTCAAATGCAACTTTCTCTAGTATTGTTTTTATTAAGTGAGCTGACAAAAACAAAGACAGCTATGCTGTTTCAGAGCAACGGTGAAAGCAGGTCAGTAAGCTCATCATTTGTGCTCAGGGAGTGCAGCGGCAGAAAACTTTGTGATAACAAGAAATTATGTTTATCATTCATTCTTTTCAGTCCCACCCTGCTCTGAAAAAACAGGGACCAAATGCACATACAAGAGTTAGATGAACGCAAGCATATAGGTTACCTCTGCTTCCCCATATATTCTCCCGACTCCAATTATTTTCATCTCAAGCAATTTCTCTAGCCTGATATATTTTATCTATTTAGATTTATTTACCTCAATGAATCTGTTTTTCAGTTTTTTCCAGTTTTCTGTGAAACTATGTAAACTTTTTGGATTTGCAACATCACATTCATGAGGAGCTGCACATACCTACTACTCATTATACAAGAATTCAGCTTATTTTGTGTTTTGAACCTGGCTCCCACTAGCTTTGATGACACCTGGCTCTTGGCTTTCAGAGAGTCACCTCCAAATAGTCTCCATCTACTGAATTCCACATCACTTACAAATTTGCTCAAAATACCCCTCAAAGGTATTCCTCTGTAAGTTGTCTCTTCCTGGCTAAAGAGTTCTGCTCTACTCAGCTGTAAAGCCATGTTACACATAGTACTTCCCATGATGCCTTTTTCTGAACCACCTGCAATTCCATTGTAACCAACATCTTTGAAACGAGGTACCAAACTGCACAGAGCAGGATTAATTATGTGGAATAAGGATTCTCCTCTTCTTCTCTCTATTCTTTCCTTAACAATTTCTAACATTTGCATTGGTTTTTAGAATGATCCTGAGCTGATGTTTTCAATGAAGCTGATGTTTTCACTGATAACTCCTCAAGGAGTTCTCCCATACGTCAAGGATCAAGGTCAGCTCAGAGCTCATTATCTTGTTCATGAAGTTCAGACAGTCATCCACTGTATCAACCTTTGCATCACTTTGTATTTACATACTGGGAAATTTTTCTGCTATTTTATTGCCCAAGCAGTCAAACTCCTAAGATCACTCTGCAGTTCTTCAGTGTCTGCTCTCATATTCACTGTTCCACACAATACTATGATTGATAAACATTTTCACCTCAAGAATTATCTTTTTACCGTATTACCATCTTCACTATATGAATACATTGAACAGCATGATTCCTAGCAGAAATTCAGCCAAACTGCACTGCTAACCTTGGTCTATTGAAAGCTTTATTTCTACCCTCCATTTCCATTTGTCTGGGAAATAGCCTTCCTCTTATCCCATGACTGTTTTCTTTCCTTAAAAACCTACAAGCCTTGTTAAACCCTTCTGGAAAATCAAGCTGACTTTATCAATCAGATCACCTTCTCCCTGCATATTTGTTAATCTTTCTATGAAGTCCAAAGGGTTTAAGGCAGGACCTTCTATTATAGAAGCAATGTTCAGGACTCCCTGCAGGTCATATTTACCTGATGCTCATGAATTCTTCTCTTTGTATCAGTTTTTTGTTAGTTTTCTTTAAAGTGTTGTTGAAAGTACAGGCCTGCAAAGGTCCCTGAATTCCACTGACGACTTAATAAATATACAGAAAGACACATTGCCATTTCAGTCCCCAGGCACCCATGAATATAAACAGTTACTTGAATTATTTAATCCTTAAATTTTCTTTGAACTCTGTGTTGCATATCCTCTGGTCCCAGTAACTTAAATAATTTCATCTTCAACAATATATTACAGAGGTTTAAAATAACATTAATTTTAAAATTTTTCAAAGCAACTACATGTAAACATGAAGATGTAAGTAATTGTCTTCTCTTAAAAAGTTGTCAAAATAATAACCTAACCATAACCATTTTTTGTTTATACTATTCCTCAGACAGGAATGCCTTTGGCATTAAAAGCATTAAAATATTAAACAATATACGTAAGTAAGTAAGTAGACAACAGCTCTTAGAGAATAGTGAGAACCTAAGAACAGAAACACGAAGTTTCATCTTCCTCATTATCAGGTCTTCTACGACATGCAGCAGCATGCTTTAGGACAGATATTCTTTCCTTCCTCACAGCTACCCTCAACATGGTTTAGGGACTTCCTAAGCATGAAGTTGAATCCATTTCGGTTACAAAGCTGTCCACTCTCCTCATACCATTTTTGCTCTAAATCAACATCATAAGCTGGCTTTCTACACATTCAGTTTCTCACTTCTTACCATACCCTGCTGCCTTTTCATTTCTCTGTCCCATATATTTCTGATGTGCTCTACAGCTTCAGATATAATATAGGAGGGAGAAGGAAAAAAAAAATTAAAAAATAAAACCCACCAAAAACCCCACTACCTGGAAGCCATGTGATTTCTTTACCTTCTAAACACATAGCTGAGGAGAGTCCATAGGAAAAGATAGTACTCCTTGGAGAGATTTTTCTAAACCTTGCCTGTTTGAGAATGAGGATTTCACAGACATTTCAATTAGTGCTGCCCTGAATAACTCTGTTACCCCTTGCAATTCACTGCACTATAGACAATTTCCAGTACTGAACATATCCTTGCAGATATGAAACCCCTCTAGTGACATTTTGCAATAACAAAAATGTATGTTTCCTGTTCTTGATAAGCATTACTCTAAAGATTTTCCTTTCCATCTTAACATTACTTTGTCTCTCTAAGAAGTCTTGCTGACAGAACCTGTCAAAACCTTTATAAAATCCAAGTGCATTGTAAAGCTCTAATAGATAGTAAGGCATAACTTTTCTTTAAATTCACACTGACTTCTTACTATTATTTTTAAATTGGCACTCCTAGTAGTACCATTCATTTCATAACTTCGAAAAATTACCCAGTATGGAATTCATGCTAATCAGTCTGTACTTCCCAGAATCCTCAAGCAAGCTCAAAAATTGGTATCCTATTTCTATCTTTCATTTCAAGGCTCATTTAAGTAATTGCTAAAATATTAACAGCAGTATTAAATGGATTGGATGTTAGAGTTCTTTTCAGGTCAATGAATGGTGAAGACCACTGTTCCAAGCAACTTGTTATTTATCATCCTCAGATGAACACTTCAACCTAAAACGTTCCCTTCTCACTTGTCTTCAATACATGATGTCAAAACTCTCTAAACTTCCTTGTAGTAAACATGGGTGAAAAAGACTTCTGGCCCTAGCATCTCCTTGAAACTGCTTTATATTTTGATCATCCAGTATTTCATCAAAATCCTTGATAGTGTTCCTTTCTCTACTTCTTGGGGGAAAAAAAAAAGTAGTAATTTTTTTTCTTGGGCTTACTTTATTTTGGATTTGCATAAGCCTTTCCCTTTCTGAAGCTCCTCAACACACTCACCCCCCAAAGCAGTTATCTTCACTTTTTAGTCTGAGACAAGAATAACTTAATTCGAGTAAAATGGTTATATTTGTGGTTCCTCTGCTGGCTACCATATTGATTATTCATAATTTTGACAATTTTGTTTTACCTTCAAGCTATATGTTAACCCATCCTAACTGCATGTCAACAGATAATCTGTAAACATTGAAACAAACAAAACCAGAAAACCAATCCCCCCGCCCAAAAAACCAAAACCAAAATTCAACTCTGAGAGTTTAAACATATTACAAACCAAAATGCAAATATGTCCATAAACATATAATGCCAATACAACAGATCCCATATGTTTTTGGGAAAACAAAACCAGTTTCCATCTATTCAGAAACAGTAACTAAAATATTTATTTACAAGTACACTTCACAGCTAATGCAGGTCAAAACCTAATTATTATTCAGCTCTCTCATTCCTAAGATGTGCCTAAATATAAATATAAATAAATGTATGTATGTATGCATGTATAGGTATCTTACTTAACCTCACCAGGAAGCCTTAATGAATAAGAGATTCTCTCACCACCATCTTCAGCAGTATTATTTGGTGCTGCCAGGGTATCTCTAGACTTAGAATGAGCCATAACTTAAGACTGAAAAATCCGTGTTCAAAAAGACGCACAAAAATCAGGGGAGGAGGAGAAGAATTAAATATAAATCAGGTTAAGAACCAGCTACATGAAGCAGTAAGACAATTTTTAAAATTTATGACTATATTCAGAAAGTTGCAGATACTCGAAAAACAGTATTAATCAGTCATCTTACAGAAAAGGTGGCAAACAGAGATACTTGAAAATGAAGCACAAGATGTGCTATATACTCACAAGATGAGTGCTATTACTCTACATTCATTCCAACATCTCTGCCTTTCACTTCTAGCCACTGGCCTTTCTCTGTCTTCCTCCCAGACCAAGTAAACCTTTAATAACAAGTATTTTCTCCCATAAAGGTCACTCTCCAAGTATCAGTAGACACCATTTCAAACCCTTCAGTAATTTCTACAGATTTTCTTTATAACTATTCTACCTTTTTTTTTAACCTTTTTTTCATGTAAATCTCTAAATGACAAACAGCCACGCAGAGCTGATTTTCCTTCTCCTTTCCTATTCATTATTTATTCCTATTTCAAGAGTTCAGAACCAAGAGGAGTTTTTAATACTGACTTTAAAAATGCTCCAGTTCTTCACCAATAATCTGTAGAAGGCACAGCAAAGCAGTAATTCTTAGGTTTTGCAGAACAAGAACATCTTGAAAAACAACTTTATATTACTTTAATAGAAGTATTTTCTTGTCAATAGAGCTAAAAGTGCTCAAAAATAGTGACTCGTTAATGCCTAGTCATTGATATGAAGTAATCTGGTTAAAGCTACATCACCTTGGAAAAACAGGGGATGTAAAAAGAATGAAAACACTTCAGTATTTCATTGCAAAAATCTTTAGAAATATGACTGGGAAAGTGAGAATTTTTTATCAGCTGACTGCAGGCAGAATTTTGGTAGCCAAGATAGCCTCTCTAAAAGGAGGTGAGGGGCTGCCCTGTGCTGGACCCAGCTGGCTCCAGCAGACCCACTACAGGACACAGCTGAGCTGTCAGCCAAGCTGGTGGCACCTCTGGGAACCTCTGGTGGCACTGTATTTAGGAATGGGCAGAGTGCTGTGCAGCAGTCTGAGGGGAAATGTGAGAAACAGCCCTGCAGGCACCAAGGTCAGAGAAGGAGAGGAAAGAGGTGCTCCTGGCACCACAGCAGAGACTCCCTGGCAGCCTGTGGAACAGACCATGCTGGAGCATAGATCCACACTGCAGCTGGTGGAGGACCCACACTGGAGCAGGAAAGTGTGAGAAGGAAGGAGTGGCAGTGAGGAACTGTTACAGACTGACCAAATGCCTGCTACCCCAACCCTCAGTGCCACTGGCAGCAGGGAAGGGGGAGAGGAATTGGGAGAGGAGTGAAGTTGAGCCTTCAACTTCAAGGGGAGTGGGAGGAAGGTGTTCTAGGTTTTGTCTTTATTTCTCACAATCCAACTTTATTTTACCTGGCAATAAATTAAATTTTTCCCAAGTCAAGTCTATTTTGTCTGTGCCAGCAATGGATTACTTATCTCCATATCTTTACCTCAACCCATGAGCTTTTTCATCTTATTTTTATAATATTCTCAGTTATGTTGAGAATAAGGAGTGAAAGAGTGGCTGGGTAGAGACCTGGCAGCCAGGCTCAGTACACCCACTGAACAATTATGAAATACCAAAATAAATGGTTTGTATCTAGGAGAAGTTCTGGGGAACAATTTCTGGTGATATCCCCTTAAAACTACCGGAGATTACCCAGCATCTACAATTGCTGCTGCTGGTTGCAACAGTGCAAATACCAGATTTTAAGTAAAACTCTTCTAGCAATAAAGTAGCCTGCAGATCTACCTCCACAACAAATAAATATTAAAAATGTATCCCTTATTGGTATGACCTAACAAACTGGTTGAATTTCCTACACCAACTAATGATAATTTTAATAAAAAATTATTCCCTAAGTGATTTGGGTGCTTCTGAAAAAAAAATTATTCACTTTTTTTTTTTTACTACCTTATAAAAAAGGAAAATCTTCCACAGATGTCTACTTCCTAAAAATGTTATTATCACCTCTTTTAAATGGCAGAACATACTGGTTGACTTCACTTAAATGCTGAAGCCCTTTCATGATCACAAAGGTTCAAAGAGATTACAGACAAAAATTATAATTCTATAAAACACAGATAAAATGAGCACGTATTAAAAAGATACACAATCATAAAAGAGGTTGTTAGACCATAGATGTCCTCATTTAAAGTTAGAGAACAATTACTCCCTACACAGTCCTCAAATAGTATCAGAAGCCTAAATTAACTAATGAACTTTCTAACCCCAGTTTTCTTTAACTAGAGGTGTTTGGAAGAACCACTTCTATTTCAGTTTTACTTGATCAAGAAGATACAAGACATAGCTTATATCTGATGATTAAGATGTTTCTCTCAGAATACGTTCTTATAGTCAATTAAAAATGACATCACCCTGGAATTGTTTGAGACTAGGATTAAAGTCAATGAATAAATGCAGTACAGAACTGCAGAGCGGCTGGGATTGGAAGGCACCTCCGGAGGTCATCTGGTCCAACACTTGGCTCAAGCAGGTCCACTAGAGCCAGCTGCAAAGGATCATGACCAGATAGTTTTTGAATATCTGTCTCCAATGAAGGAGACTCCACAACCTCTCTACGCTACCTGTGCCACTGGTCTGTCACTCTCACAATAAAGAGAGCATGTCCTGATGTTCAGAGAGACACTCACATTTGCAATCATTCTTGTATCCTGAGCCACAAACCCTGTTAGAACAGTTAAATTTGGGTGAAGGTGCAAGTCATTTATTGATTAGCAAATTGTTAAGAAAGATAAAATGTTTTTTAAAGTTATACTTCCTAAAATTCTATGCAGTTTGATGGGAAAAATGGTATCTATCAAGCTCGGTGTAGAAATGCATCCAAAATCCTAAAACTCCTTAATGAAGTAACAAAATACACACAGAGACACAGCCTCCTATAATCCACTGTTGCACTTCTCATAAATCTGACGGGTTTTTGCAAAGGTCATCATTCCTATGGTATGAGGGATAACATTTCAGGAGCTACAGTTCTCATTCATCTCTCAGTACATACTCACCACACCATTTATTGCCTTCCTTCTCCTGCAAGTGCACCCACATCAAACTTTGACAATCCCAGAACAAGTATTTTTTTCTTACATTGTACTCTTCCTCCTTTCTTAAGCAGATCCACCAATCATGCTGACACTGCTGTATGAAGACACTGAGTTATGAGGTTGGGACTGGAACTGAAAGACTGTTCTGGTTCTGGCCAGAACAGGGTTAATTTTTGCAGTAGCCAGAAGGAAGCATGCTTAGGACCCAGAGGTTATTCTACACCACCTCATGTAATCTTCTGGGGATGGGCTCCCTTAGAGAGCAGAGGTTGGGTATGGTCAGGGGGTTTCTGTGGGAGCTGAGCAATCAATCACATGTGATTCGTTCGCCTTTTCCTGTAAACTCTGTCATTACTATTGCTGCTGTTGCTGTTCATTTTCTTATCTCGTTGCTATTTCCAGTAAACTGTTCCTATCTCAGCCCATGATCTTTAACTTTTGTGCCTCCAATTCTCCTCTGCAGCCCATCACAGGGTGAGGGGTAGTGGTCGAGCAGTGCATGGTTTGGAGTGTTTCAGTGAGAACCCTAAATTGGGAAATAGCACTCCAAAACCACAACACTGTTCCGTAATGTCCTCTCCAGCAACAGTCTCATTAAATGATACTAAGAACCCTTCTTGGTAGTAAAGATGCTGTGTCTTCACCACAGCATCTGAGTTCACACCAATACCTGAACTTGTGTAACAGAAGGAAACACAACTAGATGTTTTAAAGCTCATTCCAGCCCTAAGATACAATTTTTCATGAAACAGGATTGAACATCAGAAAAACAGATACTTTAAAATTCTGGTTCTTTGCAAAGATCTGCATACCTTAAGAACTTTATGAATCTGATAATATAATTGGGATGGCATTAAACAAAGTGCATGATACTTTCAATTTATACATAAGCTGGAAACTCATCAATCTGTATCACTGGAAGTGGTACAGAACCAGGTTTACTAGTAGAAGGGTGACTAAACTTCCAGTATTATTCAGAGATCAAAACCACAAAAGGTACTACCAAATGGATGAAATAAGGTCCTTCCAGAGACACAGAATCTCACTGGAGAAAACATTAAAAAAAACCTTTTAGGCCAAGTTTTGTTTTGCTTAATCACAGTTTTCTGATTCTGTTCACACCCCTACAGCCAGTAACCTGAACAGAACAGAGAAACGCATCACAGAAGAGGGACATGAGCACTCGGGTTATTATCATTTACTCCAAGTGTATTCTGGACATTAGAAAATGCTTCAATGTGATTTTCAGCATGCTAAAAGGACCTGGAGGGTTCAAGGGGGAAAAGAAAATCTTAATCCATTCTAATAAGGACCTTGTTCCACAGCAAGTTCTCTCTTAACATATTATTATGTTTTAACATAAAAATATGTTAACTAGCTGTTCACAATGCATCAACTCATACACCATTTTCTTTTTAAAAGAAGGCGCTAAAGCCGAAGTGTTAAAGCATCTGTCTTTAACAATACACACCTGAAAAAGGCCACTGCTCTACAATACATATTTTCACACTTCAGGTTCTACCAGGCTTTGGGTCTATACTTAACACAAAGCTTTCTTTAACCTATTGTTGTTAACATGATCAAGTACGTGCTTGGATGTTTCAAATATCCATCTACATTACCATAAAGCAATCTGAGTATTCCTCCTATGAAGTAGGTAGTTTTTAAAAACATGAAAAATAACTTGAATGCCAACATATTTTTATGGCTTTTGAAATTAAATTGTTTGATCATATTTACACAATGCCCAGGTAATTCTGTCTTTTTGTCATTACAGCAAACCATCAGGGGGAAAAGGTTACTTTTTGCCACATTCTCAAAATCAAATCTGCTTTTGCATCACGCATGCCAGAGGAAAAATGTCACAATTAAATGGTTCATAAGTATAACATTAAAATTACTATTTAAGTCAATGTAATTGAACAGAAATTAAAATGTAGTTTTTAATTGCATATTACAACTTAAATGGTAGCACTTAGCAGAAAGTGTTAACTCATTTATTTTTTAATTGTTAGCTGCTTCAAGGCAATTGTTTTAATGCAGAAAAAAGTGAGAAGCTCTTCAGCAAATTTGATTATAGGACACTCAGGCATGTAGATCAAATAAAATATAGGTTGAATAGGTAATTAGGTTTGGCCTGTGATACATTAACGTGGAGATAAATTCCCAAAGAAAGGGAATGCATGTTTTTCATTTCATTCTCTCTCAAACACCACTCTATTTGGATTCTGAAATGCAATTTAAAAAGTATTTCCATTTGATAGAGAACACAGAATTAAAAATCTTCTACAGTACATAGGTCAATGAATTCTTCAAGAGAAGAATTCTGTAAATTTCATAAACTTCAAAAAATAAGTGCATAGGGTACTAAGTCTCAACAGATTGCATGTGGCAACTTATTTCATAATTAGTTGACACATTAAAAATCTTTAGCCATGCTAAATTTACTGGAGAAGACGAGCCCAAGGGCATGCAGATACATTAAAGCATATGATTAGTCCTTACTAAAAAAGAGTGTTTTTCCTTGCAAGGTTATTTGACTCATGAAAATGTCAAATATTTAACAACATCAGGCTGTATACTCTCTTTTATCAACTTCAGTACAATATGCCATATTATGGGTATTCTGAAAACATTGACATATGGTATTTAAGTACCATTCAATAGACTAAACCATCCTTTGATGGTGTCATAATGAACAAGATACTATTACACAGCTAATCCTGCTGACTGCTCTGCAGTGCTGTCCTCTCCTTCGTCTTCCGTCCTTTGTCCAGCTTTTGTGTCAGGCTTCCTGGCACAATTTATCATAAAATAGAGATCTTACCTCAATAACTTTTGGGTTTGTTTGGTTTTCTGGTTTCATGGAGGCAACATGTTTCTCCTACCTTCATTCATCTTAAACAGCTTATCCAAAATCAGGGGGCTTTTTGTGTCCCTTGATTTCCTTCAAATATAGTTTTAATTGTCTCTGAAGCATTTCACCACCGCAGATAACATCTAAAATAATGTTCTTTCTTTCACATCAAATGCAACTAAATTCTTTTACTAGCAATACTATCTTGCTCTAATGACCTAAACCAGCCTGGATATTTTGATCTCTTAATTTTTAACTGAAATGCAGGAGGTACTTTGCATCCCCAAAGTGTATAGACATTCTGTGGAATGCAGTACTATGTAAGTATGACTCAGGACTACCAGTATACTAAAATCTAAAGGAAAAATTCAGCACCCTTCTCCAAATGGACAAGATTTCCAAAGATGATAACATTCTGCTATGAAGAATACCAAAATGTAGAGATTTGCTTTCAACATATAAGTTCACTTTGGTAGAGAACAAAAATAGAGATTGGTATCTAGCCGACAACCTAACAGATGCTCTGACATGGCTCAAGGCAAGTGTGAATTTTGGCTATGAAAGAGAAAAAAAAAAAAAGGAAAGGAACAAAAAAATCTACTGTCCCAGCAGAATATGCCTGAAAGAATCAGAAACAATATATGCATTTAGGACCCTAAACGGGCTACCTGGAAAATGTCATGAACATGGCCCATACTAAACTCAACTTCAGTTCTGTTTTCCAACAGTCTAAGTTGTCAAGTAGTAATGGGGGGGTGGGGGGGGGGGAGAGAGAATCTGAGAAGTTATCATGTATTCATAAAACACAGATCTGTGATGACAACCTCAAGCAGAGCACTGCCAAAAAACTCCCATATTTCAAAATTGTTAATTATCAAGAAATAGTATGCATGTAATTGAAAATAAGGACAACAGTAGTAAAACTAGGTAAACATATAAACATTGAACCTGCCTGTCAAATTCCCAAGTATAACCACAATGTTTGGGCTAAGCAAAAATCAAAGGTAGCCTTTTTTCATTCACACAGATTTTCCTTCCCATAATTTGTTGCCATTTGAAAATGCACCATTAACGCCAGTCTCATTCTTCCTGTGCTCAATTTCTCATTACCAGGCAAGTTCTCCAAACAAGGACAATAAAGAAAATGCCCAAAGCAGTGACAGATTGCAGTTACTGGTAAATTTTCAGTCATCAAGACCAGTATACTTAAAAAACCCCCGAAACACACACATAACACTAGAAGTTACAAACTTAGATCCCCTAGTTACGAACCTAGAACCTCTATTGATATATTTTCTTTCTAGACCTATTCCAATCCAGATTTCCAATGTGAATTACAAATACCACCTAGTAAATAGTAAAAATTGAAGTATTATGTTTTCCATGTTCATGATTGCATGTTTTTTTAAAAAAACAAACCCAGGCACACAGTTTACTTTATGATTAACACCACTAGGTGGATTTTGGATGGTCAGAAGGCTGATGTTCCCTAAAGAGGTCTGTGTAAATATCTGATGCTATACAACACATCAAGTAAATGCATGCTGTAAATGCATGCTTACTTTGTGAAAGTCTGGGGGCTGCAACAAAACACAAGCTTTCCATAGTACTCAATTGCAAATGATGCAAGAACATCCACTCCTTCACAATTTGCATCTCAAGGATAGCCACTGTATTAAAAAAATTCTGCGTTTTGGAGATTATAGAAAGTGCCATCACCAATATGATAAACTTCACTACAATGTACCATTTCTCATACTGTGCCTACTTTAAGAGTGCTCTCCTCTTTTGCAGGTTTGGGTAAGTAATGTATTATCCCATAGCATTTTATAAGAATGGTTATGGACACAACTCCTATTCCTTTAAATGGAATGCAACTGCATGCTCAAGTGTGCTGAACTGAGAGTCTGAAGACTAAAGGTGATCTTTTCAAAACTGCATTCTGCCTGACAAAACCAATATAGAAAATAGCTGATTAACTAGATTGAGATTCTCTGAAAATTCTGAAGTGACAAAATGCTTATGTCAGTAGTATTAAATGGTTCCTAGGCAAGGCAAGACTACATACTTACTATAAACAAAAGCCAAACATGTCTCACATGGTTCAGTTTATTTTAGTAATTGGAGTTTACCATAGATTACAGTTCCTAGGTAATTTCTATAAATAAACTTGACCAAACATCACTATAGTCCATGGGCCCAGGAAGAAAAAGAAAGGAAAGCAGCAGTACCATGCACTGTGAAAGAAGGTAAGATGCTGAATCTAACCAGATTTTAATTGGTTGGTCTGGAAAATATGATACAGAAACATCACTACGTATTTACACTTATAAATTAAAACTGGATTTATTTGAAGCTAACTTCATTCTCCAACTTAAAGATAGCTAAAATCATACCAAGAAAAGTAAGTAACTATTTTGCAACAGTTTGCACTTTTCAAATTCATGTTAAAAAGCCAAAAAGAGCAGCAGTGAATTGAACTACAGAAGTCAGTGCTATAAACTGCAAATTCTTTCTGATCCCTAAGTTGTGGATACTGTGAAAATCCCATTTCAGGGATATTTAACATCCTTGCCTCTCATTTGTTGCCGGAATTGTGAGGATACAGGGATTGATGAATTGCTCTCTCTCCCTTCTCTTGGATGGGCAGGCAAGTGGAGCAAGGTCACAGTGATTAACCACCTTTCACATCTTCTTCCAGCTCCTACCCCTGGTTTGTGCAACTACTCCCTTCTGCTTCTTTACTCTTCCTTCTGTAGTTGAGATAGGAGTGACTTTGTTTTGGGAAGTGAGTGAGGGAACCCCACCTAGGAAAACTAGGATTTCCACCACCCCCTGACTCCAACTGGGCTAAATCAGAGCAATCCCATCAGATGTTTTGCTACATCTCTCCCAGGCTGAGAGGAAAACAAAACCAGTGCAACAAAAACTATTAATTACAAAAGCACTGCACAATTTCTTGCAAATGTATGTAAAATGGATATGACCTCCAGGACAGAAGAGACACCACTAACGACAAAAGTTAGATCTTCAAGGATTGACTGGGAAAGATCAACTTCCAGTTTCTCCTCACAGGAATGAGGTTTCTCTTGTTTATGTCAACTACCAAGTTTTTCTGTGATAGACAACTACCATGTCTATCTCAGAAATGCAGCAGGACTTGAGATCTGAAATAAATTAACAAGTCCAACCAGAGTTATAAAAGTTAATGTAAAAAGCTATACAGCCCTAATTTGGACCCAGGCAGGTGCCTCAACTGAGATTACAGTACTGCCCAGTACAGAAGCAGAGCTGCATTTTAAAAACCCTGTGTGTTTGTCCCCACAGGTTAATACTTTGCACAATTAACCAGAGCTCTTTGGTAGTTTTCAACTGACAGACCCAAAAACCTGAGGACTACATACTGAAAGTACATGTGTGAAACTAGTAAGATTGAATTATGGCAGCAAGTCACATCAATCACTTCTTCTGGAACACAGATTCAGTTGGAAAACTACTGAAAGCTAAAATTTGACACCACAACATCTATAGCATGGTGTTGAAATCAGTGTCTTACTCTTCTTGTCTGTACAAGACAAGAACCCATGCTACTATATTTAATTAGAAGGAAAGTTTAAAAACTCAATCAAAATCAGGAAATATCAGGCATATGTCAACTGTATTGCCTTAATTCAACACATATGCATGGCTGATTTATGTTTTTAAGTAGTGCATAAGTGTTTATATAACGTATTGTTACTATCTTTAGGAAATGTCCTTAGGGAAATATATATTTTGGTTCTTTGTTTCCTTTGCAATCTAGACTGAATTTTGGTTGTGCTGTGAAACATACCGTTTCCAATCCCCTTTTTTTTTCTGGCTGTCATATCAAATAATTTCTCTGTATCATTAGGTAAGTTTTAATATTACCTTTAAATGTTTATAGCATGACTTTCCTGCTTGCAGTTCTAGCTGGCCTGAGCATAGTATATTTGAAAGCAGGATATTATTGAACAATATATTCTAAAAACACACCATTACTTTCTAGAAATACAAGAATAAATAAAGAAATAAAGTTTCGTATGCTTTGTTAATCAATCTAACCTAACTAAAGGTCAAAGAGAGAGAGGCAAAAAAGGAAATACATAAATTACACATACTTACATAGCAGTTATTCAGTTAGTGTTTATTCACAGTCTTTACATATTCATGACCTATTTCAGGCAAAACTCTGTAACTCTTGGTTTAATGCTTACTACTTGTGGCATTTGTCTCAGTCATAAAAAACCATTTTCTCTGAATCCGATGCTAGGAGAAATTAATTTTTTCATTATGTATTTACAAATACAATTTGTTCTTTGATGCATATTTGCCATAACATTGAAATCACCAACTTGAGATGCTAGTTAAAGAATATATCACCATCATCCTATAATTTTATTCTTCCTTAAGAAAACCTGAGGACTAAAAAGTCTTGCATGTTTAATACTGCAGATTAAATTAGATTCCTGACCCTAATGATTCGATATTCACAGCTCAAAAGCAGACAAGCCTTATTCTAGATTTAAATATGTGGGTCATCCTCTCCAAGGAAAACATAATAATTAAAAATAATGTTTTTTTAGAATCACATTTATTCTCTCCTTAAAGCTATTCAAGTCCAAAGTAAAGTACTTAGAGGCTTAAATACTCAAGACAGAAGCTTGAAAAGAAGGTTATTGTGTGTGTTTAAGGAAAGATGACTCAAATAGTACATAAAAGTAAACAAATTTATTGTTTCTAAACAAAATAAAAAGTATACCAAATGGACAGAAATATGCTAAATACACTAATTTCCTATAAATAGACTGCTCTGGTTCAACAGTCACATAAAGAAACAAACAAATTAGCCATAAAACCAACAAAAACATTGGCTGTCAGTTACAACGCTTGAAAAATTGAAAAGGTCTTTCTGGTTTTCTTTTGTTCATTAGGCTGACTCAGTGGCCAGCAAAAAGGAAAAGAAAGATGAATAGAATCACTAGTATGTAATTACATAAACATTTTAGAATAACCAAGGTGCCCAGCTATTTTGTTGGTATATCAAGGCCTGTTCCCTACATCACCAACATAACGTGTAACAAAAGAATGCTTCTCATCACTCTCCTAGGGTGCCATGGAAGGTCATGGAGCAGATAATCCTGGGAGCCATCACAGTGTGGTACAACCAGGGAATCAGGCCCAGCCAGCAGAGGTTTATGAAAGGCAGGTCCTGCTTGACTGACCTGATCTCCTTTTCTATGATGAGATAACCTGCTTAGTGGATGAAAGAAAGGCTCTGGATGTGTCCACCGGGACTTCAGTGAAGTCCTTAACACCATTTGCCACAGCATCTCATGCAGAAACTGGCTGTTCATGGCTTGGCTGGTTGTGCACTTTGCTAGACAAACACCTGAATGGAAGGCCAAGCCCAGAGAGCGAAGGAGTTACATCCAGCTGGTGCCTGGTCACCAGTGCTGTTCCCCAGGGCTTGGTGCTGGGACCAGTTCTGTTTAATATCTTCATCAGTGATCCAGATGGGGGGATCAAGGGCACCCTCAGTCAGTTTGCAGACACACTGAGCTGGGTGGGAGTGTTCATCTGCTGGAGGGCAGGAAGGCTCTGCACGGGGATCTGGACAGGCTGGATTGATGGGGAGAGGCCAGAGCTCTGAGGTTCAACAAGGCCAAGTGCCTGTGCCTGCCCTTGGGTCACAACAACCCCTGCAGTGCTACAGGCTGGGGACAGAGTGGATGGAAAGATGCAAGCTGGAAAAGGACCTGGGGGTGCTGGTCAACAGCAGCTGAACATGAGCCAGCAAGTGCCCAGGTGGCCAAGAGGCCAATGGCATCCTGGCCTGGATCAGCAACAGTGTGGCCAGCAGGACCAGGGCAGTGATCGGTCCCCTGTACTTGGCACTGGTGAGGCCACACCTCAAATCCTGGGTCCAGTTCTGGGCCCCTCAATTCGGGAAGAACACTGAGGTGCTGGAAAGAGTCCAGAGAAGGGCAATGGAGCTGGTGAAAGGTCTGGAGCAGAAGTCTGATGAGGAACAGCTGAGGGAGCTGGGGGTGTTTAGCTTGGAGAAAAGGAGGCTCAGGGTAGATCTTATCACCCTCTACAATTACCCAAAAGGAGGTTGTAGTGAGGTGGGGGTCAGTCTCTTTTCCCAGGTAACAAGCAACAGGACAAGAGAAAATGGCCTCATGTTGCACCAGAGGAGTTTTAGATTGGATACTAGGAAAAATTTCTTCACTAAAAGAGTGGTCAAGTTTGGAACAGGCTGTACCGGGAAGCAGTGGAATCACTGTTCTTGAAACTGTTCAAAAGGCACACAGACATGGCACTTAGACGTGGCTTAGCAGTGAACATGGTGGTGCTTAGTTAACAGTTGGACTTGATGATCTAGAGGGGTCTTTTCAAACCTAAATGATTCCATCATTTTAACTGTTATCAATATTTTATCACTAGAATTGTGTTGCACAGAAGAAAAATACATACGTTGTTCCATACCTGTCCACTGACCTCGGACAGGAGCCAAAGAAAATAGGTAGATTTAAACACTTATTTTTAAAAGCACGTGTATAATTTTTCATTCATAGTAATAACTGTAATGTAAATATGCCAACTGTAGGAGTAGCCTATGTGACATAAACTGTAGAGTTTTTTCAATATGCAAACCCCAATATTCTGCTTAGGCTGAGTCTGCGATATTTGCAGTGAGACTAAGCATAAAAATCCACAGGAAAGTCTGAACTCTTAACACTTTCAGTAACACTCTAATGAAGATTTGATTTTTTTTTTTTTAATGAAGCATCTTTTCAGTAACACTACATTTTTAAGAGTTTGGTAATAGAATACTGAGATTTTCACCTCAGGGTTACTAAATTCAATATAGCCCAGATCAATAGCAACTCAAAGTCATCACCATTTGATGAGAATTTGGAGCTCAGGTTAAAATGTATTATGAACTTAGACTAGCTCCAATGAATAGCTTCGTAACTGACACTAACATGTATGGTTGCTGGCAGTCTCAATACAGAGCCTTAAATTCACTGGGAACACAGAGAGATTTACTTTCTAGACCTACAGTAATCCTTCTGAGTCAGGATTAAGGCCCACTAGCTAGACACTATGAGGAAACTCAGACTGCTAGCTGCTTACTTGTACCTGTCCCAAGAATAGAAGAGCATTAGAATCCAGACACACTTTTCAAATGGCATATTTGCTTCATTGCTTAGAAAGAGAAAATAAATTATTTCAAAACTAAATGACCTCAGGCTGCACACCAAAAGAGAATAACCCTTCCCTTCAAAGACCAATTTATTAAAACATCTGGTTTACACAGCACCTTAATCCTGCTAAGATACAAACTGCTTGCTTAAGAAATTAACATTTTTTAAAAGCCTGGAAACTGTATTCAGGTAATCTGTCATATGACATCTTGTTGGAACCCTGAGGATTAGAACAAGCATCACATTATTTGCTACTGAAGAAAAAGCATACTCAGATTTCAAAGCAGCACAGATGTGGGAAGATCCAAGGCAGAAGAGAGCAGGTGGCAGGCTAGCTGGCAATTACAAAACGTACAAGGTTATAAAATTACTGAGACTTAATTGTCAAATCTATACATTTTAAGCTAACAAAATAGTAATTCAGCATTTGTATGGCATTTTGCCTTTTAATGTTAGAAAGCAGAGATATCTCTTCTGTACATTTAAAGTTATTTTATATTGCTGTTCCACAGCCAACTTTCAAAAGAAACCTTTATGATTAAAAAGCTCACTCAGTTATCAATATCCTATATCTAAAACACAGTGCTTTGATGGCCCAGGCTGAGAAAAATAAAACCACAAGCTGCATTTTAACCAGAGAAGAGTTCAGCACCAGAATGATCAGTCTACAGTCCAATAACTAAGAAAAAATGGTAACTACTTTCAGCATCTACAATAAACTGTGTGAAAACAATACTTATGTATACTTTTATTTCACAGTATTTTTATTAATCCTAATTTAAAGGTAAATAGTATAGCAAATGCAAGAGATGTATGCTAAGTTTCCCATGCTCTGTGCACAAAAATAGTTTTTACTACTCCTGCTTTAGTAAAATCAAGCCAGGTGCTCCTGCAATATCAAAAACACCCAAATGCCAAGAAGTGCCGTAGGATAACATGAAAAACAAAAATAATGAGAAACATCATTTTCTGTCCATACATCTGGTCCAGCTGGAAGGGATCAGGCACTGTCTTTCTCCACCTTTATCTCCTCTTTACAGAGCAAGCAAATATCAAAAGGTCAAAAGTATTCACCAGTCATTGAGACAGAACTTGGAACTCTATCTTCAGAGATGAATGAGTCAAATAATGATATGAAAAGGAGATTCCAGTGGAGACGATGAAGAATCTGTAAACCAAAAGGAATTATAATCCTGGTCCCACTGAAGACAATGATAAATCTCCCAATGATTACTTAAGGGCCAAGACTTTCATGCAACAACAATATTTTTCATATAAGCAATAAACTCTCATGAAAACAACATGTGTTACAAATCACATAAAATCAAATCAGAACAAAGAGTATGAGAGAATTCCCACTGAGAGAAATGATTCATCAATAGCATGATTCCAAAACCAGTGAATACTTATACTCCTGCACGAATATTTGCAGAAATGACTGAACAAGATCAGATGTAACAAAACATAGGTTCCTTTCCTTTCTTCCAGCTCCACATAATAGGCTGCGCAACAGGGAAGTAAAGGGTTAAATGGCTACTAACTAATGCAATTGTGGCTTAACAACATATTCAAGTCACAAAATAATATATCTCAAAGGAAGTTCATTCCCTCTAAATTTCCCTTAATTACTAACAAGCCTACACAGAACAAGTTTTTCAGTCACCTTTTAGTGACAGATAAAGAAAAAAAAAAAAAAAAAACCCAGAAATTCAAGCTAAGTAAATTAAGATCTCAATAACCTGAAAGAAGATCTTGCGGATCTTCTCCCTTTTCAGAAACAGAGAACAAATATTCAGTGACAAAACAAAAACAATCTTTGAAATAAACTTTTTCTTTGCTTGCTTTGAAGAGTTTTATTGATCAGCATGAGAAGGAGCTTTTAGCCATTCCTCCCAAGTTCATAGTCATATGCAGTTTGCATGAATTGTATAACCAGCACTATATGAATATACAATTTAGTCCTAGGTAAGTATATGATTTTCTATATATATAAAAACCTCTCTAGAGTCCCATTACTTCATTTCCATGCTCTCAAATACATCTGAGTCAGCTCACACTATTTCCAACAGATTGAGTTCAAGAACAGGATAGATGGAAAGGTTTCATAAGTGATCCAGGTAACATGCTCTCGGTATGTGCTTCTCCCCACATGTGTTCCCAAATATGAATTTAAGCACCCTGGCTGCAAAACAAATTGAGTATTTCTTTCTCTCTGAATTTATGAAAGGTAATAAGTCATAATAAAATATTGTAATTTTACCTAAAACAAAACTGGAATGCACTGGAAAAACACTGTATCCTGTTATTTCCCCATAGCCTCCCTTTTTTTTTGTGGTCTAAAACTCCAACTATTTAACCTTCCTGCATAAATACGATTTTCTAAATTTATTTTTACTGTTGACCTAGTCTTTCTCCTAGTTTTTTGGGTTTTTTTTGAAAAGCACAATGATCAAAACTATACTAAAAAGGTTCTAAAGGTGGATGGATCACTGCTACACAGAAATACAGAAAAATTACCTCTCAGTTCTGCAATACTGATATTATCTATCTCCCCATAGCTCGCTTTCTTTTATTACTTCATTTAATATTCAGTTCTAAGTAAAGAGTAAAAATATGGCAAGAATAGCTCCTTATGGACATAAGCTCAGTGCATTCTCAAACTTGGGCAGAAAAAAAACTTTACTATGCTATAAGCATGTTTTCATCCATGTAACCTTATGAAAAGAAAGAAGAAACATTCCTCTTTCTCCTTCCCTTCATAGATGATTTTACAATGCCTAAGAAGGAATCTGTTTTGTTCTCTACAGCCTGTTCTTTATCTACTTCAAAACATAAATCCTATGGAAGCAGTAATCAAAAAGAATAAATCACAAAGAAAAAAAAGAACTCAAAGTATTAAGAATAAATCAACCTAAAAACTGAACGTAATCTAAACTTTCTATCAAATTAGGCACTTTGCACAGTGCAGCACTTCAAAAACATTAGTTCATGGATTATAGGCACCTCTAAAGTACAAATATCAACAGTGCAGAGCAGTTGATGAACAATATTAAATTATTGTAATCATCAACATTTGGGATACCAATAGCAGGGGAAGCAACTCCAGTTCTTACTCCTGGAAGGACGACAAAGTAACTATTATTTTATTAAGCTACTTTGATTCTACCACACAGGTAGCTGGTTGGCCGGCACAGTCCGCATCCCTGCCACAGAAGACAAGGAAAAAGAAAAGCTAACAGATTTCTTTATGAGTGAAGAATGACAATCCCAAGAAAAGGTCTGATGGCAAAATGACTTATGAAAGACTAACTTTTTCCTAAAGCAAGCAGAACTGAGAGGTGAACGTTACACACCACTTGGTTTCATGTCCGTGCAAGAGGCAGAAGAGGGATGCTGACGCAGTTCACATCTATGATGCGAAGTGAAGAAAAATATATGTATTTTTAAAATGGAAAATGTGTCAAATGACAGTGAGGAACAATTCACTTGTGGTACAACCATTTTCCCAGTGAGCTTATTACAAATCATATGACACAGACTTTCTCCTATTACATACAAATGGTTCCTACAGGCTACTAGAGCCGGTGACATACACTCACTATTTCTTTGTGCAGTTTATGAATCTGTTTCCCTCCACTATTGTATTAAATGTCGATGTTGCACCATGATAACATATGAGCTGTCAAGCAAAGGAAGCACAGCTCATCACAGTTTGTTCAGGTCAAACACTTTACCCGGACAGTATACCTACAAACTGCCTGATTGTCCCTAAAAGGTTAACCCCTTTTGTAACAGAATATAATTTAAAAAATACACTAATTTATCAAAGCAATGAGTTGCAATACTGAACATCCAGACAGAAGTGTAGAAAACCAAGTTAGTTTTTTTGAGGACATCTGAAAGGATGGACCTACAACTAGTTCTCCTAGCAGTGTCTCTCAAGACACAACTTCTATATATTCTGTGAGGAGGTGTAAATTTGTATATGGAATAGGCCCAGTCTTATTCAAGTTCTGCGTTTTCATGGAAATTCAAAGACAGACTCAATTTCTGTCAGAGGGGAAGATGAGTTTGTGGATCCAGATGATTAAGCATGCAGCCAACCCAACTTCACTTCAAACACACCCTTCTCATCTCTCTTCCAAGGAAGGCAGATTTTCAAGACAGCTGATTAATTTACAACTTTTATTCTCAGTTCCAACATGAAAAATAAACATTTTCAAGCTAGTATGAATTAATAAAATTTACTAGAAAACAATTATGCTAACCGCCACTAAGAACCCTCATCTCTGAGTAGAAAGAACCTTAACAACAGGCCTAAACTGAATTGTTAGAACCTTCCCATGCATCAGATAAAATGCACGAAGTATGTAACCAGTTCTATAATCAAAAGATAATACATCTGCATATTAGGAAGCGAAGGTTTCTTCTTTTTCCTTTGCTTTTCTTTTAATAGAGAAGAATCTATTCTTGCAAGCAAAATGTTATTAACTGCAATTAAGAGAAAGAACCAAGCCTCATACAACTTGACAGCATTACGTTCTACTAATTTCTAGTGAACAGGAATAGTATCTATATTAGAAACCCTAGAGAGCTTTCATATAGCTTAATCAACGACATCCTATTATAACAACATTTCTAGTATCATTACACAAATTACACTGAACACTGATACAACTGATACTTTTTCTCTTATGTCTCTGCCAGACAATTAATACTTCTCTACACTTTAATGGTATATGAATATTGTGGTGGTATACACACAATATTCTGTTTTCCTGAGAGGTAAGCAAATGAATCAACACTTAAAATAAACAACAACATGAAAGATTTTGAACCTACCTTCTTTTTCTGGGTTCTGTTCCTGCCTCCCAACCAATCATCCATCTGCTCCTCAATCTCTTCAATTGAAGCTCCATGATCATAAGACGGTACATATACCCTTGACTCCAGAGCTGTGTATACAGGGAATTCTGATTTTGGTTTCTTGACTTTAGGCTTCTTCTCTTCTATACAAAAGTAAAAAAGAAGAAAAAGTAATGTTACTAGTACTGCAGGGATGTGTAATTCAGAAGCTGGTTTAGCTCCTCAGCTCTCATCCCTATCTTAAAATTTCCACTGAGGAAGTAGCTTCAATTTCTTTGTTAAAAAGAGAACCAGAGCTTTGCATAATAATTTTATTTTTATTAAAAGTAAATAGTAATGCACCCACTTAGCACATCTTCCATCTGAACTACGCCTGAAAGGGCCAGAGGAGTTAGGTCTAGTTACTGCTGCACCACTTGGCAAAGAAGATTAGTGCAGGTGAAAGCACAGGAGCTGTTAAAAGATTTTGAAAGTCTGGCCAGCTTCAGAGAAATTGGCAAAGGTAGAAAGGTGAATTTTAGACAATTCTGTATTACTGTATGGTCAGCTATGCTAAGTAGAAGCTCCTGAGTCAACAGATGGCTTCTCTATTCCCACATTTCTCCAGCCACAAATAGCTCTTTTCTAGCACTTACACATTTAGGAAGATTTAGATGTTGGATCTCATTTCTCACACTGATCACTGTTTTCTACTCTCTCTGCCCTCAAAATGATATTAAATGGGAGCAGCAAACTCATGGGAGAGGAAGGAATGACCACAAAAAACTAAACCCCAGCACGTAAAAATGCATCCACTATATAAGATAATCTCTAAGATTTAAAATGGACAGTTGACAGAACTTTAGGAAAGACAAGAAGATGAGCAACAGAAAGAAGCTTGAACACTCAAAGCATCCAGAAACCCCATGTGTGCCCAGTAGTACTCTTCTGTTTTTTCCTCTTGTTTTCAAAATATGCTGTATTCACAGTAAATAAAAGCTCCTAAAGTGAAAGAGGTGATCTAACATCCACTGCAACCAAGAGGGAAGTTCTACTCTTGACTCCACCTTTCCACTCTCCACTGCATGTCTTTGGGCTCCTCTCTCTTCTATTGTGTTTCTACAATCATCCAATCACTCAGCAAATTACTTCAATTTACTAAGTTAGTAGAAAATTACTCTTAATACCCAAACAAATAGGAAACAATCCAAGTCATTTAAAGGTAGTGGGCAAGGAAAAGAAGAACCATGCTTGTCTGATCAGCTTGTCTGCCTTTGCAACCATGCCCTAATACTTCAGAGGAGAAAAATCTGTTTTTCATGGAAACCTTTAAAAAAATTACTAAAGAGGACAGAGGACTGTTCCCTACAGACTCTCACACAGGATTTCTTTCCCTAAAAGTATATGTGCAGAAACAGCACAGTGAAAAAGCTCTGCAGATTTGACAAACTCCTAGGAACTGAATATTTTAAGAAAACAATAAAGGGAGAGAGAACTGTTTCAAACCCAAATGAACAGAAAATTCATACAAATCTTGAAAGTTAACAGAAAGACTAATGATCTTCTAAACTTTCCACTGTTCAGAGTTTCACTGTACATTGTTCAGAGACCTGTTTTTGTAAAGAATCTTTAACTTTACCTGTCAAATTTTAATAAATGAAATATTAAGTTAAATCTTTATTTGGAATTTTTTAGCATTCTTCTATAGGGATGTGTAGAAAATATAATGAAATGACAGATACTCCTCAAAATTAAATGAAAATCCAAAAGTGTTAATACCAGCATTTGTCTCACTGTGCAGATGTTAGTAAAGACAACACAGGTACAAATTTTTTTTGCCTATTTCAAAAGGTAAATTTTATAATCAAATCACATATATCAAGTATTATCTCATTTTACTCCAAAACTGCCATATATAACAGCTTCTGGAATCATTTAAGATTTGTACGGATAAGTAACAATGGCTTTACCAGCTCTTTACCACAAACGTGTACTGGCAAAAATATTCTAGGAAGTTAACTTCAATGACAATTTTCACCACTGCATTTCAATCCCCCAAAATAATCAAGCACACTTGTTCACATGGAATTACTCACAGTGGAGACACCCCAAGACAGGTGGCTTTTCCTGTATCTTGCACCCTATCAGCTACTGCTTACTAATTTTCCCTCTCAAAATATGCAAATAGTTAAAGCCTGAATACTTCTAACCAACATTTAAAAACGAAGAGCATAGCCTGATATAGGTCATCCAGGCTCTCGCTGAAGTTTTGGAAGTAATTCTGTAACTATTTCCAGAGGACACTGTGCTCCACTTTAAAACGAGGTATCAAAGACAGTATCTAGGCTCTCTTCAGGCAGTTAAGTGACAGAGGAAGACCTAACATAGATAAGACACCCTGCTGTTTGCTGACTATCAAAGGAACAAGAAATCCCACCTAGAGAAGATGGCTGTACAACCTCAAACAAGCACTCAACCAGAATTAAAAAAACCTTATCTCTACTGTCTCCCGTGCATATACAAAAAGATGAAGGAGTTCAACATATCTCTTAATACCTTCCTTAATACAATGGCTGTCATATTGAATTTAAAAAAAATAAATAGAATTGAAGTCACAGCACCTTTGACATAGGGCTCCCAATAACCCATCAAGAACAGTTTCATCTCAGAATTTTCAAAGCCACTTTTTAGAACAAGAAAGCACATAAAAGCAGTTTAATGGTAACATCTTTAAGGATTTTAGACAGAGGAAGTTAAGAAGTTATGTTTAGCGGTATGAAGCCTCAACTTAAGGCAGCCAAGCACTGGTGCTCTTTCAGGTGAATATGGAAAAAGCAAAACAGATTACTGGAACTATTTCGCCCAAACAACAGAAGTCCACAGGACATACTCAGGAAGAAAACCTCCCTCTTCTGTGTTATCGTTTCACTATCAGCAATTCAATTGGCAGCCTAAAAGACACTTCCGACCTCACTGGACACTTTGCCCTGAAGAGAATATGGATCAGGTTTTCCAAATAGTAGATGATGCCTAGACACCTGAATCTTGTATCTGCTAAGGCTTGACAGACAGCCAGGAAGCTGGTGCAACTGCCCACCACCACAACCTAAAGTAAGGATGTGTTTGATCGTGCTGACAGTAGTGACAACTGCAGCCGTGATTCAGAGTTTTGAAATACAAGTGTTCCCAAAATATTCAGTGTCATTTTCTAAAGGTGCTGGTTTTAGGCCATCCACTGTAACAGAACAGGCTTTTAAAAGACATTTTTCTCCTCCAGTCTCAAATATTGTTTTAGTATTGTTACACACAAACCTAACTAAAATGCAGGAAAAACATAAAAAATTTTAGATAGAAAAGATTTCCTAGGTTCCTCTCAGTTCTGTGATAGCATGCTCAGTGTCCGCCGGAGACCCAGCCAGACCACTGTGCCCTGTGTGGGCACCAATATCTATATATTCACTATAATCAGAGTTACTGGCACTTGTACAACTAAACACAAGGGAGAGAAAACAATCTTGGTAAAAACAGAGCCTGACTTCAACAGGGTAAATGAAAAGCTTACTCTCATTACTATTTTCTGGGAACATTATGTACTTTAATTGCCAAATTATAGTGCAGTAACATTTTTAGTTTATTAACTAGAATTTTAAAAATAGGCAACAGCAGCAAGTAAATGGAATCCAAGATCATAAGCACAATGGAAATTGTTTGGTATCTGCCATTCCAATGTAAACTGATCAGTGTTTTACAAGATTCGTAACTTTTAGAGAGTTCTAGTCCTTTTTAGCAGAAGGAATTTTGTTTTATCATTTGCTCAATTCATACTGCAAAAATACTAATTTTCTATGAGTATTTTCCACCTTTAGAACTAACAAGTTCTTCACCAAAAGAATAAAATCAACTGTGTATTTAACAACAGTTAAAAACAGAGATATGCAGCTATGTTCCCTATGTATGAACAGCATATAAATACACCTATCACTGGAATGCCCAGACTTTAACAGGTAACAATTAGCTAACTCTCCTAAAGTACAGAATTTTATGTTTCTAAAGGCCTCCAATCCTATTCTTCTACTGGCTATACATTTTACTAGTTTATGGTGCCATGATCTGGGTTTTGAAGTCTGATTAATTACTTGCACATAATCAGATACTTTGATCTTCCTCGTTAGTTCTTCCACCTTGCTACCACATTAATTTTATCATCAGCAGAATTAATAGTATCTGGCTAGTGGTTATTTCCTTTAAGATACATCAGCTGTCAGATAAGGAATCAGCTAGACTTTTTGGATCAAGTGCCATGTAATAAAACAGCGATGCTTTTTCCGTAAAAAGTATCAGAGGTCCTGTATTTTAAAGTTTTCAGAAAAAATTATATTGATTTTACATGTTAGCTGATGTAAACATAAAGAACTGAGAGAATTTTTACACAGAAAAAAGCAACTGCTTCATAGAGGAAGAAATAAAACCAAAACTAAGCACTGAACTTCTGCAAAGAAATTACAACACATCAAGTCGTAGCTACCTCTCTCTGCAAAGGCTTCTAAGCTTTACGCATGAACAAGAATTAACAGAAAATACAGTCATAAAAAGACAGTGATATCTTGAAAAATCAAAGGGACAAACTGCCTCATATCTCATGCATTAGTAAGCAAGAAATACAACCACACAAAAAGGTAGACAGCAAACATCTTTTTGGCAAATTAGTAAGATACTGCACTGAGGTCTCTTTTTTCAACACATTTCACTTACCTATGTAACTATGAAAGACAACCAAAGCATTTACAGCATTCAAATTTGTTGAAAACATGACAAAAGAAAAATTCACTTACACATACAGTAACACAGACAGAGCACAAAGAACCCAGAATTCCAGAAAAAAAAAATTGTACTAAGGTTTTGACAGTCTATTGAAAAAATGGAGCAAATTATGCTCAATATCAATGCAAATATGGGGCAAACACACACACGCTTTAAAAAAGTGCACATTTCTATACTCAAAATAAAGTCAATGGGATTATATGACTACATCAAGAATTAGAGACAGATATATACATCTGCTATACTGGGACGTACAAGCTAGTTTATTTTTGAGCAAACTGACTAAAGACATGACCAGGGATGAATGCATCCTCAGCTACAAAAAATTTCTCACAAGCTGTAGCTTTTTATGACTTTCATCTTTTTTTCTGAGTATCTACCCTTCCCAAAACTTCCAATTCCCCCAAAATACAAAAGGGTTAGAAACAAGGCTCCAACATTTGAGAGCTAATTTGCCTTCCAACAAACATATAATGAAGCATGCACGCCTCTCTCAAATGAGCCTCATGCACTGTATGTTTGCGGAATATTTTCCATAAAGTCTGAAGCAAGTTTTGTGGGAAGAGGTATCATACAAGCCTAGTTGAAACAACTGGGAAAAATACACAAGCTTGAAAGTTCAAAATCCTTTCAGCAGGCCTGCCAAAACAATCAGTGAAATGGATGATACATAGTTTGCCATAATTAGGCTTCAGAGGTAACAATTAAGTGATCAGAACATTCACACCCACACCAACCAAAAAAGCATGCATTGCATAAATTAATTTTCTCTGAACCTGCCTGTCAGCAAATCATTACTGAGCAGCCATGTCAACACTGCATTTTGGCAGGGATTAATACTGAACAAAATTACCCAATATATTTATCAATTATTTGGAAGTAAAAGGAAAGTCACCTTCAGTATAGTGCTAGATTCCATCAATTTGGCCCAAATGGCTCACAGTGAAGAGGAAAGCACAGGAAGAAGTAGGAACATGGAGTGGCTGGTATCAAATCAAATCAAAAGCATTTTTGAAAATTACACAGTTAAAGGCCTTATGCCATATCTGCACTTAGGAGGGACTTTGGGCAAGGAACCTTTGATATCAGGGCTTGCAGTTACGGTGGACAAGCAATCTGAAACGAGCTATCAGAGCAATGGGAACTAATGTGATTCTGTAATAACCACAGAAGAAACATGATTTTGTAATCAAAAGATGACAAACTTTAGAACTCTATACACAAACACAGGGCACAATACTTCTAGCTACATTGCAAAACTAAATCGAATACAGAAGATCCACAGAAATTAAGGGCTCAAGAAAGGCTTTATATTAAGAAAACCTGAAGATAAATAAAATTTTTTTTACGCACAGACATGCTAATAATGAACAACTGAAAGCTACACCTGGGGAAATTCATACTGAAATTAGGATGTAACTATATAAGAGTAAAATTAATTACCAGAACAAACCATGAAGAACAGAAGGCATCTCAAGGTTTACTGATCAATGTCAGTAATGTATCTTGACTAACAAGGAAGCGCAAAGCTAAAGTGTACCACTGGTACAAGTCAAACAAGACAAGTCAGGAGAATCAGTATTTTTCACCGATTTTCACCTGTAAGAGTCTGAAATAAACCCATTACACTAAATGACCTAATGATGTCTCCTATCCCTAGGTTTCACGAAACAATATAAAAAGCTACCCAAGCAGCATGCTGTGTTCCAAGCTGTCAGGAAAGGGTGACCAACCAAGCCTAACCAAACCTGATCAAACGTATTAAAGGTTTCACTACAGCTCTGGATATTTGGTGGCAGATACTTGGGTAAGAGTGCTAAAAGATCCTATAGAGAGACATATATACCACATCATAAAGTCCAACACAGAAAGGCAGCTCATCAAGCAGCCATAGGGCTCATAACTTCATACTTCAGTTAAAGCCTGAATGATGGGGGTAAAGAAAAAGCAGAAAAACCCACACACTATTCAACATGGTTTATAACTAGAAACAAAACAGTTTGTTGCCACAGATTGTTCCACATGCCTTGTACATCATGGCGAGAATTCTGAATTTACAATGCAAATATATTTTGTAACTGGGATGCCAGTGAAGAGCTCACCTGCAATACTTAGCAGGCACCATTTTCTAAAAAAGGCATATTTTAAAAATGAATTTAAGTCTTCATACTGAATGTCAGGGAAAACAAGCTAAGAAGAATGGAAAGTAAGAACTGCCAAGGCTAAGTATAAAGAAAGAAAAACAGATGTGTTTCCCCCCAAAATGGACATCACTGAAAGAAGTACTCTATGCCAAAAAGAGCTTGAGAAGTGCTGGAATTTGTCCTGATAACTACTCAAACCTTGATATTTAAATTTAAAAACTGAGTCACCTGTCCTGATTGTATGCCTATGTCATCTTAGTTTAATAATGCCTATTCAGTGCAGCTAATACCTACTGTACTTTCCATCTTGTGACTACAAAGAACAGGGCTATCCATTGTGAAAGAACCATTCCCTGATGCAGGGATCACACACATGTGACACAACAGAAGGTGAAGTTGGAATAAAGTTTATTAATTAAAGCACTTCCATTTAAAAATAAAATTTTGTGTTCTGACATCTACATGTGGAAAATGCATCAGAAGATGTAATGCAAAACCATTTCTACTTTTGTCCCTAAAATACACAGCTGTCTGTAATTCCATACAAAACCGTATTTCCTAGAAACGTAAGACTGTATTGTAAGTTGTTTTATTTTTGTAGGTAAAGTCGCTATATTTTATTAAGGTAGTAATCACAGTTTTGAATGAATTGAGAAGTGATAAGAAACACTGCAAAAGTGCCAGAAAAATAAATCAAAACTGTATAATATTGACTTACCAAGAAATTATTTTTTCACACTCCTTCCCAAAAATAGAACTTTAATGACATCTCAATACTGTCCTCTCTTTCCTATTTAGCAAATTATATTTTCCTCCTCCAGTACCCTACTCCTGTTTTAGTTCAAGCTGCCTACAAAATACTGCACAGTTTCAGCAGGAGAGCACACAGACAAGGGGGCAAACTAGCAATTAGGGCATGAAAAAACAAGCATTGTAAAACAGCTATTGCTAATCAGCATGAGATATGTTTACTCAATTAAATAGATGGAACCTTTATTAAGACCTTGCATCCCAGGGATGGTGTCTAAAATTAAGAAGAATGGGGGCAAACAAAATGCACATTTGGTGATTTACAACCTTTCTACACTAATTGTGAAGTGACAACGCAGAGCAACATAATGAAATAAGCAAATTTAGCAGATGCTTTGCATGCAAGCTTCAGGAAAAAATGATACAATTTTTTTTTGCCTACAGTAACATGGATGCATCTCTTGTTCCTCTCTTGGGAGTCTTATTTATTAAAAAAAAGGTAACTGACAGCTCATTCTGCTGCCCAGCTACAGCACTGCTATGGCTGACCAAATAATTCCATGCCAAATATCACTCTGCTAATTACAGGTGTTGATTCTCAATCCTCCTTGCTCCCTGCCAGCAAGCCTACAAGGGGAGGGCAGGCGACTGGTGAGGACTGGCCCCTGCTCACACAAGTGACACTGGGTCACCTGGCAGACATGGGAGTCATGCCGTGGTGCACCCAGCAGCGTGACAGGGGATATGGTGGTGCTTCTGTGGGAGGTCAGGGGTGACCTGGAAGGCCAAACTCGCCAAACTTGTGCCTCTCAGGGGTGGGCACTACTAATGGAGGTAACAAAAAAAAAAGTGACTCTCACAACACACCTGGCAGCAGGGAAATACTGAAAAGTTTACACGTGGCCTTTCAATGACACACAGGAATGTGCACACTATGATTTTAATGACTTTATACTTTCATTTGCACTTCAGTTTTCAAAAACTAGTCCTTCTAAAACAGTAGTTCACAAATTTCAATGAGGAATGCATGCCAGCTATTTTGAAAAATAGCAATACATTACTATCTGACAATTTAACAAGTTTTCAATAACCCAAGTCAAGACCCTTTTCAAGGGCCCATTTTGTGGTAGGTATCTCAAACATAATGGCAGGCCTTCCTAACAAGCATTAAATGCACCATTTTGCTAGATTTGGCCTGGGTCCATGATGCTCACTGAGGTGCTGAATGTTATCTATTTTCCTAAAATAGATTCAGTTACAGATAAGTTGGGAATTATTGCTGGAACTGTATCTCTTCACAGATTTTACAAAATTAAGCTATTTTGTAAATATAAATAATGCAGCTGTTTTAAATACCTAAAGGCTTATGCATATTCCAAGCTAGTAAATTATCACAAAGCACTCAATGCACTTGTCAGAATAAAGGAACTTAAAAGCATGCACTTAAGTACAGTAAATAAAGCAAGCATGCACATACAAACATGGACAAAAAACTGTTAAAACTGTCTTCAGAAGAGGGTAGGTTTAATCATTGTCAAAAGCAAATAACTGAAAGAAGAAAAGGAAAAGTCACCTATAATTATTCTGAATACTTTATTAGAGGAAATATTAATTGCCTTCTCTGGTCTTTTTTAAGAGTATAAAGACTTTAAAGCATTTATTTCAACAATAGCATGAATCCATCTCTGAAGTCTGCATCCATGCTTTTGGAAATTCAAATTATTGTCACTTGCTATCACAAAAATCAACTCAATATGCACAAAAGAATTATTAAACACACTATTAAAAAAAATATTTACAAACACCAAGAATACAAAAATGCTCAAAAACCCAAGAGGACACTTCTGAAAATGTATAGTACATTTGAGATCTTCCCCTCCCGTAAGGCAACATTTCTAGCAAGGTATGTTCTTCTTGCTACAACGTAACTGACCACCTGAGTTCTATGTTTCTATAGGAACAAACCAGCAGCCTACTGCAAAATTAGCCACAAAATTAAAATCTTATTTAAATTTAACAGCAGTAGAGAAATATATAAAGCATGTATTTTAGAAGATTATAAAAATGTTTGCTCATATACATCCAGTGTAGAAGGTATATCATATTACATCTTTGTTTATTAAGACAGTGGTAAAAACTCACTCTGAAGTGTTTCAAGTTCAGCCTTAGCCAGGGCATCTTCTTTCGCCTTCATTTTTGTTTCTTTATATTCTACATATAATTGTCTGGCATCCTTTAAGAAAATGTTGCAATGGCATTAGCATCCTTATACAAACAAGTAATTGCAATGGCTCTGATTTAAGTTCTCACTTAACCTCACCAAAAAAAAAAATTAAGATGTATTCGTTTCCTGGAGTTACAGCAATTTTCAGTCTAAAATACAGAATTTGTGTAATAAAGGTTCAAATGTCATACCGTTGATATTATAGACTGTGATGCTCATTGACAGCCTGAAAAGCAAAATGGTTAGAGAAACCACCTACAGCTTTGCAGAGACCATGTACCACTTTGCTGAAATCAGCAATCTGGAAGTTCAGGAGAGAAAAGTTTTCAATTAGTGGAGTGTGTGCAGGGACAAACAAAGGCAATTGCTAGGCAGCAATCACCTTAATATGAACCCATTAACGTAACACTAACTGTATTTTCCAAAGTGTTCCCCCCCTTTTTTTTTTAACCAACTTCTACACTGCTATTAAAGTGTTGAAAATAATATAGTTTTTTTTCAAGGATTAGATTTTAATTTGAAGTCTATAAAGCAAATGTACACATAAAACTAGAAGTCCTGTCACACATATGCCACACCTTTCCAAAATCTGATGAATGAGTAATTACAGATTTCTGTTGAAAGCTTTCCAATACGAACAACCAGACTGCTGAAAGTAAGAACTATGGAGAGTTTTCTTACTCTCACCAGTTTAAGAGATTTCTATACTCATTCAAAAACAAGGACTCTATAATAGAAATGCTGAAATAGAAAAACTGTTATTTATCTTTATCAAGCATGCAGAATGTCTACTGTACTATATAAAAATTAGTTACAGTATTAGATAGACCTAATCTCAGTTCTTTTTACCCAAAAATACTTTTTGGTGTGATTACACTAACAGTTCCACTTTTTACAGATAAAGGTTGATTTAAATTTGAATGTAGAATGTATTGTAAAATGCTAGTAAATATTTTTTATAATTTTAACTATATTTGAACAAAACCTGGTATCATCAACATGAAATAAGACACCTTAAGAAATCTTGAAAAGAAAAATCTGCACTAAGAAGTCATTATCACTGCCTCTAATGGTAGAAATCATCCCATTCTTCCTGCAAAGATACAACAGTTGTTCTTCATGTTACACCTGCATCTACCCTTTCAAAGATACTTGAGGGAAGCACGAAAACACATGACAGGAATTGTGACCAAGCTCTGAGCAGAGCTTTGTAATGGGTTGGAGCCATCTCATAGATACAAGTCACCACACTTGAAGAACAACTCTGGCAAAATCCCAAAAAAGATCAGTAAAGTTCTACCTCCTTCCAAAACACCTCTTTTTACTCTCTATTTATGTTTTTTTTTTACACTGGGTACAGGAAATGGAAAGTTATAATTTTTGCCAGTTTTATGTAGGAAATCTCTGCACACAAAAGTAATTTTAAAGGGTTTACATAACTTTTTGCTTCTGGAACATAACAGAAGAGAGCATCTTACACGCTAACAGCATTAGAATTGGGGAAAAGGGGATTTTTTTAGTAGAGTTGTGGCTAAAAAAAAAGTGTAGTTACAGGAGGACTAGCATTAACAGCAGATATGTAGGCCTTGAGGAGACATGTTTGAATGACAAAATTAGGATTAGCACTGGTTCACTTTTTGGTTTACCTGAAATAAGAATTCCCTACCACACTGGAAACTTTCCTTATACTCTTGAGGTTTGGCCTACTTGCAAAATTAAGAAACAGACACCACCATAAATGCAATAGTACATTTCTGCTGTGAGTTTGAGACATTTGGGTTGTGTGGCATACACAGGACTCAGACTTAGGGATATCCAAAAAATGCTTTTGTTTAAGGCTATGATTCCAAAATGCCTACAATTAACTGGCATTTAAATTTAACCCATTTGACACTGAAAGCCAATATATGATGCTAAATTCTGGTGTAAAATCCATTATTGCTTGTGGGATCTCCAGACAGCAGGCACTAGGGGGTAACTGTCAATCTCTCCAGCACGTCAATCACAGAACAATTGGAAATGTGGCTCAGATGAAAATGAGACACAATAGCTGAACAACAAAGAAAACTAGTCAGAAGCACGTAAATGAAATTTGGTAGTATTGTTGCTTTATAGATATAGAATGGATTATCACTACAAATGGAGTAATATGCAGGTAACAAAAGCAACATCAGTCTTTTATCTTATCAGTAAGATTATTATGGCTAGTACCATAATAACAAAAAAAGGGGAGACTGCACATTTTGAAGCACACACAAATGTATACGTATAAAGAAAAGCAAAGGAAAAAACCAACAAAAAGCTCCATTCAAAATGGATTTTGAAGATTTGAAAATCAAATCCTTCCCACAAAAGCATAAGAATGGCTCTACAGGTTGTAAAGAAAAATAAAAAGGCATACCTCAGTAAAGACTTAAATCAGAGACACAAATTTTATGGGTATTAGACCTTACAGGTCAAAATGAAAAAACACTGGAAAACCATTTAACATAGGAAGTTCTTTGAAGAAAAATTCTGCCTTAATGTAAATAAGCCTCTCTAAATTTATTCTTCATTAGCTTTCCATCAGTCTAAACAGGAGTATCTGTTTTCAAGAATATTCAGTTTTGGTAGTTTAAGTATTTCAAAATAGATTTATGTTCAGATTTTTTACTTTTCCGAAGTGATAAATTTAAGCAGCCATTTTGTCTTAATACAAGTATTTTAGTGCCCTAAAGACACTGACAATACAGATACAGTCTCTTTCAATCTGATGCTCCTTCTCCAAGATTCAGCAATGATTTTATAGCTCAAAACATCAACATTTTATACTTAACGTACACTTCACCTTCAAGAGACAATAAACATAAGAAAAAGCAGTATCTTTGTACGTCTGGGGTGGAAAGATACAGAGAAAAGAGACAAAAACACAAAGTTTGGAATGGTTCTAACTAAAACTCCACCTTACCGAATCAGAAATATTATGTTCTCATTTGCAGGAGTTTAAGACATTTTCAAAAAGAACATGAGCACAAATACATTATTTCTTCTCGCCATCAAAGCAGTATAACATGTAATTAGTTAAGCATAAAGAAGAGGGCTGATATATGCTGGTTTATTATGCTATAAATTCAAATATATACTTTCCAAAAAGGAACAGAATGAAAGAAGAATGTGTTGGAAATGCAAAATTCTGCTATTAGTATTTCTAAATTATATTTAAACAGCCATATATGGGAAGATCCTGTGATTACCCTCATATTTAATCACAAATAAGAATGACGAATACTGAACACTTCTTGAAAATATAGTTTCTTTCTTTATATCAGTATCATCTCAATAAATTGAGATTGCCAAGACAAAGCTGAGCCTGAGTTATGCAGAAATACAGAAAATCCTGTTACTGAACTTTCAAGGTTTTTTTTCCTTTGTTTGTTTTGGGGTTTGGGATCTTGGTTGGGGTTTTAGGTGGTTTTTTGTCTGTTGCTTTTAAATCAAGAGATACAGCATTTATTCAAACTGTACTAATTCTAGAAGAAAAAACTTCCATTCTGAGTAAGACTCAGTCATTTTGGCTTCTCCTTGACTTTTGGGGAAGGTGACAAGGCTTTGTTGGTTTGTTTGCTTTGTGGTTTTGGGGTTTTCATTGTTTGGGTATTTTCCCCTTCAGTAAGTATTAAATCCTCCTGGCTTTCTGGTCTACCTCAAAAAAAATGGAGATTAGGAGAAAGAAAGCAAACGACTTGAAACAACTTGTTGCATGAGAATCTTCCTTTCAGATTTTGTGATAGAAACAGCTTCACATTTTAGTTCTTTGGGCACAGGACTGGTACAAACAAGATTCACAGTTAACTGAAAACTTTCTCAAAGGCATACTTAAAATCAGTAGATTTAAATAATTTTCTTTGGACTAATTTTTATTACATCAAAAAATAAATACTTGTATGGAGCTATTGAACCAATTTTTTATCTTTTTGAGCACAGTATTATTGTATATAATTTATATTAAAAAGAGAGAAAAAAAGAGTTAAATTAAATTTACTCCACCAACCAACCTTCAATTTGCAATTTCTATGCAATAAAAATTCCAGCCATTACACCACAGCAAAAATACTCTTTGGATGGGTTTCTGACCTAGTGATATCAATATATTATAGTAAGAAATAATGTTTAAAAAGAGCTGAACATTATGATTTATACTTCTCTTTGGCATTTTTACCTCATTGCCTGAAGGCAATCTAGTAAATAAATAGGAATTACATTACTTCCTCCTTTATAATCAGAAAATCATGCTTTGCCTGTAGAATAATCCCAGGTGTGGGAAGGTTCTTCAGCTGTGTACAGCCTGTGGGCAGTTGTGGTGTGGTTCCCAAGCCTCCCTGCACCATGTGACCAGCAGCTGGCTGTGCCATTGCAGTCTCTGCTGGGAATTCCATGTGCCCAGTGGTGAGACAAAGGCAGCCAGAAGGGGAAACAGAGGTCAGTGCTGCAAGGCCTCTCTGGGACCTATTTCACACCCCATACCACAGCAGACCAGTAGCATTAGTTGAGAGCCAGTATTGCCTCGTACAAACAAGCTACTCGCACTTGTGTGGTAGGACATGTAGACTTACAGGAAGTGATAGAAAGAAACTGCCACAGCACAGCAGGCAATTAGAAGCAAATTTCTTTACTGTCTTACATTTACTTAAAACTTTTAGTATTTTTTCAGCACATTTTTCCTTCAGAGCCTGTTAGACACAAGTTATTTTTGCTCACTTGCATACACTCAGAGTACTTGTTTTACCATCCGCTCTCCTCTGACCTGCTTCTAAGCTTCTAATTGACCTCAGGGTCAAGAGCTTCATCCTTACTTTGGTTCTCCCAACAGCTGCAAAATAGCAAGAAACAGAGCAAATGGGCAATCACTCGTGCCACACATCCTACAATTGCTTGCTCCCCACAAATTATACCAACATTGGTGCTGTACAGTAAATTGGAACATGTCAAAACCCTGTAAAGCTGAGAAATCCAGAGATATTTAACCTTACTGACATGAATAAATCCCTTTAAAAAAAAATCTTTTTTAAGGCATATGTGATTAAATGCAATCAATTTTGTTTTAATCTCACACAATTTTATATAAAGTCACATGTGAAGACAGAAACAACTCACAAATACATTCGCTGACCTAATCAAATCTTGCTTAGAAGCTAACTTGCCAAAGGAGATGCCCTGCTGGCAAAGCCTCTTGAGTTTAATGACACACTGCCAATCCGTTTAAGGCCAAAGCTGAACCATCTCTAAACAGGTGTTGAATTGTGATCATGGATTAAAAGAAAACCTGAGGAAAAACTGCCAAGAAATTAAACACCTCTGGGTCACTAGTTTGAATCTATTCCAGACTACTAAATCAGCTACAGTAATTACCATCTGGTAGTCTACATAAAAATAAATTACTGGCTTTTTTGTTTTAATTCACTTTGTGCTGCACAAAGGTCTTTACAAACACAAGTTTCAATTGTAATTGAAAGCTTTGTTGGTAATCTCACTAAGTTACACCCAGCGCAACTACGTATTGAGCTCGAACTGCCTTCTCATTACTGGTGAGCCACCAGTCTCCCAACAGCTCACTGCGAGGGTGTGTGCACTACACCTACAAGATTACAGATACAAGAAGGAAACTTTATTTTATTAACAAGAAACCATTTCTGTCCAAAACAAACAGAACTGCTTTCTGCTCTACTACCCTCAGGACAACAGCAGGCTCATAATTCAGTCAGTGTAAAAATAAAGACATTCACTGCTAAACTTCACCACATCAGTGTGGAGGGAAAGTTGACAGGACCACTAAGAAACACACTTATCTTCTGTTTTCTGAAGGAAGTATTTTGCAAAGAATAATTAAAACCATTTTTTTAAAAGACCACTTTTCTTAAGTTATATGTCCGGACATCAAAAAAACCCAACAACCCTCTAGTCAGCTGGTTTTGGAATAAACTGCAATTTACTTATGGCAGTTCTCCCACAAAACATAAGTACACTTAACACAACTGTCTGTTCTGTACTGAATTTACAGTTTGAACTGAAATTCTTGCACACTACACATAGTTAGTTTATTTCATTCTAAGAAGAAATTTCAGATCTAATAATTTGGATTTTAATTTTAATTGAGTTTTCGGGGGTTCTTTTTCTCCCCCCCCCCCCCCTTTTTTTAATATGTTGCCTTTTTCCAGGTCATTCTCATGAAAGCATTAACTAAAATGATCTTAGAAACACTTTTCATTCTTTTTCTATTTTTTTCTTAGCCTACATTACAAGAATTAAACTTGGTAATAGCCAATGTAATTTACACTCCACTTAACATTTCTTTCACAGCACTGATATTTGATTTATGATACACATTTTATGTATTTTTCTCCCTTTGCTTCTTCAAACAAACTTAAAAATGCTGTTTTCACCCCTAAATTTAACTAAACTCAATGTGTGGATATAAAAACCTATGTAGTTTCTCTCAAAATACAACTGTAAACAGTTTAAAAAACCTGCTCATTTTCTTAGTTTCTCTCATCCTCCTCTCACACATTTTTCTTCCAGTTTCTTGACATAAAATGCAGGCTACAATAAAATGGCATAGGCCATCACAAGGGCATGCAAACAAAGCATTTTTCTTCAGTGAAGGCCCACCTTAATTATTTTAAGTGCCTCCTTCTGAAATCTGACATTTTGAAGGAGGAAGGGAAGTAGGAGAAAGACACTCAATTGGATAAATGAGAGCCAGGCATGAGCAGAAGCTCAGCAACCTGAATCCTCAGACACAGCTGTTGCAAGTAGAATACTCACACTAACTAACAGGGATAGAGATGGATGCTAGTTAAAAAGAACTCAGTACAAGAATGGATAAGAAGTTTCATTTGTAGCTGTTGTTTTGCTGTTATGTTTGATATGTTTTGGGGCTTTTTAATGAAGTCTCCTCTGAGGAAGAACTTGCATCTGTTGCAGGCAGGTGCTTCTGTTTCATTAGTTTGAGGAAACAGTTCAGCTGTTCTACTGGCAGGGCTTTGAAAAACTCAATGGCAGAGCAACATTCAGTTAAAAGTATTGCTAACTCTTCCCCTTTCCTGTCCCAAACACTGTTCATTTAAATAAGGATGCATTTTTAGAAGTTCATCTACAATTGGATAAGTTGCAGCTGAATGACAGATTTTGAAAACAATTTGTTGGCTCTTAAATGACTGGAGAAATCATTTAGATTAAAACAATAAACAGCTAAAATCTGTAGCATGCATCCTGATGTTAACTACTTGCAATACCACAAGTAACACCACTCAGTATCTGTAGGATCCTTTTTCTTATGCCTTAGTGATTTTACTTATATTAAAAGCTTTAAGTACCCTGAAGTCTTAAGCCCGTGTATTACTGAAGAGAAAAGCACTTAGATTTAAAACAGGATCTCTGTACCAGGGTATAATCTGTATTACAAGTACAGATAACTTTTTGCTCTGTGTTGTTCATTAAGGCAGATCTTGCCAAAGTGTTAAATATACATCAAAATCAAAAAGAGCCCAGAGGTCTCTCTGTCCAAGTAGCTACAACATACCAGGTATCTTCTCAACTGTCATTTCAGAACACAGCTCCAACATGAGGTCACTGCTGCTCTTATGCTCTTCAGAAGAGGTGATACTTCTTTAAGTATTGTTAACTAATAAATAATAATAAGCTACAATAATTTATTTTAGTTGCCTGGAATCCTGAATAGTTTTAACATTGAAGATTATTTATGCTTTATTGCATTTTAACTCACATAACTAGCGGGTCGTGTCAAACAACAACAAAACAAACCCTGCAGTTAAGCAGTAGTGTCATTTACATATGGGCCAATTTACTCTAGAAACCCTATCTCTTTCCTTCCTCTTTGCTTCAAAGCTTTCCTGCTCTGAATTCCTCTACAACATGCTTCCCCTGCCACCAAAGCCCTGCTTGATGGTCTCCAGTTCTCCAGGAGTTACTGGACAGCTTTTTTTCCAGTACTATTAACTTAAAGGAATAGGAATCCAAACCAGGGCTAAGTTCTACAGAGCACGAAACATCACTTTTGTTGTACGTTTTTTCTGCCAATTCTGACGGGCATAGGAGCTGCTTTTTGAACAGCAAACCTGAAACCTGTTATACTGACATAACACTACCTTAATACCATAAAAATTGTAAGAAGCCCATAAGAAGTTCTAATTTTAAATTATTCAGTAATCTTACTATATTGTGTGATTTTTTAAATTTTACACTTAAAGCAAAAAGGAAAGTACTATTATTAAGAATAAAGTTTCAAAAATGCAGCAACAGAGTTTGCTGACCTTAATTATTTTCTGTCTAAAGCTTAATTTGGACACAGCAGTTGATTAATCACAATCAACTTGCTTTACAAATTTGCAAAAAGAAAGGTTTTTTTAATAAAACAGCCCCAAAGTTCTGATGAAATTTTTAAAAGAGAAAGAGATATTAACTTTTGCATCTGTTTATAGGAAAAGTTAAAGGCTATAAAAATGGATGCTGAAAAACAAGACATTATTGCATTTATAACTTTTACAAGGGTTTTGCTAAGAGAGTAGGAATTATAACTATAGTTTTCTTCTAGCCTGAACACAGGCAAAACCCAAACATTGATGCCATTTCTACTACTTATACTTTAAAATTAATGCTCAATATTTCCGTAAACCAAAGTAAAATTCACTTTCCATTCCCTGATCCTTATTACCAGTGACAAAGGTATTAAAAACAATACAGTGTGTTCAAGAAAAATGAAAAGAAAGAGCAGGTGATATTAAAAAAATTCTGGAACTGATCTGACAATACTTCCATTGGTTGAATACCAACTAAATTTTTACAGTTTATAGTATTAGATTAAAATGTAACTATGAGCAAGTCTGCCACATTGATGTGGCATTGATTTATAAACCACAACCATACCTTCGTTATTTTACCGTAGCAATTTCAGGTATCAATCAAATTAATCATTAGCCAGTGAATTAAAGAAAGAAACTCCATCATAAAAGGTAATTTCACTGTTACCCCAAATTTAAATGGCATATTAAAATTTGCTATGGAAGTTCAGGATTTGCTGATTTGAGACCAAAGTACTTTTGTTAACGTCACTTAGAAAACATTGCTAGTCCTAATCACATGAATATATATCATCCCCCTCCCATCATTTATTCTTGTAGTTTTGCCTAACAGAAACTGCTTCCCTAGCACAATAAGATTAATATGCACTTAAAATACATTCATATTTCCATGAACTTATCATATCAAATTTGCTTCCGAAGAGTAATTTTTATTTATATATTTATATATACATGCTATGTGTTTGAGCCAAAAAATTAATTAAGAACAAGTGCTACACATCTGATTATGCATAATAACACCATCAAGAAAAATTAAGTAACACATTTTAACATCACTACTGTTACCTGGAATAACTGAGGTAAAGCTTTCACTGTGAGACAGAACCATATTCCCAGCTTGCATGGAAGTAAGTCATGCCACTGTGGTTTGTCCAGTACTCTGCAGTTAAATAAAATTGTAGGTTTTTCATTATTGCCACACAATTTCAAAGCCAGAACTTTCCCATTATCCTTTAAGATGATTAGCACTTGTCAACTCCCATAAAAATGTCTAACTACATAATAATAAAATACATTTTAAACATTTAATTCAAAATATGTAACAGCTAACTTCTAATCACTGCTGTATTTTGATCTCCTAAAAGGACTTTCCCTCAAGAAAATAAATTCATAAGCCACATAATCACTTCAGTTTAAATAAAAAAAAAAACAAAACAAAAAACCACTCAAGCCTCAACCAAGTGTTCACAAGTGCTGACAACCAGATATGAAGACTGTAGCATAAACAAAACAATACATAAAAATTAATGTCATTTGCAGTTCACTAGGGCATTACTCACTGATGTCATCAGGAAAGACGACAGGCAGAATGGTCTCTGATCTCCATCCCTCATTGATCCAGTTCATGCCCCTGTTGTGTGAACTATTTAAACCCTTTATTTCTTTCTATGAATCAATAGAAGAAATAGTGGTATCTTTCGGAGTGTCCTGAAAGTCACTATTTCCCTATGTGTTCCTTGACAAACAATGTGTTAGAAGCCTTTACCAACACGCTCATTTTTAAGTTAATCAGATAAAAAGCATTTAATCATACAAGCATTAAAACCCTATAAAAACTCCTTGCTGGGTATAGTAATAAATTAAAGCTCAAATAAATTGAAATTTGTTAACTCTAATCAACGGCAAAAACCCTTAAAGACTGAAAAAGTTCTAAAATCTTCTAAATCAACTTGTAGAAATAATATGCTTTTATAAGACAGATGCCTTTAATTCAGTCCTAATCTTTCAATGATCACTGATCTACTGAATAAACACCACGTGTTTATTTACAAATCCAAACCTGAAAACACATCTACACTGGCACACTTTGTATCAGCAATGGCTGTTATTACAAATACAGTTATTTTTCTCATAGAGTATTTCAAAGATGAAAAAGAAAATGAGAGAACTAAATCAGTAGCTGACAGAATGTTTTAAAATGTGGAAAACAAGAAAGTTCTTTCCCACCTTTCATTTTTGTCTAGAGCAGCAAGTTTGGCTTCATCTGTACTCCTGCCGCCTGTTTTTTTCTTCTTCTCCCTCTTTTTTCTGCTAAGCAGTTCATCCTTGATGTAGAAAGAACTACGGTTACAGGTTATCATTAGCATGTAAACCACAAATGTTACTGGGACTCTTCTGTGAAGGGTAAACAGTAGAGTAGCATTTATGCAAATGTATCTGGGGTCCTACATGATTAAGTAAAATGATCTATCTTAACAATAACTGTTGCCATGGTATCCAGTCTTTAAACACACATGAAGTCCAGTTCTGTCACTCATGTGTATCTCCATAGCAATCAAAGTTTTCTAAGAGGAGAAAGCATTCAACGTGCCTCCTTTCTCATTCATCAACTTCAATAATGCAGTGGAAAATAAAAAAAAAGTAAATAGATGCTAATGCATGAATATTTTTCAAGTTATGCTTAGTTTTTTTCTTAGTCTACTAACTGCAATACACTTATATGACAAAAAATAAAATTATCAAAAAATAATGTGATTTATACTGCTTACCAATTCCCACCCTGTTAAGGGAAGCCCAATACAAAAAAGCATTTAGCTTAGAAAAAAGGTGAAGCAAGTATGACTTTCAAACAAATAAAACCTGATTATTTTTAAACCATAGATATGACTACAGTAGCATATGATTCTTCATCAACAAATGATAGAAGATTTTTTATTTCTTTTCTTCCTTCCAGCTAAAAACCTAGGACCAGCTTTGGAATTTATTACCAATTCTAGAAAAATTAAATAGTTTTTGATTACTATTTCTGAGATGCTGAATATCTCATTCTGTAATTATCATCATTTTAAATATAATCATTTTAAAATATGAAAAATCCAAATTCAAACCAGGGGAAGTGGTAGAGTTCTCTGTAATATGCAAACTTCTGCAGGAAATTCAGTACTAATAATTGAAGCAAGTTTGATTTATTACCAATACTTACCAGCTGTTTTTCCAGGTAGATTGACCAAACCACAGCATAATGACCCACTGTGAGTATAATGAACAAGAGTAATGCCAGCTCAGCATTGCTCATTTTTCTCACCCGCCTGTAGTAGAACACAGGCTGTCGCCAATCTGGTAGTCCATTGATCAGAATATCATCATACCTACAGTAGCAAATATAACAGGCTTTCATGGAGAGCTAAAAATGAAATAAGCCAAACCACACAATTATAAAACAAAAGATAATCCACAGAGTGCTTGAATAATACACACATGAAAGATCACTTAGTAATTTTTTTTTTAGAGAGAAATGCCTTGTTTTGTCAGCAGATAGGCTTGCTTGTGGAAATAGACTCCAGAACCAAACGCTGGGGCATTGGGGGGGGAAAAAAAATTAAATTGTTCCTGCAACACTCACCCCCCTCCCCCTCCAAGTTCATTCACTTTTAAAGTAAGAGACTTCCAGAAATGTCGATGTGTTCTAAGTGCTCAGTAATCAGTGGGCAGGTCTCCATGATCAAAGTAAATAACCCACTAACAACTAAAGAGGTAGCAAGAACATCTCCAACACTAGAAACCCTTTTCTCTTTTACAAATTTAAAGAACAAGTAAGTCCTGGGGGAAGGGGAGAGGTATCTCTGCTTTTTGTTTTTGTCCTTTAGTACCACAAAATCCATTAGGTAAAAACATGCCAGACTTATCATCTCTTCTTTTTAAGATAAGAGTTTAAGTTAGAGGCTTGAAATTGATGTCTGAAAACAAAGTTCACCAGTTTTTGATTTTCTATTTGAAACACTGTCTTCAAAATCAATCTATTTTAAAACTGTTTCATTATTAACAGTACTAATTGTACAGAAACTACTTTAAGACAATCCCTTTTCCTTCACACAAATATCTTGAAATACCTTAGTATGTCTGAGGCATTCTATTTAAGTATTTGATCAATTTAAAAATAAACCACAGACATGCAAACCAGATATTTTAAAATTAACTTTTCAGAGTAAAGTTTCAAACAAAAATCTCTACAGTAAACTCAAAAACCTGTACGTTCAAGATGCACAACCTGTTAATCTTAAATTGAACACAACTCATTACATATTCTAATCACACCATTTCCAGAATTAAATCTGCACTGAAAGGCCTAATTTGGTGCAACACATTGACCAAAATATTTTAATTAAAAATATTCTGAGTTAGTCGCAGGCCTAATTACAGGAATAGAAATAGGGCCTATATTGTCATGCAGGTCAGTAGAACTCAGTAGTAGGTTTTTCTCAAGTAAATTGACCAATCCAGGAATAATAGCGCAGCTGCTAAACTGCCAGTCTTGACATGTAAATCAATTTAAATGCAACAACTGCACTAGCTACTTTGATAGTTATTAAATTGATACCTTGGAGATGTACTAAAAAAAAAAATTCCACAAGCAAATTCATTTTAAGCAGAAAAAGGAGCAGTGGTTTTCAATTAAAAAATATACCTTAATATAGTGCATATCTGAAAAGCTGACTTCTGATAAAACATTTGTTAAAGTTGACACCATTATTTCTGCATAAAAGATTTAACATGCCAGGATTCTGCTGTATTCTGAATGATACCAGAAGTAAAATTCATATTGCAAAATTCTATCTTCTATTACAGCTATGAGAATACTAAGGTTAACATCTATTATTGTAAAATTTGAACAAGTAACTTTTTTCCTTTCCCAGTAAGTCAGAACAAATTAATTACTGGTACTTTACTACAAACTCTGTTCAGAAAAAATCACTTAAGATGTTATTTTAAAATTAAAACTTCTACTTAACTTTTGTTTAAGAAATAAGTAGAGTTTTAGACTTTAAAAATAAGAAGGTATTTACAAGATTTTAGTGATAATAGAAGAGAGTATTTTAGAAACAGAGTGAGTTTTAAAATAAATTAGGTTGATAACAAGGTTTTACTTTTATGTGAGATGGATGTTCTTCCTTTGAAATCTTCAGAGAAATACATGTAGAATCTAAATTAATACTAATATACATTTATTAAGTAGTTGCCTTCCTATATACTAAGGGTTGTTAATTGATGTCCTGAAAAAGTGGCTACTGATTAAACAAACTCCATATATGCTGATGGTAACAATATAGAAATATGTAAACCAAGATTTCAAACTCACATTTGGCAACCGTGTTCTATTATAAATAATCCGTTAAGAAAAAATAAGTTAAGACAGCAGAGCCTCTTGCATTAAGTGCTTTAAACAGCACTCGGTATTTACTAGGCTGTGTCCGCTGTTCTGAACAACAGTCTCCAAGGATTAAGTCTCAGAATCAATGCTCTATTGATTTTACTATCAATGAGCATTATGGCTCACATGACTGGCCATTTTATGGGAAGATAGCTTCTATTATAACCCACTTTTTAGAATATATACTGTTAAAAGATAAATCACTGCTTTCAATAGTAATTAAGCTCTGTATTTAAAAAATAAAGATATCAATGATTTTTACGTTTTCAACTGGAAAATGATCCTACAGGAAACTCAGAAGCTTCCATAACTTTTAAATCTTGATTTTCAAATTTAGAATGTGATTTAATTAAAAGCAAGTTTCTCATTAAAGAATTCCTGTATAGACACTTATATTAACTACGAAAGACAGTTAATCCGTGTGCATCTAGCACTACATTTGAAATTTAATTACAAAGCATTCTTTCGGCAACCTATATTAATTGTAACTCTATGTAAGAAAAAAAAACAAGCTGAAAAGAAAAGATACATCTGCAGGGTTTTTTCCACGAACATATGCACACAGAATACAGCAAATTTTTCACATATGAGTATGCCTACCAGTCATCTCTGAAATGTAGCAGTCAACAAGCTGCAAAACCCCTCTCTTGTACAGTACAGAAACAGAAAGCCAAAAACATTCCCCATTTAAAACTATGTTGAATATTTATTTTAAAACTCAGCAGTCTATAAAGGACTTGGTAGTCCTGTACCAGAAGTAACAAATTGCAAGATTATTAACATTTCTTTTTTTCTGTAAAGTTTCATAAAATAGTTTTTAGAGTTCTCTGTGAATCAATTACATTGCAAGTAAAAAATCCATTAACTGTAGTAACTAATTACAGTATCATCAATCTTAATATAATTATAATTTACTTTTCCCTTTAAGAGAGCCACTGCATTTCATATTTCAAATAATTTCAGAGATCTGATATAGTTTATATACTATAACCTGGAATTAATAAAGACTATTCTGAACTATGGAAAGATTGCACTGGTGGTTTTTATTCTGGGGAGCCTATTTTCCTCAAGCTGTCAAAGACATCCAGCACAACATCAGCCAGAACAATTTATGCCTCAGAATACAGACATTTAATTATTAATGAGAACTAAGATAGACATCTTTCTTACTCTACACAAGTGTATTTTGATGCCTTTGCAAATGTTTCCTGTAATCAAGCCAACGTTGTTACAGAGGATAGGCCTGGTAGGTAAAAAAAGCTCCTTAAAAAGGTAACAAACAATGAAATTAAGATCTAAGATTTTTTTTTTTGTCTAATTACAATTAACAGAAGTGCATAAAACTATTTTTTCATAAACTAAGATAATCAAAGGCTAATAAAATTTATCACCATCAAATTGATTTACCAATAAATGCCCTAAAGGTGAAGTGTATTTCAAGAAACGTACCTATCTTGACATACCCTAAAGATAACATTTTCTGTAGAATTTCACACTGGAGTGTGTACACAAAACATATAATATTGCGTTCTGCTGCAATATTTTAATTGTTTAATTTAATGTTAAACAGTGCTACATTATATGATGCTGCATGTATGTTTATTGTCAGAATATTTGAATGTTTTGATCATGTATCACTCAAAAGTGTGTAAGAGAGAAGTACTAACATGGTAATATTACTATATTATGTAATACTACTAATGATACCCGTATACTTCACAAGCAACTATATAACTCTAAAAAAGCAAACCACATTTTAAAGCCCAGTACTATCATTGTCAGTAGAGGAATCATAATATTTTAAGAAAGGTTTTTGCCATCAGATGAAGTAAAAATTCACTGATAAATAAGAAAACACAAAGGTTTTACAAAATTAATTACATATAGCTGGCCAACAGATCTGCCTTTTTAAAACACTGTTTCTGTACTCACACAAACAAACACCACCTCTGACATTCACCAAGAATGACATTCACGGAGAAGGGGTTTTATTATTTCAAAATGAGTTCATCACTCTCTTGTACAGTGCAGGGCCTTATTCCTGCCTTTGCTGGCTCCACTCTCTGTACACCTGGAATGATGCAGGATTACATCACTTTTGAGACAAACAGTTAGAGGCAGCTGACTTCACTGACTGCACTGAAGCAGACGCCTGCAGCTCGCTCTTCTCTTAGCAGTGTAAACCCTTGCCCCAAACCATTTAGGTGTCCAATTGTGAAGGGATTCCCAGCTCAACTGCCAGTATAAGGCTTCAGCAGGGTTTCTGCCCACTGCAGGGGCATGACAGTAGGCTTTGAGCCTATTCCACTATATCCATCACCTCACACAATTCAAAGCCAAATACCAACATTTAAAGTAGAAAGATTCCACAAAGTAGTAACTCCCACCTTTTCCTTTGCTGTACAGTTGCAAGTAAGCCTCGACTTACCTTACAACAGAAGAACAGGGGGAGCAGCTCCTATCACACTTACTAAGGACTTGTATTAGAGACATGCTACAACAACACCTTACAGGAGACACAACAGGCCACCCTCTGTTTACTGAGATATTATCATTAGACTGTGTAATAAACCTGATCAATACAGGGCTTCTCAAAGCAATGAGACCATATAGCTCTGCTCTACAGGTTATTTCTAAACTGTGCATATTATTTCCAGAAAATTCTCTGAGAGTAAACACTGTTTAATCCACTACAGTTCTATTTATTCAACTATAAAATCAGTATCAACCATACATGTACATTGTGCAAGAAAAATGTGACATTGTCTATGTACAAAGTAAGTTAGTGACAATTAAATCAATCTAAGATAGAACAATCTACTGCTGCTTTAACTTCTCATCTGTAATCACTGATGCGCTAATTAACAGTCTTTGATTAAGTTAGTCACATTTGAAACGTATGCAAAGCTTAAACCATAATTTTTGCAAGCTACTGCATCACAGTTTCATGCAAAAAGCTTCTATTTCAGCTGCAAGGAAATCCCTACAAGTTCCATGATAGAACTAAGTTCCAGAAAGGCAACACCCTGAAGTGTATGCAAACAATGCTGTAAACAAAAGTTGGGAAGATCTGGGGGATAACTCACTTTAAGTGGCCTGAAATCATTTAGCTAACATTTTTTTAAACTTTTGTTAAGTGTAACTTCACAATGAAATTCTCCTTAGTCGGATGAAATAAAAAACCCCACAAGTTTCCAAAAGTGCTTCTATGAAGCACATTTTCATGACACTTGAAGAGGGGATTATCAAAAAAGTAGATAATCTGTACTATAAACGCTGAACTCCTGCCAAGACATCTACAAAACCAAAATCCCTTCAAGAAATGTCTCATAAAACCCCGTTTAAAGACTTGTAAGCTGAAAGATGATCTACTAAAACACCAACTCAAAAGCAAAAGCCTTTCAGTGTCTCAGTTTTTCTGATAATCATTGGTTGAAATTCCTTTGTTTAAAAAAAGAAAAAAAGTTCAAAATAATCTTCCAGAAAGCAGGTTAGCCCCAGGTTTCCAGTTCTTTATGCTACCCCTTCAGGTACTGCTGGAACTGCTCCTGAAGCAGCAAGGACAACTAGCACTTATTAAAAATATATACTCTGTATATCAAAGTTTGCACTATTAGAGATAATACATTTTAAAGAAAAAGAACCCCTACGAACTAAGCAACAGAAAACGATGTTGAAGACAACATACAGTGGAAATAATCCCTAAATATCATGTAACAAGCCTTTTACTGATACAGGGAGGTATGACTGACATTTGAATAAGTGGCCAATGTTTTTTTAGCAGTTTTTAAAATTGACAACTGAGCAAAAAAGCTTATATAATTGTTAAGTATTTTTAAAAATTGCTCGAAATAACAGCTAGCTTTCAAAGTTCTTTCAGTACTAGTTTTAAAGGAGAAAAAACAGTATGTCATGCAAAAATACCACCTTGCCCTTTAAGCCACATACAATCTTTAATTAAACAATTACATAGGATATACTAACTTAGATTATGCAAAAACCTAAAGTGTTACAACTATGTCAAATAGGGCTTGAATATAGCACAGGTACGAATGCTTTATTTAAAAACCTGTGCAATTTAACTCACCTCTGCCTCCTTTCTTCATCCTTTAAAACCTCATAGATGGCCACCAACTAAAACAAACAAAAAACCAAAAAAGAAAACATAGAAAGATTTTACTTTATGATTGAATTTATAAATTTTGAACAGTAGTATAATGTTTACATTTGCCAACAAATAACCTTCGCTAGTTTTCACTTTCCCTACACCACCAAGTAGCAAACCCAGAGTGCAAATGAAACAGTAATATATTCACTTACAAAGTGTCATCAGACACAAACAAGCAACTCTTACACAAGACTTTCTTCCCATCCTCAGATCCATCAAACTGAGTCTTGTCTCACACCTTAAGAGTAGGTATCTCTTGTCTCACACCTTAAGAGTAGGTATCCCTTGTTTCATCCTGAAGATCTTACTAAAATTAAGTAGGCTGTATTTAGCCCAAAGTACATTTTTAAAGGTAGAGTTAATTACAAAGTCATGTTATTTCACTCTATAAATATACAAAAATAACTAAAATTAATTCTTTTCATTAAATTATGCCTACCTAGGACTTGTGTTGAGAACTGATCAGCAATTTTCCCCACTGCTTTTGAAAGTACAAAACAATTTTTCCTCCTAAGAGTATAAGTATTATGTTCAAATTATTTCTAATATACAGGGAAATACTAAATACAAGTTATTCAACAAATTAATTCCAAAAAAGTGGACTTGGTTTTAGTATAGCTACATCAGCAAAAATGTAATTCAATGTTTAACTTACTAATTTCAAAGGTGTACCACTGTTCTTACTAAAAAAACATCCACATAAAAATTCCAGTTTCCCCTAAAACTTTTATTGCCACATATTGCACTTACTTGCCTAAACTGTGTTTCTGCATTTTCGTCTTTATTCTTGTCTGGGTGTAAAATTAGAGAAAGCTTTCGATATGCTTTCCGAATGTCTGCAGATGAAGCACCCTGAAAAAAAGGAAAGCAAAGCAAGCTGTGAGAAACCCATTCCCTGAACTTTTTTAAGATTTGAAGACAGCCAACCAAGTGTAGGAACTAAGGCAACATAATCTGAGACATCAAACAACCAAATCTGAAACCAGCCCAGCCTAAATGACTGAGCAGCCATTCAGTCCAAATCATCTTTCATCTTAATTCCTTTCATTACCATACATCCATTACAACGACATTTGCCAATACTTCCAAACACTTTCTTGCTTAAAACCTAACGTGGGCACCTTCTGCACCATTTCAAAGTTCAACTGAAAACTGAAAATTATTGCATCTGCATATCTTTAAGACAGACACAATTTCAGCAAATTATCATGCTCAATTTCCCAAACTCAGGACTTGATAGGAACTCTTCCCTTATTAATATTTACACGCAATTCACTCCTAATAGGACTTCCATTCAACTTCAGCTTCACCATGCCTGAAGAATTGTATTTTCTAAAGTAGCTTCAAATTGCAGTCTTGGAGCTATATAGTGTAGCACTGACATCAATCTATACCTTAACCATTATAAGAACTGCACACATTTTGGGAGAAAAAATAAAACTCAAAACACAAAACGATGTACCAACTAAGCTGCACAAATGCAAATTTCTGAATTAATGACTGCTATATTTAGTACATGCTGTAAAGATATCCAGAAATGAAGATATCAAGAGTTGTATTCTATGTCATAGAGGTGTTATCCTCACCAGAAGATCCACAAAGTAAAACATTTAAACAGAACTACTTGTATTTTATTGCTAAGATGTCCAAGGCAACATTTTAGAAATCAACTGTTTATCTCACCATTTTTATTTCTTGATTTTATATATATTGTTCCTAAGTATACTCACTCTCTCAAAATTACAGTGAAAATAGGGATTAAAAACCCAGACCTGAATTAGCCTGGAACAGAGTGAAACAAGATAATAATTAATGCAATACTGTAATTAGTCTGTCAGGCCTTTTATTACAAATAATTATTTTAATTTTAAAATTTTCCGTTTTATAACATAAGGCTATTAAAATGCTGCATACAAGTTTGAGCCCAGAGTGAATAATAGAGAAAGACTGAATGAGGGGAAGGAGAAAAGCAGGCGAAAATGCAGAATTTGAGAAAATTCAGCATTGAAACTTTATTTTAAGGAAGTTGGTTATTTTCCCCTAATACAAGACCAAAATTTCCATAGTCTCTTATCTGCCAAAGGAAGATGTTTCTATTACTGAAAGATTTCTCCTGAAAAGACCACATACAAATTTTTAAATTTTTCCATTTTCAACAGCTACTTCTAAGGCATGTGCATGCCGAAGCAGAATTCCTCTGCTTAAACAGCAGCTTGCTTCCAGCTTGATTACTGCCAATGAGTTGTTTCATATTGCCATTGTTTTATAGGTTATTTTTAACTCTCAGCTAAGGGGAAGGAAAAGACAATGACTAAATATCTATTCTAAGCTCAAAGAAACATTAAATCATTGAGACGTAAACTTAATAGAATTATATGAAATACATGTGAAAATGAGACGTAAAAATATCTCTTTAAAATTAGGGATTGAGATCATGACAACCTTGACAAATGAGTAACTCCAGATTTATATTTTGGCTAAACTACCACTTATTCCTTCTCCACCATACACTTAGATTTGCTTGGTATTATTTTTGGAGCACTCATGGTTAATAGTTAAAAACATGATAAAAGCGTATTAAAGAGCTGTTCTAGAGTGTTCTTCCAACTACTTCAAACAACAAACAAGCCAAAAAAAGTTTGTGTTTTCAGTTGTATCTGAAGAATTGAAACTTTAGTTTTATTGGGGAGCAGCAGGATTATTTGTGTAAGAGATTAGGATGAAAGGCAGTTTATCTGTTCAATGCTTAAGCACAGCAAAAAATCCCTAGATCACTCTGAAATAATAAAGTTGCTTAAATATTTATGTTGTTTCACCTTGAGGAGTTGAAATAAAAATGTATACATTTATAAAACCAGATTGTTCATCTTTGTTACCAGAAATAATTGCAGAGATTGTTTTGTTTCCCCTCATCTACCAACCCAGTCAGCCACTTCATAAACAACACAGGCTTGTCTTCAAACAAAATATAATTATTTAAATACTACTATAGCCTCTAAAAGGTTGAAGAGGGTATTATAATATCAACAAATAATTAATTAATGGGATATTACTGTCAATTATTTCATTACAATTGGCACATATCAATTTCTAAAGCAGTAAGTCTGCCTGCTAACCCATTCTCCACAATACCACCAAACAAAACACAGGGAACATTGTATATTCCAAACATTTTGCCAATTAATGCTACCTAGGGGTAGTGTTAGGCATCTTCAGGCAATGTTCCAGATCCTCTAGGACTGCCCTGAACAAAAGCTGTTGGTTTTTGAGAAAAGACTCTCATCTCTAGAGAACTTTCTACCAGTATATGACTCTAAATAAACTATAAAGAATGATTATTTTCCAGCCAATAAAGAAATACCTCCCACACCGATGTCAGCTGTTCTAAGAGACCTGACTTCTGGCCACCTTCTTAACATTTCCATAAAAGTTAAGGCTTTTAAACACAGAGTTAAGAGTCAGTGTTTTCTGTAGACTAAGACATTACTTTACATACTACAGCAGGGCCTGGAGTAAGCCATGAACACACTAAGGCTTTGTTTGTTTTAAAGAAACAACATGTTGGATTGCTTTGTTTACAGTTTAGAAATCTTCATCTCAATTACATCTAAGGAGGGAAAAATAAAACCTGTATAGGCATCTCAGTTAACAGCAGAAGGAGCTGGTACTGTTAGACAGCAAGTCCATTCACTGATTTCTCCAGTACTGTTTCAGGTTGGCAGGTTTTGCCACCAATTATGGCAAATAAGCTTGTCACACTGTCACCCTCATGTGGATACAAACATCATGAGTACCACCCTATTTCCCGATAACTATCCTTCCAAAGCAATACTGTCCCATCATACTTCCAAGGTTGAACATCTCTTTGTATTGTGCAAGAATTAGTCCTCAGAAATACAAAACCGCACGTCTACACTTAGGTAGGCCACAGTCTGGCTTCTTATGCATGGAAATATGCAAATATTCATTTTTTAGTTCCTAACACTTCATCAAACAATCAGAGTCCATGTGTCTAGTTACATGACCTCTAGGCAGAAGCTAGAAGTTCAATCTTGTACATTTTTTTTATAATCTCTTATATTTCAAGTAAGTATTTTAGCATAGAAACAAAATTACCATTTGAAGGAATCAACAGAATGTCAAAAGTTAAGCACATTTTTTAAGGTTCTTTGTAGGACTCCCATATTTTTATCTAAAGAGCAATACATGTCAGAGTTAAAGAGTGGGATAGAAGAGGAAACATTCTTCTCCCTATTTATGACGTACTTTTGGCAGCTTGTTGAATTCTGACAATGAAAAACACATTACTAAATTTTATTTTACTCAGCATCATTTCTGTATTCTCCAGTATTACCAAGGAAAGTTCTCTCATGCTACAAATACGTAAGTAGGAACACAGAAAGAAATTTTTCACAACAACAACAACAACAACAAAAAAAAAAAAAGCACTTTTGCCTTCCATTCTTTTAAAATTAAATTCCTGCTCGAGATGCACAAAGTTTTAAATCTGGTCGCCTCCTCTGCCTCTAGAAATTCAGACTACCACAGAGTTCACGTCCACCTTTACAATAAATTGAACAACTGGTGTAGTACACAGTACAAGTATATTACTCCATTGCCTTCTATTCCTAATGTAACTATGATTACTAATGAAGCTAAAAAAAAACCCCTCATTGTGGTCCCAAGACAATTCTTGGTGAACACATAACATATCAGATATTGCCATAGGCAAACAGTGATTAGGTCAAGGGGAAAAAATAATCAATGTCTACATAGTTTTCACTTACCAACATACACAATTCAAAACCTAAATTGTTCCCTTGAGTGCAATGCAGTTATACAACAAGACTTAGTTACTTACAATTTAGCAACTGCTTCTAACACAGTAAATGTGCTCAATTCATCTTGGGTTTTAAATATGCCTGCCAATATCTTCAAATAGGTGGCAGTATCTTTATTAGCAATGGGAAGGCACATGGTCCAGGAACCAACTATGCAGATAGAAATCACATTTCTATTCACTTGCAGTTTGTCCAATCACTAGTTAATGGGTGAAAGGCAAATGACATCAATATATCTATTTCACTGCAGTGCTGCTGAATGACTGTGTAGAATTTTCCACTGCCATGTTACTGAAGCTATATGGCAAAAAGTGACAATTGTATAGAGCACCAGATGACTGTATTTCAAGTCTGAACTTGTAAGTAACCTCAGTGCAGGCAAGACTTCATGAGGCCTTTTTTAGCCTTCCCAAACTATAAATCAAACTTATGAAACTCCTGCGTTTGGATTTTTTTTTTTTTTAAATTCTAGAGCAATTCAAATATATAGGGTTTCTTTGATAAAAATATTTCAGTTAGCACTTCTCTGTAGAAGAGGGGGTATAAGTCACTACTTTCCTTCTGGTGAGCATCAGGCATACAAGCTGAAGCAGAATGGTACAGAAAAAGAAACAAAGTAAGCTTTGTAAATTCACAATCACTTGGGTTTTTTACTGCGATTTGAAACTGCAGGATGTACAGCCTGTTCTACAAAATTCATAAACAAGCAGGTGCAGATAACTGGACAGAAGCTACAATCATCTATTAAATGTTGCATCAACACTGATACTTTCTACTTGTTTGTCTTCATGTGAAGTCCACAGAAAACTAATATCTAAGTGTCAGAGAACAAACAAGCGTGACTGTAGGTCAACAATTAAATATCCACTGTCCTCATTCCTTAAGCAGCATCAAGGAACTCAGGGTGATCGCCTCCTTAGTGTCTCATCATATGGAGACCGAACAGTGACAGCTGTGACTCCACAACCCCTCTCTAGGTAACTCTTAGGATGGAAACCATATAGCTGTGACCCTTCTTCCAGTTCTTTACCCCCTCTTTGGTTTAGCACAGGCTGACATAGACTCCCTCAATACCACTCCCAGATGTACTTCACACATACTGCAACCTGGTCATAATTTAAGCTCCTGTGACCAGATTAGTTCCAAGAAGTACACCTGAATTTGCCAAGTCTGCGTGTGGAAAAACATTTATGAGGGAAATAGAATCTTGTAGAAAATTCCAGAGGTGGGGAGGACCTGCTGGCAATCCTGAAGAATATAACTCTAGGAAAGGAAACAAGTGTCTCCCAGAAGACCAAGCATTATCTGTGAACTTTCATCGTTAATAGATACCAGCTGAGTTTTGGCTTAAATTTCTCGCTGCATAACCTTTGTTCAATTACCCTTTATTTTTACTGAACTTCTTTCTAAGACACTCATCTTTTCCAAGGATGTAAAATGAGTTAAACTCAAATTTGTTGGTTGTCTACAGATGAATGCTCCAAGCACACGCAGGCAAGAGGAGAGATCTGCTCTGCTGCAAACCCAGCCATGTGTCTCACAACATTCCATTGATTTAAACTGAATGACAGCACAGCAGGGAAATACATAGGAACTAAAAATAATGCTAAAAAGGTGTTTTAATGCTTTTTTATGCTGCTAAGTTTTAAAGCAATTCATGAAATGAAAATGAATACAAACCAGCACAATGTATTCCTGTAAGCTTCTGATAACTGGCACAATCCCTTCACTGGCATGTTTGTTTCCAGGGGAGTATGTCAAATGAAAGAAGACTCTGTTTTCAGCCTAGCATGCCAAATGAACGACAATTCTGCTGCCTCATGCTTGAGAAACCAAAAAAAGTATTCTCCTCAGCATATGTGCACAATTATATAGGCTTAGGTTTTCTTGACCAATTTGAACAACAGCATTTATATGTAATTTTTTTTTCTTCCTTTCAACTATTTTACCTTCTGCATTTTTTCAAAAACTGATTACTTGTGAAAAATTAGACTGTCCAAGAGAACTGTGCCATGTAGAACCATAAGTTTATATCTTAACATAAACTTTGTCTCTGAGATGCAGAGAACACTCAGCAACTCTCAACGTTTTTAGAATTACTCTTCAAATTCACAATGGATAGAAGCTACCAAATAACAACTGAGGATATTACTCAAGAACAATAATGACTAATTAAAAGTTTTGCCTAGTGCTGTATTTTATTTCCATTTAGTTTTCTATAAGGAAGGAATTAGTAGATATTCTTTACTTACTTCACATGCTTCTCCAGGAACACTATTGCATATTTATTTTTATTCTATTTGATATATTACATTTATTGTTTACATAATTACATGTGTTACAGATTTTTATAATATAGATAGTTGTATATATTTATATATGTGTGTGCATATACCTTATAGGCCAAAGAAAGTTGTTTCTCGTGAGTTCTCTTAAAAACCTGTCTATTACATCTGAGATTTCCAGCCTAATTCCTAATCCTGCAACATTTTCAGAGGAACTAATCTGCTACAAAGAAAGACTACTGCTTTTGCAGCCCAGGTTGGCAGGGAAAGTAAAATGTGGTGTCTCCTGCAGTGCGTTTCTTGCTCAATACCTTTGGTCTCAAGACAGCACAGCCCCTTGATTGACAAGAGGTGACACCATACTCAAGGACAGCTGCATGCAGTCCACATTCACCACTGTGGAGCACGAGTATAAGGCAGCAGAGGTTTTGGGGTGTTGCATCTGACAAGCTCCAGCCCTTCTCATGACGTAATGCCAAAAATATGCTGCTATTTGATTGTTTATATAGTTTTCTTGCTACATTTCTGCTTCAGTATGTTTCCAACTTCTTTTCTTAGGGTAAGGAATTAAAAGAAAATTAGAAAATCAGCAAGGCTACATCCATACCAGACCTTTACATCTCCCTCCTTTTGCTCTTCCTGTTCTCATTACACCCTTCCACCAGAACTGACTTTAATGACCCATACACTCTGACAGACCTAGACATCTTTCTAAAAAACTGCTTCCCTGATCCCAGTTCAAGTGTAATTTTTTGGAGGGATATTTCTAACAACTACAGACTTAGGTCTTAACGAAAACTAAATACCTATGCTAAAAAGTAAAATATAAATTAATAATCCCCCTAAAATTGCTTGAGCTTCTAATTACTGTATTTCTGTGGCATCTAAACAGTTACTGTCACTTCTGTGACTACAACTTTAATTGCTAAGACTTTTCATATTTTTGAAAGGTGTTTATTACCTTCCTTCTGGTGGCCAAAAAATGAAGAAAGGGCATTTGAGAGACAGGATATAGGAGGTATGACTGAAAACATTATAAAGCCATACAAGAAGCCAACAGAGCACAACTACCTTCAACACAGAAGTTTTCAAAAACCTACCCATTATCCTATGCATCAACAATATTTACAAGGTGAATAATCCCCACAGGCATTAATTTCCAGAATAAACATTAACTATTTATTAGCAACTTCCTCAGCCCTATCAGCAGTGAAGGACACTGACTTATATGCCCATACACCGAGACACATCCATCACATATATTTTCATATATATACACACTAGTTTCAAAACAGGTGTGAACAACCTTACCTCCCCAGCAGTCCTTAATGTTTATACAATGCTTTAATTTGTATTTGTAATTGTTGCTCAACTTAATGAAATGCTTTGAGAACACAGTTACATAAGCTCAGAAAGAATACTGTGACCATTTTTGTATACTGACTTTAGTAATGCTTTTAAAGTACAACCTTTTTTTAAAACAAATGACAAAAGCATGGATATCATAAAGTTTCTCTTGCAAGTGCAAAACAAAATGGAAAGAAAATAAATCATACCTTGAATAGTTAAAGGCTCTAGAAGTCAAAAATGAAAAGATGTATCAAACAGGATTTTATGAACTCTGTCCCAAGTCCACACTCAGTATTTTAACTAACTAGAATTACAGAATCATGATTAATCAGGTAGTTAACACTAACCTGAAAAACCTACATGATGCAGTCAAAGAGAACCAGAATATTAAAAGATCTGGACAACATGGAGAACTGCTGTAAAAAAAGATGACATTTCCTAAGTGAAAGACTAATGGTCTACATCTGGGCAGAATTCATCAACTACAAAAACATAGGATAGAAAAAAGCAGTTAGGCAGAAATGATCAGTAAATCACAAGCTGAGCATGAGTCAGAGGCATGATGCTGCCTTTCTGTGCAGCATAGCACTGTGACATGAGCAGTATGGCAACAAGCAGCCATGCCATGTCACGCGTCAATTGTAAGACCTCAGCAGATTGCTGCATCCAGTTCAAAGAATACAATTAAAGACAGCCAGGAACACGTTCAGATGATAAACAAAAAAATCTTACTAATAAGAGGTCTAGAAGAATAGAACAGTGACTTGTTCAGAGAAACCAAAAGAACAAGAGTAACTTAAGCCTACAGAAAAGGCAGCTGACACAAGGAAATAACATTTTTAAATATGCAAAAGGTAGCTTTAAAGGAAAAGTTTAATTATTGCTGTGTCTGATCTACCTGCAGCTGAGCACTATCAGTCAGCTGGCAGCATAGGAAGATTCAAGTTAGGTACCAGGAAAACATCCCATAAGCATCACTAGCATATCACTGGAACAGACTGCTGAAGTCTCCTTTACAAGCAAGTCTTGCATATTTACCAGGCGGGACTTAGATTTAACCAGCTCTGTCACAGCAGGGTACAGTAGGTCACTAACAGCATTATATTTTAGAATTTAAATATCCTTTTGATGATCAATTTAATAATTACTCTGAAAATATTCTAACTGGATTTACTGCATCTGTTTATGTAGTTTAAACAGTCCTAGCTGAAAGACAGTATTCTTGTCACACTGAAGATGACAGATGTTCATGCCGGAAGAGTCCATGAGATTTTCACAAAACCTAAAAGGGCTTCGAAAGGAGTGGCAAATAAAAAGGGGCGGAAAGCAGGAAACACTTCTTTGCTATGAAAACCCATGGGATCCCACTCCATGACTTGCACCACTAGGCTTATTTTTCCTATTACACAGCAGCTGCTCTGAACTAAGAAAGTCATCCTGCAGTAGATGATCACGAGTAAGGCATCCATATAATCTGAGTTTAGAATACCTCTCCATCCATTACCAGTTTTAACCTTGAAAGATGGTAATACAGAACAGATATTATAAGCAAGGTTCCTTGACAATGTCAGATGAGAATAAGGACTAAACTGAACAATAAAAACAAGCAGAAATTTCTACAAATACAAGTAAACCTTTTTTTAAAAACAATCAAACTGTTTCTTTAAAAGTATTCTGTATTTGGTTTATTATAAATATATCCTTAAATCCTGCAACAAAACCACATAAATTAGGATAGGGTAGAGCTGTTGTAGCAAACCACATCCATGCACAGTAGGCATAATTTCTTTATTTAAGACAGAAAGCAGGAGCACCTCCCTCCAAATCTTAAACATATTATATATGTTTACAATATATTTATATTTTTTTCATTTAATATATTTCATGTAGGTTACGGGCGGGTTCGGTCGGGACCGGGCGGACGTAGACGGATGGAGATCTCTGTAGGCAGGTCTTGGGACACAGTCGGTTTATTGTAAAGGGCGTGGGTATTGGGGCACTGCTCAGAGCTGCTAGACTCAGCTCTGAGCAGGCCCAAGAGAGTAAGCAGGTGAGAGAGAGAGAGAGGGTGTAAGAGCAAGAGTGGAAGTAAGAGTAGAAGTGGAAGAGAGGAATAGAGAAGAAGAGAGAGAATCAGAATCAGAAGTGAGAATGTCTGAAGTCCTGGTTACAATACAATAAATCATCTTCTGTACTGAATATTCTAATTGTCACTAACCAATCTAATACAAGATACAAATCCTATAGCATTTACATACAGCCTATAAGAGTCCTTATATTACCATAGAGTGTTACATCTTAACTTCTAAAAACTACTCTTTGGACCCCTTCTGCTGAGCTAGTAGGGTCTGCTCTGACCCTTGGACCTGCCTGCAAGCAGAGGGTATTGTTTCATCAAGAGGGGATTACTTCAGTGGCCATACCATTGTTTCCTAGTTGTTCAGTAACTAAGACTTGGTATTTCAAAAGTGGCTTTCATTTCGATGTTGCCTGTAGTTTTCATATTCCCAAAATCTTTTGTCAGGCAATCATATTTCCAAGGTTTTCCTGTTCCATCTTCCCCAACAATTTCATATTTGCATCTGCCCTTCTTTTCCTGTAACATTACTGAAGGGCTCATTTTGTAGAAGCAATGTTATTTTTCTTAGGTTAAGGACCTAAGAAATAGCTCTGCCCACTGAACTTGAGCTGTGATATCCAGGTGCACCTGAGTCTAGTCTTTCATTTGCTTGTTTATCCTTCTAGAGCCTGAAAGAAGATATGAAGCATTTACTGAGATCAAGAAGTTTTTCATCTCACTGCTACAAAACCCACATTGTTCAGTTTGGATAAATTCTTAACACCTTTTTCCAGAAAATAACCATAGTTAAATGAAAAAATAAAAAATACCACCTCATGTGTGAGGTGGTTATATTTTCCATTAACAAAACCGTATTAGGGGAATGCCACGCTCCTCCTACCACAAGGCAAAATTGTTCCACTGCTTATTTTTAGCATATAAAACAGAAAATGTCTACAAATCCTGAGCTATGGGCTATTCATTTAAGAGTAGGACTTGACAATCCTTGAGGGTCCCTTCCAGTTCAGAATATTCTGTGATCTTAAAAAACCATCCAGTGTAAGCAGTTATGAGGTAAAATAATTTTTCTCTTTTTTTTTTTAACTTCAAACCCAACTGATCCGAAGTGGCAAAACGCTGCATATTTTGAAGATTATACAGGATACTAATACTTCTACCCTAAAATACATTTAAAATCCAGTATTTATTTATTCAAAATGTACTGCTATGAGTATTTTTCTCAAAAGCATTGCTTTAAATAGCTAGGTTTATAAAGAACTACCAGCAGCATTTGTCAAATTCTTTCCCTCTTTATTTAGAATACTTTCTACTGAACTAGTTAGGATTTAGCCCTACCCGTCATGTAGGAGAGTCGTATAATGATCCCTTTATACTCATTAACTACCATTTTAATGAGCTATTACTACCTCGGGACTCAGAAGACCTCAGGGAGGTTGTAACATGCCACTACCTATATAGTAATTCACTGCTGAGTTAGTACATAGCCTCCTTGAAAGAATATAGGAATGCCCTCCATCATTCTCTTTAGTTCAGATGCCAGCATCAGCAAAATTTCTGCATGTAAGACACATCCTATCCTAAAACTTAAAAAGCATCTCAGTTAAATTCCAATAAGATTAACAGAATACTATTACTATAGCCCACCACACTGCTAAATGTTAGCATACTCCTAGCAAAATGAGCTGAAAGCATGAGCATTGTCTGATCACTTCGGCTCACAGTTTGATGGCATAAAATATTGCAAATCTGATCAAGGGCCAGGGCGGGAGGCAGGGGACACTATCATCCCAAAAGGCTATTGGCAAAATCTGCCAGAATCTGTATGAATCATAAATTAGGCAGCTGATGTCCAAAGGTACATGGATAAAGAAATCAAGTTTAGCATTAGAAACCATCAATTAAAATTACACAGAAAATTAATTTATAAGCAACTGAAGCCTAAATAATGTTAAAATTGAAAAATTGTGGACATATTTTAAAAGCCACATATATGCAACAACTTACGATAGAATGGACTTGAAGACAGCCTTTCCCATTCAGTAGCAATTTTGTATGGAAAACTGGTATTATGGTCTCTAAAAATGCTTATCTGACATTATTTCTAGTGAGAATGAGCCAAATAATCCTTAAGGAAGATAATTACCTCTCAAGATTTATGGCAGCTGTGGGCAGATACTGTTACACACAGTGGCATGCTGTTCCCTGAATTGTCCTCTGTGTTTTTCAAATCAAAATGTTTTAACTGAACCACACAGGCCCAAGCAAGGGGCAGAAAGATCACTCCCCTGCTTTTCATAAAGCCACTCCCTGCAAGCAGTTACTGCTCTTCTCTTCCAGTACCTTGGAGGCATCTTTTGCATTAGGGAAGGAGGGGGTAATTCATGCTGATCCATAAACTGCCTCCTCTGTTGGCCTGCAAGAGCTAAAAGAGCAGAAGACAGACCCTACCCAAACTGGGAGACCCTCCCAACAGGGCATTCTGCTACAGAAGCAGCATAGGGAGCAGCTGATAGGCACGGGATGTGGTGAGCTTCTACTCTCCCAGCAGTATCCACAGGAAGGCTGGAGCTGAGCCAGACACTCTGAAACACAGACAAGTCTAGAGGAGACAGAGCACAGATCTGCACAAGGAAGAGAAGCAGAGGAGAGTGAAGGAAACACTTCTGATCTACTTCAAGCGGTCTTCAGTTAGCTGAGTGCAACACCCAACAGCGTCACCACTACAAAAGGCAGTGGGTATCAACCACATGTATGTGCCTGCTTCTCTCCTTAAACGTAGAAATAATTCAGCAAAAACAAGCCTTTTGTGCTGATAAGCTAGATAGCCCATCACCACCCTCAGAGCACCGAGAAAGGCACAGTCATAGCCCTTACCCAATACTCCCCTTGATGTCATGACTGAAACAGATTGGGAAATGCTCCCTGCTCCTGAGAGAAAAACAAGTAAAGAGGCATATGTAAGGTCAGTTTTTCACTCACTGGAATTAAAAGGCAGCAGTTGTGTGGATTGTATTTGCCTCCCATCACGTGTCGCCCACCCAGAGAGACCTATCCTCAAGTCATAAAAGCAGAGTTGAAACTGAACTACTAACAAAATCTCTTGCTTCCTCCATCTCCATTTCTCCACCATCACAAGCAGAAGTAACAGATAAGAGGAATTTTCTTCTGACACCTGTATTTTAAGGATGCCCCCTCAGTCTGGACGGATTACAGAGCAGAAAAGAGAGCAATAGCCAACTGCAGGAACTACAAAGTTGGGTGAGCAGAGACAGGAGCAAGACAAGCACTGCAAAAGGCAAAAAAAAAAAAAAAAAACAAAATAAAGAGAATTGTGATTCTTTCTATGCCTGTGGAAAAGAAGAATCAGCAGTTGAGTGAGTGGCAATAAAAACTTGGCACAGGTTATATTCCATTAACTGTGCTACCAGAAATCTGTTTCAGCCAACTGACTGCAGAAGATAGTGGCTACTACCAATTCATTACTTGCCTCTCAACATGGGATTACAGGATTATCAGTATCAAAGATAACAGTGCAAATTGGGAGATAAAACTGTGGTCCTGCTGCCTCAAGTAGAAACACTGGCAAATGTAGAATATTTCAAATGTATAAGATTTAAATGAAGCAAGGATAAATCCTAATGTGGGTTCTCATCCAAGTTTTCAAGTCATGAAGTCAAGACTAAAAAAAAATCAACACACAAGCAAAAACATAATTAGAAGGTAACTTTTCACAGAGGTGGAGAGGAAAGGACTGAGACTGCAAGTCCACAAACTACTACATGGAAATAAGCATTCCGTTACTGACAACCCTGCAAGTATCAATAATACACCAAAATTGCATTTCCCTCTATGTCATAATCCCAGCCATGGAATCTAATCCACGGAGAGTTTTTTGCTATTAGATGCAGTATCATCTTCTCATAACGGGACTTTTTTGGAAGGAAGAAAACCTAAACACAAAACAGTGGTGGAACACAGAAATACTGCAAAACTAGTTCTGAAAAAATCAGTCACAGTAAGTACCACTGGACAACATAACGGAAATATTTACTTCAGGGTGAAGAAACTAGGAAGCAGGAAGAAAGAACTAAAATTAATGTTTCCTTGTCTAGCTCCCCTCTTTCAATTAGTACCACACAAACCCTGAGCCAGCTTTAAGCAGATGCCAGCAGTGGAAGCTGTATACCCTGTGGCAATGTCAACAAAGAACAAACAGACCTAAAGGATAAAAATATTTGCCCGAGTTCTATTTTTCTTCTTTGAATTAAGAGAAAGGGTGCAACTTTTTAAGTAGCAAGTGAAGGTATGGTTAAAAAATGAGATTGCCAAAAGAAGAGAGTTCAATTTGAATTTAATTCCAGCTAAAATGTAAACGTACAGTTTAAAACTTAGGAGATGACAGAAAGATGATAAAGATAATACATGCTACAAATAATAATGAATTTCTGAACAGGTAAAGGGGATTTAGGAAGAACTCAGTGATTCCCTGAAAAGGAACTACAATCTGTCGTTACTCCTGACACTCTGTCTTTATGCAACACACAGAAGATGACTGCTTACCCAGTGAGCAGCTATTCAGGATTTTTCTCCACGCATTTATTCATGTGTGGCCTCATCTGCTCGTAGCTGCATGCTGTTCAAACGTGTTTGGAAGCTGTGGTTATTTGTTTTGAAGCCCATCTCGATGGCATCAGAGTTCATCAATATTATTCACCATTGTAGTATCTTAAGAGACAAGCAGACGTTACTTGCCTTTTTTAATATATCATAAAATGAGGCACAGATTAAGATTAAAATCCTCAGTAATCTCAGGTGCTAATTTTATCTCAGATACGATTTTTCCAAGTGCTCAGTACCAAACGACATTTCATACATTCAGGGCACAGACTTTAATCGACTTCAGCTGCAGCTGCAAACCCTCAGCATTTCTGCATATAAGCCCCTAGTATCTCAAATTATGCAACCAGAATTGCAGAGCACTCAAATCAATTAGTCACCACTTGGGAAAAGTTTCGTTTAAACGACTTGCCGAGCATCACACAGGAATTCTGTGGCAGAGAGAGGAACAGAATTCAATCCTCAAGGGCACTTTTCGTCTGACTAGCTTACCCATGAAACCATTTCCCCCCCGCAATCTTCTCCCCCACTCTCTACATACCCTCAACATCTACAGGTTAAACAGTTTTTACAGACAACAGTCTCTTTCAATACATAAGCCTGAAGCTGCACTGGGGCCAGATCTCTCCCTGAGCCTGAATAAGTAAAGACCCTGTAGAATATAATGTAGTGAATTAAAAATCATCACAATGAACAAGCACAAAGAAACCAAATTAAGATTTGAGACATTCTGAAAACTGACATTCCCTAATTTTAGAGTATGCAGTACCAGAAATTTGTTACTAGTCTTTTAAGGTACACGGCTGCTATACAAAAAACAGAAACAAGCAGATTCAGAAAGGAAAAAAAAATTTGCATAACCAATGCAGACCTGCTTTATAATACTAACTCACAAGCAGTGTTTTTACCCCTCCCTTTAAGTAAACCCCAGCTCTCTGAAGCATCATTTTGATTCTAACAGGCTCCACTAAATTGCAGAATGATCCGGCTAGTTAACAACTTGCTTTTCTCAAATTACAGAGCTTAACACTAATAGAACATAAAATTGATATTTCCTTAAAAGTGTAACGTTTCTGTGAGATGTGCAGTAGTACTGGTGTCTGCACAGAACTAAAAACCAGAATAAGCTATATCATTGTAGAAGGGCTTGGAGAAATCAGTAAAGCAAGTGCATCAATTAGGAAAGGAAAGGAGACTGCATGTATTTGAAGCAGATGCGCCTGGGTGTAGACGGACAGGTCTGAAACACACAGTGTCCAGGCAACTGATGATTCTCTAACAGGAAACAGGTCAAAAGACCCAGAAGTATTTACCAAGCACTTTCTGCAAGGACTATGTATTTTTATCACCTATGACAAAGCAGCCCAAGAGCCAGAACCTTGCAAAATCTCTCAAGTATAATGAAAGTAATGAGATTCTAAAAATAATGGCAGCCACATGAGATACTGGTAAAGTGTTTTAATTACTAATTCTCTTATGGTACAACAAAGTTCTTCCTTAATAATTCAACAGAAGCTCCCTACATGAGAGGGTACTCCAGAAAAACAAATGGAGATGTCTACTTTGACAACACAAATAACTGCAACAATTTTTTAACCAAATTACTTGGAATCTTATTGAAATATAATTTGTAAGGCACATTTACAGAAGTTATAAATAATCCAGAACTGTTTTACTAATGTGAATGGCATTGTTAGCATTTATCAATACAAGACATACTTGCAATACTTTATATCGCTTCTATCTTAATTTATCACATTAAATGTGAAACATTTGACTAAGAGTTCAAAAGCTTTATATACCCTGGAAGAAAAATTCCATCAAGCTGAATAAACAAGACTAATCCAAGCCTTTCTTAAAAAAAAACCCCAAGACCCTAAATATTGTAGTAATATTTTTGAAACAATATTTCATGTATTTTACATTTGATGTCGTTTTCTTGCACTACATAAAAGAGTAACTTAAAATATAGAACCATACTATTCCCACATGGGACAATCACAGTTTGCAAGCAACTAAACCAACATTGTTTTAAAGTCTGAGATTCCAACTACACAAGTTTCCAGGAATCCTAGAACTCATGCAAGTACTTACGTGGGAGTCAAATATGACTGCTGCCTAAATACTGATGGAATTATGCTCTCAAACTGACAGGCATGCTAAACTTTTATTCAGTGACAATATTTACAGATCTCCAGTCAGACTCATATCTATAAAATGAACAATTTTGCTTTCTTTACCAAATGAGTCTGCAGAAATCTTTAGCTGGCTCTGAAATATAAGTGACTATCGAATAAGGGCACACAAAAAAACTTGCTGTTCACTGCATGAATAAGTTGCAACAGAAGTTCAAATTCTGAAAGGCTCTCTTATGGCAAAATAAAACAAAAACATGAAGAGTTAATTCTATGACCAATTTTAAATTATTCATATTTATTCTGGTCTTACTAAACACTCCAACAAGAAATGCTAATTATGACACAGTTTTCTATGATCAGTTTTATCAGTTTTTTTCTATTATTCTACAATATAACAAAGTAAAATAGAATTGTTTAGAAGGTCTCTTCATTGAAGGGAAACTTTTGATTGTTTTCAGTAATTCAGTAGTTTTAAACAGTGAATCTCCTCTATCACTATTTAAAAGCAAGCAAATGTGAAAAAGGTCTCCACAATAGTCTTCAGTTCTGGCAAGCCATTTTTATTTATAAATTACGAAGTAAAGTATTGCCTACATAAAGGGAATTAATTCTTTGTTCAAAACACACATCAGAGTAAACACAGGAATATTCAAGGAAATTAACTCCATATATTGGTTGGTAATTTGTTCAATTTTATGCCTTTTCCAAGAACTGACTTGTTCCCTCTGCCCACACAGGAAGTAACCGTTTGGGATTTGCTCAGCAGTCAAGCATAAATAAAAATGCCATCAACAAACCTCAAAGTTTTAATGATAAAGTTAAGATATAACTAAGACAGTTTCAGGGCAAAAATTATCCCAAGTGTTAGCACAGTAAAAGAAAAAGGCCAGAGGATTTTTAGAAGATCAATATGAATTTGCTGAGTTCCACAGAGATAAAACCTAGAAATTGAGACCTTTACTATTATCTGCAACTCTTTACCAGATAAGGAGAAATAAAAGTAACACATTGCTTCTGGGGAATTGCTACTACTGCACTGATTAATATAGAAACTATTTAGCACAAACTAGTTATCCTCCAGGAAGCATGAGTGTTGCATTATACTCACAGCCTTTTTTCTCCCCTTTTATAAAATGTGATTTCTTGCACACGATATTTAACGATTGTATGCAGTCATATAACATGCACCCCTGAATGAATACATTGCCCATCAGCTAGATAAGTTTATCTCTAGGATGAAAAAAACCCGAACAAACAAACCAGATTTTTTAAAAAGTTACATTTGCTAAAATTCTTAACAATCACCTAGAAAAATAGTATTTATTTTGCACAAATACATGTATTCTTCCCATATCTGATTTTTGGCACTTATGCTGTTCATCCTGGCAAGCAAAACACAGAAAGATTAACGCTAACTTCTTAAAACAGATTTCATGTTCCAAATGCTGTCATAATTTTCTTGTATCTTTCAAATTTCAGATTCCCCTAAATTGAACAGTAGCAGCTGGAAAAGCTTGCACCACCTTATCATAAAATTGTATTGCGCTACAGTAGCTAAGATCTTCCAATGACATTAAATAAATGCAGCCATACCATGTAATAAAGTAAAATTACATTGTTTTCTAACAAATCTTACTGAAAACAGCATTGACAAGAAACCCATTTCAATACCATGAAATGCCACACAATGAACTATGCCATAGATGAAATGCTATGGTCTCACAAGGGCATTTCCAGCAAATGAGTCTCCACTGACTAAAACCATCATTCTAAATACTGCACTATCTTTGACTCTATCTTCTAACCTTTTCTTTCTACCACTTGACAGAATTTGTATTTGATATTTATTTGATAAGATAAACCTGAATTTCACCCAGGAAGTATGCTCTGGCTGCCATTACATTAAACCAGCAAAGCCATCCATCAATTCGAGTTGCTAACACTAATATGAGGAATAATGCTAATTACAAGAAATAATACGCTTAAATGCTTTTTAAAAATAAGAATGGCATCTGAAACCAAAATAAATGTTTGATAGCTGTGGCAATTTTCACTTAATTTCAACTGTGAGTTCATATAGTACTATTATAGAACTAGAATAATGCTAATAATGATTAAAATATTCAATAATTATGCAAATTTAGAGTTTGCTTTTTGACATTCTCCTAAATTAGTAACAGGCTGCACACACAGAAAACTTAACAAACCAAGTTCTTTATTTAGTGTGCAACCAAAAATATAACTGCAAAATATTAGCTATGTGTATTTTAACAAAAAAGTTCAGTCACGTTGCATCTGCATGGATGTTTTTGATACTCATTCAAAATCACAAGTCAAAGACACTGCATGAAATTGAAACCTTTACTAATGCCAAGGTTTGACCCTGGATCCAAAATAAATCTGCATGTACAGACCCTTGTACCTACACAAAGCACCAATTACTTCAAATAAGGTTTTGTCTGTGCACTAGAGTCCACCCATGTGGAGCCAATTACTACGGCAAGGCCATTATATGGTTCATTTCCCCATACCAGCTTGGCAAGAGGTGTACATGGGTGTAGGAAGTGCAAAAGAACCTTCACTACAAAAAGCACTTCAAACACATCCGTGCACTGTAATATTTAACGTTATAACAAACACTTCTTCAATGGGACTAGACCACGCACAACAGTAAATATTGCAGGGCAGTTTCCAGTCTGAACGGTATTTTTCAAGTTTCTCTTTTTGGCCACCAGTGAAATCCAACTATCTTTTTTTCACAAAAGCTTGAATAATTATGTAGATCCTTAATCTACGTCACACATTTCTAACAATACCTGAGAATTCCTAAGAATGTTGAGAGGTTGTAGGATTTGAACAGAAGGTGTGAGAGAAAAATGTCAGAATTGCATGTACTTCAAGTATTATGATTATAATAGTAGAAGCACTGATATTATTTATTGATAATGTCTGGTATCATTCCAGGTCTAAATGGGAAAGTTATTGTTAGAAATAATTATTATAAATAGGAAGAAACCACTTGAGTATAAAAATCTCTCCCCTATTGAAAGTACTGAAGCTCCATCTAGAGGCTTTTCTCCATCTACTGTCATTTGTGGTATATGTAATATCACCTAGAAATGTGAACAATATTAAATGTCAGAGGCTTCCTTTGTACCTCCTCTTTTGTTATGCATAATGGGTTCTTGCCCTGAACCTTTGCCCAGCAACACTAGCTCCTTCACTGCCATCAAGTGGTAAGAAACCCAAACTGAACTTAAAAATGTAAAATCTCAATCATCAGATTAAACGATCAGTATGGTAGAGAGATAACTATAATTACTCAATACTGAAAATCTTTATGGTTCTTTTCATTGAAATTCTGATATATCTACTCCAGAGCACTACAGTGCCTCACACAACAAATTCAACATTGGTTTCAAATCTCTTTTTGTAGGCTTTATTTTTACTTCTAATTGCACAGAATAAAAATCTTCATCTATATTCCCCAATGCTAGATTTAGAAAAAGAAAGGTATCCCAATAAAGGATTTTAAGGAATAATATACGTAATGCTTAACACTTTAAAAATATTTCATTTGGCTATTAGGAGGAATTTCCTAACATAATTAGAAGGAATAGCACAAACATCTCCTCAGACTTTGTGTTGCCTACTGGCAGTATCTCAAAAGAAAGGGCAAAACAGCAGCTCATCTCTCCAGCAGTGTCTAATGCAGCAAGTATGCAGCTATGTCAGTCTCTTTGTGCTCCACAGCTGTAATCAACTGTCGACATTTGTTATGTCAGGAGAAGCCTTAATGCTCTACAATCACAAGTGACCTACTGGGAAACAAGCACACAACACGCTAAAAAATCGGGAGGGTTTGTCTACATCAAATAAATAGGAAAAAGAACTAACAAAGTAACAGCAGAATGGAGCCAGGCTGCAAGACCTTGATTATTTCAATTTCAACCCCTCAGTGACTTACAGTACAACTACTCCCACAGTTGCCCACCACTCACACATAGAGCCCTTTGAGTTACAGAAACCCCACAAGGTCTCCACCATGACCAGGAATACCACTAAACTAAACCTCCTAGCACACATCCAGTGTCACTGCACTAAGAGCTTCTATGTGCTCCTGCATGCAGTCTTGTTTCACCATACTTTCTTCTCAGCTGTTATTCCATTTTGCCCATAGCAGAAGATAAAGTACAAAGACTTCTTGGTGTTGTCCTGTTAAGACAGGATAGTGACCAGCACATGCAGTGGAGCTTAGGAATTCAACTTCTGTTACAGAAAATTAAAAACAGAAAAAGGAACAGTTATCAAATTAAAATGAAAAGGAAAAAAAAAAACCCAGTTTTGATAGCAAAGATGTTCTATACCTTATAATTTCTTCATTGGTAAAGAAAGAACTATTGATCTATTTCTATCAAATCCTCCGTCCACCAGTCCACAAACTGAATCCAATCTGTGTAAGTACTGGGTGGCTACTTACCTACTTCTAACCGAGCAGAGTGAGCTCTGCTGGAAAGAAGGCTCACACAAAGCAGTCTGCTAAAACTTCGCCATTGAAAAAAGCAACCTCCAGACAGCCAAACTTACCAGCTGGAAGAGGTCAGTCTGAAAGATCTGACTTCTGTGTTTGCTTGTCCCTGGAACCCAGCCTGCTCATCCAAAGACACTTTGTTTCTAGACCAGCAATTCTCAAACACAGTTGTAAAAAATCCTCCTTCAAAATAATAATTGATACAACACCTACATATTGAAATTTAGACCACATCACGTATTTATTTGAGAATGACTTTAAAAAGCCACAAATAATAAAAGTATATATTGGGAAACTTAGGACAACTATTTCTTCCACAATGTTGGGAAAGGAGGGATAGAACTGATACTGGCAGGCAGGAATAAAAATGGATCTTCAGAAATTACATGAATAAGAAGAGACTAAAAACTGAACAGAAATCAGTGAACTAGCAAAGACGAAAACCAAATTAGTAAAAAAGCACCACCAACAACGTCAAAGTATGTGAGGATTTAAAAAAAAATGGCAGGATTAAAAAAATGGGGCAACTGTAACATGCAGCCTAAAGCCACATGCAGCTTCAATATCAAAGCAACACGAAGTGCCTGTTGCTTGGCAATTCATCTCCAGGTCCAACTGGAAAGCCAAAACCAATTTTAGACAGTCATTCTAGTTACAGAAAACACAGGGATTAGACAAAGAGGGTGTTCCTGAAGTAATTGAAATCTATGTTGACCAGGGTGCATGCAACCACTTTAGCTCCCGAGCTGAAAGGGTGGACTGAATTTATGATGAGCAGTGAAAGCCACAGTAAAATTTGATGGCAGCAGGAATACATTTAAAAACAAACCAACCAACCACACAATAAAGAGAAAAGATGACCTCAAAGATTAGGAGTGACAAACAGAAGATACTGGAGATTAAAAAGAAATAAAAAACTTCTTAGTTTTTCCTCCCAAACATGATTACATTTAGTTTGAGCTGATTGCAGATCTCTCAGAAGAATCGAATACATCGATAAGAAAAAGTAATCAGAGAAAAGGTGCTTTAAAAGTTACAGATATCCCTGTAAAATATCCCTGATTGATAACTCTAGTTCTTAATGAGAGGACAAATAAAAAAAAAGGGAAAGGGACTCAGGAGGCAAGTTACAGTATAACTCAAGCAGAACAGAGAGGACTCTCAGACTGTTCATTCTTTCAGCCTCTAAAAATTAGAGCAGGAAAAATCCCAAAGAAGAACTAGCACAGAAGCCATGGAAAATGTCATCCAAGAAGAGAGAATAATTATTAGCTCCAGAACTGCATTGCAGAAGGTTCCTAGGATGTACTTAGAAAGCTGTAACACTACTCGAGCATCACAACCAGCACAGCAGTTCTCAGCAGTGGCCACAAGGGACCTCGGACACCGCCCTCATTAAAGAAACACTCCGTACTGGCTGGGTGAAAAACAAAGCTTTAGGCATAGCAAAGAACAAGAAACCATTTACTTAACTGTCTCATACTCCATCATTATTCCAGGATTGACAGTTTGAAGAAAGGGATTTCATTTGGGGGCAAAAGGATGCAAAAAGAAAAAAAAAAAAAAGGGAAAAAAAAAAGAAAAAAAAGAAAAACCAAACCACCAGGAAGTCCAGCTAATGGCAGCAAAAAATGTAGGCCTGTTGCCAAATATTAATCTAGAAAATGAAGTCCTGATAGGCAGGTCCAAACAGCACTGAAGAAAAAAAAATTATCAGTATAGGTCATTTTGAGGTTTTGTTTGCATCTTTTCTGGGTAAAGAACATAACAAAGCTCAACTTAAAAACATGGAGGAAGTCTACAAGGAAGCAACATCTTCCTTTTTGGGGCCACAGGTGTTATCCTAGTGGTAACTAGAAGGAAACCTGTCTTTGCTCTTCTCTTTCAAGATGGGACTACCACTGGGCCTCTAGGAGAAAGGCTGTGGCCTACAAATTGAAGATCAACTCACCCAAAACACTGTCTGAACCAGGCTCTGTCAGAAAATGGGGTAGGCATTCATACTTTATCCAAATAAAACCACCAAGGTCCAACTTAAAGAGAAACCAAAGGACAGCATAATACTCAAGATGCAACTTTGAAATGTCATCAAAAGATCAGCAATGAATCTCTTGAAGATTAGCTCTTTTCCTTGGGCTATATTAGAAACTGCAGCACTTTTCCTGATGCTTGAAAAGAAACACAATTTTAGAAAAAATATACCAGAGCACATGCAATAATTCTTGCTAAAATCACCAAGTCATTATCTTAAAAATTTGTACCAGAAGACCTCAATCCTGTTAGGCAATCAAGCAGCAAGAGTGACCATAAGAAACTTCCCTGGAGTAACTTGCTATTCCAAGCACACGCTGGCTCACTCTCCTCTTCTGCTCTCCTTCCTCTTGTCAGTGTGTTGGGCCTCAGCAAAGCGCTATCCTACACTGTGCATCAGCTTAACTGATAGATTTTACACTAGTATAGCCCATCTAGAGTATATTGCAATGATGTTTTTCCTTAACCAAGTCATTGCAAGACAGACCCTTGTGTAAACGAATCCTGTTTTCAAGGCGCATACTGCCAGTGTATGAATCTGTTACTACCAAAATTCAATAGATCACAGAGCACAAGCATTGGGCTGAGTAAGAACAGCATTTTCTAGACTGAAAAATTATCTCAAATACACTTCCCATAGCCTAGCACAGGAATTAATACCTTGTGTACCAATTCAGTCACACCAAAAAAAAAAACAAACCAAAAAAACCAAACAAAAAAAAAACAAACCCGATAGTTAAGCAGGGAGGGCAGGGGAAAGATCTGTTAATTCTCATATTTCTCAACACACACTGGATTTTTTCATGTTTTAGAGTATCTGAGAGATCAGTGTCCTTCATGGAGACTTAATTTTTCTTTTTACGACTACTTCAGGATTCATACCATCTCATCTTTAACTGGCAATACTGGTTTCACTATATAACTGGACCAAAGACCAAATTTTTATCATGACAGTTTGTTATTTTCCACCTTTGCCAACTTATACAAGATTCCATCTTTCTAAGCATTCTTATCTTCATGCCTAAAGCCATAATAGATTGGGAGGGGGGGAGGAGGGAACACCGATAGTTTTTTTGTGTGTGAATCTTTTCATCCATCCACCCCTTGCCAGTGGAGAGTCTAAGAGGAACCTCTAGTTGAGCAAGCTACCCCTTAAGAACAGTCAAGATAATCATCTTACTAAATTATCCTGTGAATCTCATACTCAGGTGAAGCATGGCAATGACTACAATATATGTACTCCTTTCAGGCTTGCAGCCAAACGCTCAGACTCCACAAGCAAACCTGGTGTAAGCTGAGGGCGGGGCAAGTGTTTGGTTGTACGATAACAGCAAGTTCTACACTTGCAGTTGGAATGGGAAATAGTTTGTATATTTGTCTTAGCTGAATTGCAAAATATTGAATACTTGATCAAGACACAATTCTATCTTGACTGAGAAATCAATTTTAGAAAGCAACCTAGTCCTGTACTGTCTTTCCTGGCCATAGTATAAATCCAATCACATCTAACTAGCTGCCATGTAAGGCTCTCATATCTCATGACAGCAGACAGCATACCCTGATAATAATGGGACACCATTAATTCAATGACAGTGTCTTTGAGTTAATCTGTTAGAAAAGACCCCAGAAGCTACAGGAATGCATCTTACATATTCCAGAAGTGAAGAAACTCACATTTTACAGCCTTCTGTTTCCTTTAGGTCAGAAATTTAAAAAGATATGTCCCTGTTAACAGTTGTCCAAATACCAGTCATATTTTCTTTTACAAAAAAAGTATTTTTTCTGTTAAAAATCTGAACTTTGAGGAAGTCAAACACACAGAAGACAAATGAAAGAATGTTTCTTATAAAGAAAACATGGATATCCATATTCAGTGTTAAGCAGTGTTTATTTTCACAAATACATTTACAAGGGAAGTGAACATTCTGCAATGCAAAATGGCAACCTGTGCAAGAACGCTTTTTAAACAGAAGGTGTCCAAATTTACTTTTTAGCCTTCAGATATTACAAAACGAATGCCAACAAACGTTTTGTACTGAAAATTTTAAAACAGCATGATTTAAAATAGGAAGTATAATATCATGATCAGAATTCTTTATTGCTATCATTAGGGTATGATTTTTAATTTACATACATTTTTCTCCAGCTCAATCCCTTTTTATAGGCAAATGTAGTATTACCTAAAATTTTTGGATTTAAATACAGTCCACTCAAACATACATCTTCAGAGATTGAGAGAATTAAATATTACAGTTTTACCTAAAAATCAAGATAAAGCTAACTATCTATTGCAATTTGCTATCACACTGAGACAAACTGCAGCCTTTAAGGAACGATCACAGGTCCAACTGTTAATGAAATTCAAACCAAGAAGTATTTACTATCAACACCTCTGCTACAAAACTCTCCATCTGAACTCTGCAGCCAGTACCTACTGTACCTACAAGACTACTGTTCCCAGAAAAGTCTGATTTCATCTTTCATTACCCCGCACTTTTTTCTAGATAATGTTTCTTTGTGTTCTCAAACTTGACTTCTCAATGTATCACATCAGATACGTGGATGCTAGCAAAGAGCACAGTCTACCCTAAATTCTCATCTCTTAATGATAGTCAAGGTGCATGCACAGCATGGAAGCAATGCATAGGATTAGAGACAGGGTTTAATTACCTTAAATAGGACCTAGAACTATGACTTTATTATGCCCCTGAACAATAAACAGATCAACTTTATTTAAAAGAAGAAGAAAATTGATTATACAATAAAGAACTGTACTAAAACCTTGGAATTCAATACCTTTTATCTGATACATCTTTCAGCTTTAGTATGTCCAATTAAAGCTCCTCCATTCCAAATAAGTTCCCTGCTGCAAAATTTATCTCAGCAAGTCTCTACCTTTTAAAAACTTCTAGAAGTGAGGGTATTTCATAAAACCCTCCATGCTTCTCCTCACAATGTCAACATCCAATAAAAAAATAAAAATTGAAGTTTTCACTGTGATTTATACAACAAACAACAAAATACCAAAATCTTGCCTAAACCAGTAGGAATAAGCCAAGACATAGCAAGTAAGTGCTACTGTCAAAATTACAATAACTGGATTAAAATAATCTTATTGTCTCCAAAACTATACATTTAAGTACATCACAGTAAGAACTCTGCTGCAGAATTAATAAATCCACAGATTTACTATGGTATAAAGGAACCGTAAGTCAAAAAGGAAGGAGGGAGAGGGATGACAGGACACAAACCAACTCTGCTTAAGTCCCAACTTGAGTAGTAACAAGCCCAAGCCCTCCATCTTACAGCCTGAAAAGAGAACTACTGTCCATGACTGAGATGTTACAGAGTTGAGGCCAGTAACTAAAGCAAAGTGACCAGAAGCAGGTGATATATTCCTGAACTCCCTAGGGATAGCTCAGTTAAAAGCTTGGGTTCCTATGAAAATGTGCTTAATCATTCATGTGTAGCAATTAATCAAACAGGAAAAACCATGTAACAACAGCTATTCTTCCTCCTAATGATAAATAACCACAATAGCAACATGGTGGATTTTTGTGCCAGTTCCATTAGAATTCATGGAATGCATAGCTAAAAAAATGTGTTGCCTACTTCTTTCCAGCATGTTACCAAGGACTTTTGTATTTGTCCAAGAAAACTAGAGTGGCAACTTATTTGACTTTCAAAAACCTTTTATTTCTTCAGATGTAATCAAAATCAGAATGCTAGAGACTGCTTGATGACAAAACTATGAAAAGTTTCATTCAGGAACAAAGCTACGGCCACATAATTTAACAATTCACTTAATGAATCTTCCCTGTTGGAGATGTTCAAGAGATTCCCACACCAACATGTTCTTTGCAGGTCAAGAGAAGCTAATTCAACTCGAAATATATATTGGACATACTATCCCAAACAGACAAACTAGATGCTAAGAAGTCAGGACCATGGCTTTCACCCCAAACTGCTGAACAAGATTTATATACAAAGCTGCACACCTGCAGGTGAGGAAGGTAAGCCAGCACTGCAAAGAAAATGCCACCAGGGACCTGGCAATTTTGAAAAAGCTCTTACAAGGCTCCATACCAAAGGCTATTAAAGAGACTAACAACACAGGATGGCAGGAAAAAGTCTTATGAATAGAAAATTAATGGACAGGATACAAAAAGCAAAGTCTAATGGCCAGTTTTCAGGGCAGAGAAGAAGCAGCTGAAAGGTCTCCTGCTGAGGGATTGGTGCTGGGACTGGATTCATTCAGCATTTTTAAAGACAATCTGAAGAGCCAAGCATGCAGTGACACTAAATGTTCTGGGTAGCTACCAGACACAAGCAAGGGAATACTAAATCAAGTGACCTAGCAAAAAAGTGAGAAATAGGATTCAGTGTAGATAAGACTGTTGCTTTAAACTATGCCTTTCCTACACAGAGCAGAGCTTGCAGCTGGCAATTATAAATCACTAAGTGATCCAAGACACACCACTGACAGTTCTACAAATCCACTGTACAGCACCAGACTGAAAGGTACCATCAGGAATGTACCTTTGAACGTTGTTAATCAAAAACTGTGGCAGCTGAAAGGTACAGGGGGCAAATGGACTGCAAAAGATGGTTAGGTTCACATGTGTTCCCCAGTGACACCATCTATTGCCACTGGCTTTATTGCTTTTATTAAAGAAAGAAGTGCAAGGATAATACAGAAGTGCATAAATAACAAGAAACAAGTAGAAACCAGACAGAGCACATTGACAGCATTCAGCATTCCTTGAAGATATCCAAGGAGCTTATGGATGACATGGAGGGGTGCCCTAACTGGAGACCAGGAAGACTACAGAATGGAAACAGGCCCTCACAGACATCAGGATGCATTGCTCAAGACAATACCAGTCTATTATTAAACATCTGCAACCCAGACAAGGCAAGCATGTTTAGTACTCTCATATGCAAATACCATTAAAAATCACATTATTTTTTAACTGATACAACAGCTATTGTCCTTAAATCTGAGTTCACTAAACAGAGGTCTGCACCGCCTTCAGAAAATTAAGGTGTCTACAAATCATATCTGGTTTTAGGTAAGAAAAGTAAGTATAAGTGTATGGAAGGCCAAACTCATCATGATTGATGAAATTCTTAAGTCAGTAACTCATTGACAGAGACTTAACCTATCTCTCCAGTAGACAATTAGTTTCATTTTTATTTCCTTTAAAACAAAACAAAAAACCCACACAACTGCTTTCTAATTAAGCACTTAGTATTACTCAACCAGAAAACAAAGACCAAAAATATTTACTAAATGGAGTACTGGTGCACTCCAGCATGGTAACTCTGTACTGTGTAAGTGAGAATGAATGTAAGTCAGCTACAATTAATTTTCAAATACAGCACACAACTTATGTGCAGAAGAGGTTTATTCTTTCATCATTGTAAGCTGCAAAAAACAACTGACTGGCTGATACCCTCAATCTGTATTTCAACTATGGAAACTCTGTTCTCACCAGACACAATCCAACGTTCGAATTAATTGCTTTGTTTTGAATGTTGCTGGCTTAGCTTGGAGTGTGGAAAAGGTACCAAAGTAGAAATAGAAAATTCTGAAGTAGAACAGAAGCTATAAGCCACACAGGTTACAACAATACAGAAGAAATACTTTCTATTCAATAAATAGGTAGACTCAGGCTAGAAAACACATTTATTTCAAGTTTTTAATCAACTGAAAGACATTCATGAATTGAGTAAGATGTTTAATAAATTTTAATAGGAAATGGGAAGAGGCTTCCCTATAGGGCTAAATTTTACAGACTTTTTTGTACTGTAACATTTTAGCAGCCACAGTTAGACACAACATCCAGTAAAGCAATTCAAAATATGACTTAGACTGTCACAAAGTTAAAGGGCATACAAACTCTTTTAGTCTCCCATCCCAGCATTTATATCCCATAGAAGAACACTAGAGAAATCACTGAGTATGAAATGGTGATTACTAAATATGAAAGCTAGCCTAAATCAGTTTGATAAAACTGAATTAAAACTGATCAATTTGATAAAACCAATTTAGGCTAAATAAATAAAATTTAATAAAGCATTGATCACACTAAAAAAATCATTTGCAATATTTTTAGGGGTAGGTAAAAAAAATCACTGCCCCTTAAAGGAGAAGCTATTCACCCCAAATCAGTACAATAAGGCTATTTCACAGCTGTCTCATGTCCTCATCAGCACTGAATGCTTCCTTCAACAAGTGAAAGTACTTTACAGTGTTGGAGACAGCAGCATTTCATAATTACAGCCCATGTGGCAAGACCCCTCTAGTTCTTCTTTCTCTCTTCAGTCATAAAAGGATTGCAGTGTGATTTTATTTCAACAGCTCCTATGCATCATCTGGTTTCCTCCACAAATTTTCCAGATTAACACTGATAAGGATGAATTTCAGATCTATCAGAGATGGCATACGAACCTTCTTCACTTCTCATCCCACTTGTCACTTGACACCAGTAAGAACAGTTTGCAAGGCCTGAAACCAGGTCATTTAAGAAATCTGTACTTAAGCAAACCCTCAGATGAGAGCCCAGGAATACACAATCCTGCTTTAAACTGTTACTGTTTGCATAACTGTAACATACACCATGTGTACAACACATTGCCACATACGTGAACCTGTTTACAAATCACTTTTATACAGAGCTAGTAACAACCAAACAAGACTGACATACAAACAATAAGCAAAAGAAATCCAGAAACCCCAAATCTCCTCATAATTTAGTAATTTAGGGAAACCCAACAATCTTACACTGTAAGGGGGGGGGGGGGGGGGGGAGAGAAGCAAACTTTTAACCTGCACAGCATCTAGCTAAGCAAAAGCACAAAGACTAAGAAGCAAATCAAAAGCAAAACTGAAGGATTTCATATGCTGCATGGATTTTGTTAGCCCACTAGGATTCTGTGGAAAACCAAAACATTTCAGATATTAAAATGAATAAAAGGAGGAAATTAATGGATATCAGACCCATTCTTAGAGACAAAAACCCCCCTTTGTTATCACTTACACTCTCATTCTTACCGGCTCAGCTGCACAACAGCACCACAGACTCTTTGTTACCAGCTCTGCTGAGAGCACAAGAAGCACCAAACCAATTAAGGAACATCTTATATGCTGAATTTTCATTTTATTTTTTAAATTTTACCACATACTTAAAATTAAAACAGCACCATAGATACTTCCAAATACCTCCTTTAAAGCTACAGTTTTCTCTAGATCTGTTTTGAAAACCACATTAATCTTAATCGTAAAATGACTCTAGATGGAGCATAAAAGCTTTATCATTCCACAGAATGAAATAAAGGCTGCCTCTAAGATTACTTTTTTTCTACACAGCTTTACAGACAAAAATGATGACTACAATCCACAGCAGTCAAGTAGTAAATGGGAAGTTGGGAAGTTGTTTACAAAATTCCATGTTAGATCAATCACATAGTTGCTTCAGATACCAACACAGGTACATACTTAGAACTTCAGCAAAGGAGATGAATTTTCAACAAGCATAAAACACAGAGCCTTTTGTGAGCACCAAAGCCCACCAGCACAGGTTACCTACCCTTCTTCACTAAGAAATTGGTGAATCCCTTCAATGAATTGCAGGTCAAACACAGAACTACTTGGGGAAAAAAATAGCCCATTTTTTATTCCTGCAATTTGAAGATCAAGCTATTATGGATAAATCCTTAAAGGATTAGTGAAGCAAGAAGTATAGAGAGAAAGAGCTGAAACATTATTGCTGCTGCAGACAGAAAAAAAACCAAAACCAAACCAATTCAAGACTGCTTGTTTCATCCTTTTTACTGCACTTTGCATACTGTTAGTTCCCTTGGGTTCCCAAACATAGTAGTTTCTTATTGCTGTATGTCCTACACAGCAAGAAAGAAGAAAAAGATAACCTGAAAGAAATCAGGAAACTACTATATGAATGAATTGTCAGGGAAAGTTAAGAGTAAGTGTCTTTAAAACTACTTAAATTGGTAGATTCCAAAGCACTTTTGTGTCTTGAAAAAAGGAGACAAAAATGAAAGAAAAAAAAAATCTTGGACTACATCCAAGCAGAAATTTAATAGGCAACAATACAGAAAACCCATTTTTATGGAAAATACAAGCTTTATATGTCTAGATGTCTCAATCATTTTTATATGCAACAATAGTGAACAAAAAGTTATGGACAAGGCACTTACAGAATAGAATATGCTATCTATCAGCAGTTCACCTGTAAGTTCAGCAATTTTTTAAAAATCCCAAAACACACAGAAACCTATACCCTGCACCATCCCCAGTTACAAATGCTGCAGTTATCATTAGCACTTCCCTGTGGTGACTCATACAAGCAATCAAACTACTCAAAATTGAACAACTTTGTTCTGTAGGATCCAAGTGGATAATGTCAACGATGACTTCACACAACCTTAATAATTTACATCTTTTGGGAAAAGCACAGTTTCCAGAACTGCTGAAAATCTCAGTTCCATGTATAACTTACAAGAAACAGATTCAGAGAGGAAGTTTTAAATCATGAAGGGATGCACAATTGTGTCACAGTAACATACTGAGAAAAAACACACCATTACTTTTATGGAATGAACTGACATTACAGCTAAAGCCACCAGAAACAAAACTAGATTTTCTAATGCTATTTTTGTTTGAACCTGTGTAATGGACTATTATTGCCTCAATGCTGACAGCATATTCGTGGGCTCAAAAAAAAAATACTAATACTGTTTCAGGAGTTACTAAAATCCCTCAGTGTCCAAAAAAGGTCTGCTACTACTATCACCCAGTTCTGTATTACGAAAGTTAATTGTTTTTGAAAGCTTGGAGCAAGAAAATTGAAAAATTTCATCTTTCTGACTGAGAACTCTGATGTTGCAATTGACAGTGCATTGAAATCTAATGCCTTCAATTTAAATCTCCGTAACATATACTTTGAACAAGAAGTAGAAAGCAATCTCAAAACAGGCTGAGACCATTAGACATGAAGTTTAATCACTAGCTAAACAACTTTGCTTTGTCAGAAATGAGTGGACACCAAGGTGCTACATGGCTCCATGTCATTTCACAGCACAACACTTTTGAAGGTCATAGCAAATATCTTGTCACACAAGACAAAATAATCTTACAAAACAAAGCAAGAATAGCTTACAGCTCGCAGTTTTGACACAATCATCTGAAAAAGTGATGTTATAATTGCATGTGAGTGAAGTTTTGTCTCACTTGATCAAACACTTCCAAAGCTTGGAAGACTGAAGCACTATCACCATCCTAGATTTTCACTCTAAAACTTTTGCAGATGATGCACACTCCATGATTTTAGCAACACTGCACCCACATATATTAACCTTAAAAAGCAGCAGGGAGAACAATCTGAAGTGTCAGAAGAGCAACCAAAATATGCCTACAGAGTGCAATCCAGCTTGTCGTTGGGAAGAACAAACTAACTGCTGAGTTTCTGAGCTACCCCTTCTTATTTCCCACCTTCCTTGCTTTAGTTATGTGCACCTTGCCTGCCAGGAAAGACAGAACTGCATGGGTATGGGTAGGCTGTCCTTGATGAGGACTTAAGAGAATTCCTTGGACAGATACACATGAAGGAGAGCTGTTTATTCCAACTTGAGGGGACCAATCTATGTACTCAAAGTTCCCCAGAAGTCCTATACAAAAACCAGTTTCATCTAGATTTTTTTCTGGACAATAACCCATTCAAAGCCAGAACTACGGCAGTGCTGGACAAAACAACACTGACAACTTCCAAGATTGCCATTATTTCTGAAAAACAGGTTACTAAATCTACGTCCAAGAACTTTACTTATATAACATACAAATTCACAATTTTTGAACTGTGGAGATGTATGCATTGCATGCCATCAAGTCAATGCACTTGAATAAAACAGACCATGTAGAAACATCTTACTGAGAATTTTCTTCCGTCTCTAGTAACACTTGATAATACCATAAAAGCCACACAGTTTGTTGTGGTGTTCATTCCTGTTCTTACAGAGCAATGCCAAGAGGTAAAATTCAGTATCAGTCATTTACTAGAAACCATAGTCTTAAAGGTGCAGCTACCTCATATTTTTAGTGCAGACCAGGAGTGCATGTGTAAAGCAAGCTTCTTTACTGCACCTACTGACTGCATACCATGAAGCAGTCCTGGAGTGGATGAACAGGATTCCTTTTAGAGAGAATTGAACCCTAAGATGTGAAACCAAGAGGGCAAACAGCATGTTTCAACACAAACAAGCATTGAGTCCATGCAGCCAGCCTGGAATTAGTTCAACAAGAAAAAAAAAAACAAACCTGAAATGCAAACAGTATGGACATAATTCCACAGCACCAAACATTGCATTCTACAGACATAACCCTGTCAGATCCTGCTACTTGACACAACAGCTCATCTGTTCCAGCATTCTGAAAGAAGCCTATTAACCCAACATATCCAGCTCATCTGGACAGGCTGTGGTTTCCCACAGCTATAGAAAGCCACCTTCTTGGTTTTTGTGTCTTGCACTTTCTTGGAGTTGTTAACATACCAATGTCTCACAGGCTGTCAGACCAAAATCAGGTTCTGTACATGCAGTTCTGACTTCGTGCTGCAGCATCATCTAGCAAACCCATCATCTTGCAAGGGATATAATGCTCTTAGTTCTCTACAGTAAAGCCACACAACAGATTAGAGCCTAGTTCTAATAATATACATCTCATGTGCCATAAGAAAGGCATAAGCCAATACTGAAGAAAATATCCCTCTCAACATTTTTCAGGTTATATATTTATCCCCCATGTTGGCCAGCAAGTCCTACTTGTGTTAACTTTCCCTCAGGGAACCTGAGTTCCCAGGGCCTCTTCCTCTTCTCACAGAGTGCTCAGAGAACTGTGTTTGTTTCCCTATACTGCACAGGCCTAGCAGACCTTTCAACACCAACCCTTTCCCTTATCTGATTACCAGTGGAAGCCAAAGCCTCATGCAGACCTTCCATGGTCCTAAGTGACACATGACACATGGCTCCACACAGCTCAATTCCAGCAATACAGCTCATGCATTCTAACACATCTTCACAAACAACATTACCTAAAAATTTGCTGATCAGATCCTTTGTATCCAAGAACCATATCACAAAGTTTCAAAAGACACTCAGAGGCTCGTAGTGCCTTCCTGGATGCAAGCCAAAAAAAGTGGAGGAACAGATAATTCCCTTGAGGCCATATTAACAAGTTACAATCAAAAGCATATTTTGGGAAGGAGATCCACAGGTTCAACTGATGCCTGGTTGATTCTTTAAAAGTGTATCAAATTCAGGCAGGTATCAACTATTAAAAACTGTAAGAGATGGTAACATTAACTTGACCCATTCATTTGTCCATCATACAAGCTTGTAGGTCCTCAGATCTTCCTGGAATTTTTCCAGAAAGTTAACATCACATTTCCCTGTTCTCATTCTCAGATAACAGGTCATATTACTGAGTCTCCATAGCTTCTGGTTTAATTCTGCTGCTTCATTTGAGCTTTTAGATGAATACTATTTGGTCCTGATTCCCTTGTCACTTTGAAACTGGCTATATTGAAGTGATTAGTGAAATGATTATTATATCAGATCTGTCAAGAGTTTGTGATTCTATTTTCTTCAGTAACCACTTGAGGGACAGGGAAATGCAACCTCTTCTCAAGCTAAAGGTTATGCCCCTATTCTGCTAGGTCAAACTTCTTGAGAACAGCTATGCTTTAAATGAGCCATTTAAGTTCATCACATCATCAGTTTAAGAACCCCCAAAGAAAGGGAAAGTACAGCAATTCCCACATTGGTCAGAACAGCAACAGTAACAACATAACAATGCAAGACTTCCTCTTATGTGATGCTACTATTAGATCTGATAAAAAAACCAATTAGATAGATTGTGTCCTTGTATAAAAGTCAGATACTTCTTAATCTAGGCGCTCAACCCTTACACTTGGGGGTTGGACAAGAAGGGACCTTCCAACCTCAACCATTCCATGAGCATTTGTAGATTGCTCAGCCAATCCCCCTTTGAAGTCAGGAAAAAAGGTCAGTTATTTAACAGCCAAGACAGTCACAATCTTACTCTGTCATTCCACATTCAAAACCACAACAAAAATCACTTCCCTTAGATCATCCTCAATCTCTGCCATTGATATTAGAAAACACCACAGCAGCTCAAACCTATCACCTTACCAGAGCTGGATGAGTTATCTGACAATGCCAGGAGGCTTCCACAAGGCCCTCAAAATGACAAAACATAAAATCCATACTCCTGCAAGCATAGAGAAGCAACAAAACAAAAACCCAATCATTTCTACCCAACTTGAATGAAAAAATCCACATGCCAGAGGCTTCACCAAAGCATGTTTGAGAGCTACAGCACTTCCCACAATGCCTTCTGCACCTTGTCAGTTGAGGTCAACATCAGTTTCTGACATCGTGTATGAGTTCAACCATCAGTGCCACAATTCTCCCATCAAAACCTAAGCTGCTTTAATGCCTTAAGGAAGCATTGGAGTCATTCCCTACATTTTTTCAAAACACAAGATGACATGTTTAGAAGAAATCTGGCAGCCCTGATACACTACTGTTAACAAACACAGTTGAGCCTCCGTGTCTCAGATGTAGAAGTTACAACCTGCATAATGGAGAAGTACTCCCTCTCCCTGAAGTACATGAAGGAAGAAGGGATTATCAGGACGTGATACAAGGCAATTAAATAGGAATGGGTGGGGGGAAAGGCAAGCTTTGATGAATGAAAGATAACTAAACAGTTCAAAGGTGTGGCCATAAAAAGCTATTGTCACACACACTGTCAACTCTTGTTGACAAGAAAATCATCTGAACACAGGGAAGGAAACCCTAGTGAAAGACCCTGTAAATCCATACAGCATTTTCCAATCTTACAAATTCCTACTGAAGCTCAATTTCCAACACTGCATACTCTATTAGTGCACTCACAGGTCTATTCTGCTGCATGTGTAAAGTATCTAACACTGTGGACTCTTCCAATCTTGGCTATAATGACATGATGAGTAACCGCTTTAAACAAAAGTACACTTTAACAAAAAAAAACTTGGTTGCATTTGTGTTGCCCTTCCACCAACTTTTTCCCTGCTCCCACACTGCAAGGATGAAAGTTTTTGCTATAATTAGGAGTAGAAATGTGAACTAGCAGAATATTTGCTTGCTAAAATTAACATTTTGCTAAACATATAGGGCAAGGTACAGATTCGGCCCTAGAAAAAAAGGATTGTGGAAGATGTTAACCAAGAGTTGCATACCAGACCTGGACATCACTAACAGAAACAAAGTTTTACCTTCCTAAATAATCTAACACTAAAATTGTCTTTGAAAATTAACACCTAGATTTTTAGGGTCTTGAAAATGAAACATGAATAGCAGTGCTTGCTGTGTTGTGTAGATGATGGTATTCCATAACATTTAACACTTGATGCTTAAGAAGGACTGAAGGAAAGAAAGAGGTGAAACAGAGTCAGAACAATCACAGCCAGTAGTTTCCAAAACTGGACCCTCAGATATTGCAGACATCTTCCCTCTCTTTTTAGACACGGCCTTAATGAAATACACCTGAAAATACAGTCATTATTCTCAAAATCGACAAGAACTACATCAGAATATACTTCAAGGTTGGCAGGGAAGCCATTTAAATAGGATCACTCACCAAAATATACCACTGGAGACAAGGTACTAGGGATACGGAATGTACTAGGGGACAGAAAACGAGCAAAATGTCTTTTGGGGGCTCTGGGTGAAGTAACAGATTGTAAGGAATTGTGTATTTCATTATTGAGAAGAACAACACCGACTGGAAGAAAGTCAGAAAGACTGTTAAGATGCATGAAGAGACATTGAGCAAGGTCACACATAGAGCAGAGCATCTAGAGATAAGGAAGGGCATCACACAGGAGCCTGGACAAGTGATACAAGTTGAAGATGCCAAGTGGCAGCAAAACCAGCAGACACCTCTAAGATGTACACAAGAACCACGGGATAAAAGTGTTCCTAACAGGAGTTCCCGTCTTGACTACGCTGGCATGAAAAACTAACTGAAGGTGCATAATAAACTCTTTAAGATAATCTTAGGTGTTACTTATCAAGGATAGGTGAAAACCACGCACAGTAACCAAGACGCATGGAAAGCAAACAAATATAACAATCTACGAGCCATTTACATAGCAAAGGGTCACAGTCTACCACATGGCATGAGTGAGAAAAAATAGGAGCGGCAACACATGGCGATGCACAGCCTTAAGAAGATAAGGAACCAGCAGCTATGCAGAATGAGGGAAAGGTGAGAAACTGCCATACCGACGATACGAATAGGAAGTGTGAAAATCCCATAAGCTACTTTTGTCTGGCTGTAGATGCATTTGGAGAAAATGAGATATATTCAGAAGAGCAACAGGCAGTAGGAACACACAAAGGTACAGTGGGAGAAGGATTTATGGTGAGGCAGGAAGGAGAAGCAACAGAGCAGTACCTGGAGCAGAGCAGAGGCCTCGCGGCGGGAGGCGAGAGGCTGGAAAGGGACAGACGCGCTGCCCCGAGCCTCGGGAACCGGGGCCCGGGGGGGCCAGGGCAGGAGGAGGGTGACAGCGCCAGGCGAGCGGGCGAGGGGCCGGCGGGGGGAGCCGGGCAGGTGTGCTGGGGGTCAGGGGCGGCGGTGACCGGCGGGGCCCGCGGGAACGGGCCGGGGCAGGGGACGGCGGAGGGCAGGCTCGGTCCCTCGCTCACCTGCTGCACCCCCAGGAAGTCGTAGAAGTTCCGCGGCACCTCCTCCACCAGGTCGAAGAGCTCCAGGTCTCCGCTGTCCCAGGCGCGGGTGCGGGGCGCAAGCAGCGCCAGCAGCGCCAGGAGCGGCAGCAGCCGAGGGCGCGGCGCGGGCCGCGGGCGGGCCATGACCCCCGCCTGCGCTGGCGGCACCGGAGCGGTGGCGGAGAAGGAACGCGCCGGGGAGGCTCCGCGGAGGCCGCGCTCGCCGCGGCGGCCGCTCCACACTGAGAGACGCGCGAGGCCCGGCCCGGCCCCGGCAGCAGCGGTCCCACGGCGGGGGAGGGGTGAGGGGGGGCGCTCCCCGCCCGGCCAATGGCCGCCTCCGCGGGTCGTGACGTCACACGCCCCGGCAACCGCCGGCGCTCGCGCAGTGCAGAGGCCGGGGGGGGAAGGGCGCGAGCGGCTCTTGGCGCGAGCTCTGTGCGCGCGGACGCCCCGCCTCGCCCTTCCCCCCGTCCCGCGCCCTTCCCGACGGGAACGCCGGGAGCGCCGCCGCCGTGGCGCTGGGACACACAGGGACACAGGGACACAGGGCTCCCGCTCCCTCGCGGCTTCCCCGGGGGCTGTGGAGTCCCGGTCGCTGCGGGGCCAGCGGTGCCCTCGGGGCCCCCGCCCGCTAAATCGTCTTTCGATTTTCTGTCTTTATTAACCTTAAGGGTGGGTTTGATTCCTGTAACCCGTTTTCCCCTGAAATCATTCCTCCCTGTTGTCAGTATCAACCCGATTTTTAAGGTGTTTTCCCCGGACCTTTCGTTCTTTCCTTGCTTAAATAAATGTGAAATGTTTCACGTGGGACGCTAGATGAGAAATTAGATGGAAGCTTAATGGCTGAACAATACAAATTATCAGTATTAAATCACTTTTCTCTGGCACGGGCAGACTCCTCTGCACACCCCATCTGTTTCGTGTCTCTCGAAACTAGGCCTGGTTAATAACTCACTATGAGAATCTTTTTGAGAAAAGACAGATTCACTCATCCAAAATATATCCATGAACTAAATTTTTAATAATAGGGTTTGCAATTTAAGAAAAAAAAATCCCAAATGCCAATCTTATCTGCACCTGAATTCACCTAAGAGGAGCTAGGCACCATTTACAGAATCACTGTACAGTAGAGCGCTTCCTTGGATACTCCACGGGAATAGCAAGATGTGGCTTTAAAATACACTCTGCTTAATTCAGAGTAAGGGCTTGAACCAACATAACCATTATCAATTTTCCAACTCATAAAGTATAGAGTAGTCTTAGGTATTCTCTACTATTGAAACTGTTCCCTTTTGTATAAACTATTTAAATATTAATTAGATTGATATTTAAACTCATGTTTCCATATCCCATATGCATGCCCACTGGGCTTTTAGGATCACAATTCTGCCTCCGGCTCTGCTTTCTGAAAAGACTCCTAAACCCATTTGCCAGGCAATTATAATTTAGCCAACAGTGTCTTATGTAGACCCTTTTAATTTACCCTTCACAAAAAGGTACACTTAACTGTTCATTCTGATCATCTTAAAAAAGCTTTCTCCCACTTGATCACAAAGCCAAAAAAAAAAATCCTTTTCTAGAGAATGACAAAGTAAAGAGAAAGTCATGGGCTAGTTAATGTATCAGCTGCTTTGTTTGGCTGGAGTAACTGAACCTGGTATGGATCAGTTTCTTCCCGCATCCTTACTTTGTTGATCTGTTCTGTTTTGCGTGCCAGTACCCATAGTATAAATTTATTGCCTGGTATATTTACATTGTCCTTCCTTTCAAGTCTCAAGCTTTTTTGCACAAAAATACCAGCTTTGGATTCAAAATGTTACCTACTCATAAGGTTGTAGAACAAAGTTTAAAGATGCAAAGTATACTCAGAAACCAGGCTCAAATAAAGAGCTCAATAGGGTAGCATTATTTTTAAACCAGGTGGAAGATTTTTTAAAATGTGAGATTAGTGATCTTTCATTCCCCTTAATAAATACTTCCAAATTCTCCTCTCCTTCTGACTCATTCTGCATTTTCTGTATCTACTTCCTCTTGCCTCATCAGCTTCTAAGCCTCCTTAGTCAAGCTGATCTAGTGTAATGATCAACCTTGAAGAGAAGCATTTGTTTTGATCTTATTTTTCACCATTTGGAATTTGTTATGAAAAATTACTCCTTTCAAAACCCACCTCTGGCTGCTCTTGCTGAATCTGTTAAAAAAGGCTTCAAAAAAACCTGATAAAAACAGGTCATTTACTCCAGTCTACTGAGACCAGGGAAACCTGTCCTAACACTGATCACAAATTGCAGGTGGCTTGTGGCACCAATCCTTCTGAGAACACAGCTATTTTGAAAGAAATGCCTCAGAATTCTTCAGATAAATTATGGCTTCCTTTAGTCAAGAGGAATGTGAATTTGGAAAGAATAATAGGAGAAAAAAATGCACTAATGTTAATGGGATTATGATTATCTAAAATACACATTTAAGAGATCTCTTACATTTAAGTCTACATAGTTAAATTATTCCAATTGGTTTTAACAATGTGAGAAATTCGAAACCATTTTTACTCTGCTCCTTAAACCACTGGAACAGAAGGCCTAATACTGCATGGAACATTTCCAAAAGGGATTTTTAAAAAATTCTAGACTATGAGATTAGTTTAAATGTTTCCATTAAAATTGTTCTGTACTCCAAGCATAAATACTGACATTTTGGGAAGAAAATGCTGAAAATGCTATTAAAATGCTATAAGCACCTCTACAATAATGATGGCTCCTCATTCTTCTGCTTTCTTCTTTAAAGTCATGAGGTTGAGTCATGAAGAGTACTTCCCCTTTCTCCAGCACTTCAATTAATCCAAGTCACATTAGGCTTCCCCAACATAAAATAAATCAGTTAAATTACAAGTCAGTTCTCTCTCTTGGTTTCAGAGAAATACTTAAAATATAAAACAAATATAATCAAATTCAGCAATGCTTGGCCTTGCTATGAGCCTGCAACTATACGTGAGACATCACGGGCTGGTGAGTTGGGAGACTGGTGATGACAACTTAAATCTCACTACTGCAAACTCTGACACAAAGGTAGAGGGGAAGGTAGAGGATTACACATGGCTTTTTCATTATTGTCTAAAATTACTCCTGCTGGGAGGTATTAGTATTTTTTCCTGTGACTCAGCCGTGACATTTAAATTGCTAGAGGATCAGAGAACGGATTTTAATCCTGTATGTAGTCTCGGCAGCTGGGCAGCTCCTTTAACTTAAGAATATAGAGAGCTCTGAAGGCAAGGATGGCATTTGTCTGTGCCCAAGTTTGCCTGCATACGCAGACAGGCATCACTGAAACAGGTCCACTTGGTCATGAAGCTCTACTTTACAAAGTGTAAGGGAAAGAACTATATACAGAAATAATTTGTTTAAATAAATCTCTGTTCTGACCCTAATTGACAGTAGCACCCACGACCCGAGGCATGAACCAGTTATTATTAGCGTTTTTAACAGCACTGAAAGACCAACATGCTTCATAAGCCCAGTAGGATTCACACGATCATATTTTGAATAGCTAAACAGCCTGCGATTTCGGTGCCTCAAATGAATAGCAGACGTCTAGGGGAAAGAGCTTATTAAGGAACCACCCCTTTTCTTCCTAAAGATAAAGCCTTATCTCCAGCAATTGAAGAGCCCGACTGCTCTGCAGTCTATTGCAGTTCTCTCTTCTGGCTGGTTAGTGTAGGTGCTTGGCATGGTTTTGTACAGTCACAGTGTACTTCTCACTGCCAACAAAGCTGGTTTAAGAGTTTCCTGCGCCCTCCCCCCAGCCCAGGCGCTTGTTCCCACCTCTGCGCCACTGTTTGCTGCCTCCTCAGCTGTGCTAATTCAACTCTTTGTGGGCCACATTATAAATCAAATGACTAAGATGATCCAGCTTCAAAAACAAAACAAAACAAAACAAAACCTAAAACCAAAACCAAACCAGCTACTCGCGCACACATACGCACACACGCACAGAAAAACTCAGACGTTTTAGTGATCCAATCTACAACTCAACAAGCAAACAGCTGCACTCGCACAATCCCGGCGACAAGGAGCCCCGATGAGGAAGCAAGAACAAGACGGCAGAGCAGGCAGGAAACAGCCCGACTTAAACTGGCTTTCCCACCGGAAAAAGCTCCGCTGTATGACTAGAGGCGGAGAGCTGGAGGCAGCTGTTGCCCGAGCAGCGGGGCCGAGCAGAGCGGAGGCAGGAATTGTCTCACAGCTGGCAGGAACGCTGCAGGACTCGCACCGGAAGAGAAGGGTCTCCTGCCGAAGCGGCGAGGCAGCAGGAGCCCTGCTCCGAGGAGTGCTGCAGTGCTCCATCCCGATGGGCTAGTGGCCCGGGTATTGCCTTTTTAAGGGATTTTTTTCTTAAGTCAGATCATTTTGCAAATGCAGTTTAGCGTTTAGCCACGCGAACGGGCGAGTGGAGTGGAGACCGAGAGAAGGTGACATCCAGTGTTGCGGTGGGAAAAGAAGGGCGGACAGGACCACTTTATAGCAACCCTGCCCACTGGAAGATTTGTAAGGAGTATGCCATTTGTGTACACCAGCTGTTACCTTAGGCCAGACATAAGTCAAAGTAATGAGAAAGAAATGTGGGAATGGAAAGAGAAGAAAAAGCAACAGAGCTAAAACCGGAAAGCTATTGCAGTCCATCAGACATGAAAGAATATTATTTAGGAAATAGCTCATTTGTGCCTGGTCTGGGCAGCTCAGTCGTCTCTTTTAGCTACATTGCTCTTTTTTTTCCTTTTCTTCATGTAACATCATTAGTGCCAAAACCCAGTAGTGCCTGCTGAGCATGCCATACCTTTGATGCTGTTTTCCAAACTCAAAAACTACCTGAAGCCACATTACCATCATACAAGATATGGTAATATGCTCAGAGCGTGCAATAGGAAAAGGGAGATCATCTTCAGAATATCAGCCATATCCTGATAGTATAAAGGCAACATCTGAAAGCCCTGATCATTATAAATGGCCTTTTTCCAGCATAAATGTGTAATGTTTTGCTGCATGATATGACAATAGTTTGTCATTAAATTTTAATATATATTTTTCTGAAGAAGAACATCAACATGGGGAAGCACTCTCAGGAAGAAGTTTTGGAGGCACAATAATTAAAAGACAAAACAAATTAGATTAGAAGCCTAATGCCGTATTTTTAAGCAATGTATTCTTGACACCTTTCAAAATGATCTGTGGCTAAAATTTCAAGTGGGTGACTTCCAGTGTCAATTTTGTTCTTCTTCTCACATATGGAGATGCTCAGCATATGCAAGCTGAAAACCTCTCGAAAACTTTTAGAAATATGTACAGCTATTTAAAAATTTCCATCCAGGGAATGTTATTCTAGTGGCCCAGAATGAGAGCTCTCAATGTATGGACAACATACAGAGAAGGGCAGATCTAAAGATGCTGTTCAGATGATAATTTCCATAGTTCATTTCCAGTAAGAATGCTGGAAATCAGGGATTCTCAAGACTACACTACATTCTCAAGACATTTCTGTTAACCTCCCAAAAAACCAAAGTAAGAAATATGATTTTGAAATATTGAAGGTTTCATGCAGTTTTCAAACTATTTTTAATCTATTCTGCAGTGACTATCGAAGATTGATGGAGCTTGCTCATAATAGGATTTTTCCTAATTATGTTTGACACATTAAGTGTTGCTTAGCAGTTTATTATTACTTGTATTCAATGAAGCAATTAGCATTTCTTTTTCATTTCAAGTAAATTTTCCTAAAAGTGTTTTGTTATATTTTTCAAAATTAATTCACCACCAGGGGGCAAAGAACTATTTCTCCGGAGGGAACATTTTATATCAGTTGCATAGATGCATGACCCTTCCAAGGTCCTTTTCTACTTCACAGTAATTGCAGATGTGATTAAAAACAAAAGGTGTGTAGACCTAAAAATACATCAGAGAGACATCTTTACCTTTTTTGCCAACTTTGACTGCTCTAAAGTTAACACAATTGTTGGGAGAGAGAGCAAACTGGAGGACCAGAAGAGGTGGTACAAGATGGCTGTGACATGAACTCTGCTTTGGTCCTCTGTGCACGTGGTTGTTCTGTGCCTCTGTCAGGAACATGCTGTGCCTGTGTCTTGTGCAGAAAAAAATGAGAACCATCTAGGCATTAAACCGGATAACAATAGTAACTCAGTATTGTAACCAGTATCATAACACTTATCACCAAATCATAGAATCATTCGTTTTCAGCTGATTTTGATTCCTTGCTCAATGCTGTCTGTGCTGTTTTGTTTCTGCTTGGTTCCTCCTTCTGTTTGTTGCTTTGCCAGAGAGGAGCTGATGTTAGGAATAACTAAAAATAGAATTTTATTTTGCAAACGGAAAGAACCTTTAAATATCACCCAGGAATTTTCTATGAAGATCATACAATTCCATTTGTCAGGACATAATACTCATTTCCCATTTGTTAATGTGGTAGGTATGTATGTTAGTGACATTCGCTAAGGCACCCTCCTGAGAAAGGAATTAGCACCATAAAATATTGGAGAAAAGAAAAAGAATCAGACAAATCCAAAACCAAAAATACATCACCATAATATAAACTAGTGTATATAAGTATGACCATTCATAGAGAGACTGTGCAACCAGCAGCACAACATGCCAACAGTATAACAGAAGAGCCTGTTACAGCAAACATATGTAGGAATTAATCATGAACAGCATTTTGTTTGTGGGATATCTTTTCAATAAAATGATTGAGTCCATTCAGAGAGGAAACTGAAAGCTATGATGGATGAACACAGAATACGCTATTTACTCAACACTGCTGTTTCCAGATCACAGATTTTTTTTAGGTGGTAAATTGCTGTCCTGTTCAAAATTGAGGATAATACTTTGAAATTTGCTCAGGATGTTCAAAATATTTTCTTTATAAAATACAGTTAAATTTCAAGTTAAATAGTTTTCACATTTCAGGATTGCATTAACAAAGTAGTCATACTCTGATTATACAGTGCAAAACCAGGCAGAACTAATTAAATATAGAAATATAGGAAGACCATTAATATGATGTATGTGTGGAAGTGTCTTTCTAAGAAAAGCCTATAAAAATTCTACAAATTCCATTTTAAATTTAACAGTGCACTTAACTGTGACTGAAAAAAAAAACCACCATTGAATTCTCATCCACAAATTTCCTGTCTATACAGATATGAAAAAGAAATTCCTAGGAAGACCAGTCTGGACTGGATAATCACAACTACACAGCAGAAAAATTACATAGGTAGAAACCAATATAAAGAAATGAGGTTTGATTATTCCAAGGTTATATTTACCAACAGGCACCTTTGAAATCTTACCCACATCTACAAATGCAAACACATATCTGCTAAAATAAGCATTATAATGTCTGATATAGCTTTTCTTACATTTCTATCATGTCAAGTAGAGATATATTTACTTCTTGATTTACTTGCTTTTATTAAATTAAAAGTTCAGTGTTAAACATGTCACAGCATTTTGCTGCTGGTGGATTATATTTGAGATCTCTTCAAATCACATAAATGGCCTAAATCCTTCCTCTGCCTGCACAGTTGTGACTTCCATTTGCTCTCAAGGAATATATTTCAGAAAATAAAGCAGGACATGCTACTTTTATTGCAAAACATTATTATCAGAAAAACAAATTACTGTCCAAAGCACTTTCTTTGCCAAAATTCTGCAATGTAATTTCTCACAATATCCCATTAGTCAATACAATCTCTCTAGTAAATAGTCTTTAACAGAGCTTTAACAGCTCTCAACAGCATGGGGATTTTGTTGTTGTTGTGACTAGGTTTTGTTGTGGTATGGGTTTTACTCACTACATCATAGACTAAAACAATAGAAAACTAAAAATAAAGATTTCTCATACTAAGAACCTGTCATTGAAGATAAAAGGTGCCCTAAGCACGGAGAACCCAAATGGTCCAGATATTATGAGAAGTGGCTCATTTCTGCAGTTCGCTTGAAGTAATGCATTTTTAGACAGAGCATGAATGCTGTTAATAGTCATTTACAATCTCCTTAAACATTTTTTTTAAAACTTTTGGCTTTTAAATTCTAAAACCTACATAACTTCTCTTGCTGCTTACTTTTTTTCAGAATCACTGCAGTCACATAGAAATATTTCATGTTCTGTCTGTGCCCTTTAATCACTTTTTCTTCCTCCTCTATTGGTATTCTCTCTCATCTCCCCTGTATCTACTGTATTGTGCTACCAAATAAATATTAAATATGTTGTACTCATTTAGTTCTTAACTAGGCATTCAACTCACATAACAAATACTTCTTCTGTGTGCAAATATTAGACAAGGGATATGTAATATAGAGTGTTATTTAACAAAATATATTTAATGAATTCTATCAAGTGAGAGGTATAAATATTGACTTCTCCTCCATGTGGCACATACAGGAAGAAATCACTTAGTGGATGCTCCTGGTACATATTCTTGGTCACTGGCAGGCTGAGGATGTGGCTTGCAGAGCGCGGAGTAGGAACGTACACATTGGGATTATCTGGATCTGCTTTTATGTAAATAGTACTAATGAGTCATACCTTCAACACAAAGTATCAAAAAGTTACAAGACAAAAAAACCCCTATTTAGTAGCTTGTCAATAGTATGGCAACCCTCCCAACATCAAAACTGTCTATGAAAACTGGGAAAAGAACCCATCCTTAATAGCTGTGCTAATGGAAGTGGTTAGTCAAATTACAGATCCAAGAATTTTTTTCCCTTGTGTTGCAGAGGCCAAACAAATACTCTCTTCTTTTTTGACCCATAATGCAAGCTTCAAAACTCTCTTACATCCTGCAGATATAAAGGAATTTTATGTCCCTTGTGTGCCTTTAGGATATCCTTGAATACAAATATTAATGTCAAAGAACAGCCCACTTGTCCTTATTCCATTTATCCCAGATTTGCTTTTATAGCCAAATTATATTTTTCATCTTTGCTTTTGTTGCTAAATATTTTTTTAAAACAGTAAACAAACACCCGGCTAGCAGAATTTTAATCAGTGCTAGATCAAAGTTCTGTTACCTCTGTCTACAGGCCAGCCAAGGGCTCCATTACATCACTTAAGCACCGTTTAAACTGAGTAGGTGATTTATTCTTGCAGCATGTTAGAGGAAAGGGCAGAGGGTATTCTCCCCTCAGTACCTCCTGCTGGTTGCAGGCTGCCCTCCCACCACTCTCATGTCAGTGACAGATCATTTATGTGCCACCAGCCATCGGTGACTGCAGTCCTCTCAAACCCAGGGCTGGAGATGGTCGGTGTAAAGCCAGGAGGGTCCCAGCTGACGGCAGTGCATGTGCACACTCTGGCGCGGGCACAGCGAATCAAACACATGGCAGGTGAAGAGTAAACTGAGCTGCTGGGCTGGGGCTGATTGTCCATGGCCATCATAGAAGATGCAGAACTTTTCTGCTGGATGCTCTGTGTTCCAAGGGATGTCTGTCAGTCCTGGCTAAGGAAAGGCATGGCACTTGCCCTTCCCTGGAGTGTGTGGTTTGTCTGCAGGGAGCTCCTGAGAGCACAGGAATTGCCATTCTGCCTGTCCTTCAACCTTAGCGACCACCAGCAGCTCCCTGCAGCCATGCAGCCCCTTCCCACTGCTTTGTACAGCCTCCTCTCCATCCCACTCCCATCCACCCCAGACTCTCTGAGTTCCCCAGCTGCTGCCCCAGCCTCTGCTCCAGCATCCATGCCAGCTTCAGCCTCAGCTATGGAGAAAGGACCTGAGTATATCTGTCCTCTGTTGGCACATACACCTGCAGAGAACACCCAGAGCTGGGGCCCCTCTTGCTCCCTTCTGTTATGTGCCAACACCCACTCCTGCTGACTTTTGCAGGAGAAAAAAACTGGTTTAGACCATGCAACTTGGAAAAAAGTATTAGGTAACTTTCCAAAGGCTAGTCGTAATGGACAAGTTCTAGCCAAAATTCATACATTCCCACCCAACTTTCCTTTAACAAGTTACCTTTTCCTTTAAAGAACTTTGGGGCAAACTCAGCCTATTCTGTCAGCAGATCCAGCTGAGAATGGATCAAGTACTCTGAACTTGGAAAACAAGCCAGAACATGTCAGTGGAGCAGGAGATGCATCTGTGACCATCTGCCCTCTGAAGAGCTGACAGAGGCGATGAAGAGCCGTCTGGATGCTGTAGCTCCCAGCAGGAAAAGGAAGAAATCTGTCCTTGTGTTTTTCTGAAACTTGACATTGAAGAATGCAGTACATTGAAACACAAAAGGTAAAAAATAATTAGGTTTTCTGTTTAAAAAGATTAACTGTGGGGATTTTTATCTCTGTTTTGATTTTGAATAATTTTTACTTACCCCTTGGGTATGTATCTGATTGTTTTCTGGTTTCCCAGGAGTACTAAAAAATGTAACCTAGGCTTTTCTGCAATTACAAGCAAGTGAACTTGCCACAGCTGTGTGCCGTGTTCAGGCCCAGTAGCAAACTCTGCCCCCACTCTCCACACTGGTTTTCCTGTTCCCACGGGGCACAGGACTAAAATTCACCAAAATGAAGTACCTCCGTAACTACAGTACTTCCTGCTGTGCCAAAATCCCATCATCTCTGCAGTAATTTTAAAGTACAGGAATATTGAAAACAAAAGCGATCTGGAAAGAGGCACAAGTGCAGCAATGGGTCCCTCCTGAGCTGGAATTTCTGTGTGTCTTTAAAGAAAATGTTAAATACTGTTGCAATCAGAAAGCTACTGCTGTTGTAGCTCCATGGTTCATTATTGAAGAAAATAACCTGTTAATTTACATTAAAAAACATATTTGCCTTATGGAAAACAGTATTCAGTGAATATTTAGCAATAGTATGTACAGGACAACACCATGTACAGACACACCATCTCCTCCATATTAAGGACTATACAAAATAACAATGGCAGTCAAAGTAAGCTGTAAAATGGTGGCTATGATACTCTCCTAGCTATCATTTAAATATGCCTCAGTTATTGTGTCATTGATTCTTTGACTCTTTTACCCATATTTTTGAAGGCTGTCTCCTGAAACTGCACCCCACTCCTGAAAATCTTGGATATGCCATCAATCTACATGCCTGTTAATAGAGTGATCTTAACCTAAAAGGAAAGGAATCAGACTGGTCAGTTTAAATATTTAAATTGCCTTTAGCCATCAGCTCTCTCAGCCAGAGAGCTGTAACTACCATGAAACACCCAGGGAGGCACTTACCATTGTTGCTCTCTTTTTGTTATATAACTAAATATAACTAAGTATAACTGGTCTGTTATATTTGGAGTTATGACAGATTATACTACAGTTACTATAAAGTAGTATTTCCCAAGTGAAAAAAGCTCTTCACAAACTATTGTCTTTCTTTCTGTTTTCATTTTTGCCAGTAAGACACCAAAACATTTGTTAGAAGGAGAAAGAAGCAGCATAAAGATTTATTTTGGAAAGAAGATTTTGTAGCTGAGGAATAAACAAATTGGATCTTACTGTTTTCTGGTTACATTTTGCCTTTTCACAGTAAGTGAAACAAAATGGTGGTTTCTCAGCTATTACGATTTTAGAAATACAGTATTTAATTAAATCTTTTTATAGAAAAGTATTGTACCTGCACTCTTTGTGTTTCTTGTAGATCTGAGGCTTGCCAAGTTTCACTCAATTAGAAAGAAATCAGTCATTCCAGAACTGAAAGCAGTTTTCTGGAATATCTCCATAAAAAACAATATTGAATAACTTAACTGGATGTAAGAACTTCTAAATAGTAAGGCATTACAAGCCAATTTTTAACCTTGGTCTTTTAAATTTGGTGCATAAATATACCATTTCATTCCTTCCTCATTTAACTTCAGAGACAGTCTTAAGTACATAACAACTCTGAACATTAAACAACACTCACAGTAAAAGGCACTTTAAGAAGAATTTTGGTCTGAATTAGCTTTTGCTGCACTCAGTGCTGAGCACCTGATGGAGTAAAACACGTGGATCTTTCCCCAGCATTAGTTTCTCTTTAGTTACGGTAATGATTTATTGTACTTCTGAGTCCTGATTTGGAGCTCTGTTTCACTGTCCCCTCAGAAGACAATGCAGTACCAGCAATGGAATAGACACACAAGCAGAAGAAAAGATAGTGAGTAAAGGATATCTTAGAGAAACCAGTAAAAACTGCATTATGCATCTAGCTTTTCAGAAAAAGCCTAGAGAACTGAGCAAAGCAGAACAACATTTTTTTTCTATTCCTGAGAGGATTAAAAAGTGGCCTAAAAATTGCTGCTGCTCAGATGCACCAGATTAGACAAATAGCCTATGTGCAGATGAGAAAGAGCAAGACAGCTGTTACACAGCACAAATAAATGAAGACTATTCTTCAGTTACAGAAAGGTAAAGCTGCAGAGGAATCAGTTTCCTCTAAGAAATCAAAAACGAGATGTGTGATGCTTTATATGTATTAAACTGTAAATCCATAAAGAGATGCAATTGCAAAACAAAACTGAAGGCTCTATAGGGAAGTCCACGAAATACAATCAGACTAGATTTGCAAGAAGTCACATAGAAGATTGCACAAAGGATTGAAATAAAATATAGACCAAAGCAGCCTTTGGGCAAATCCATAATATTTGTAAGAAGTAAAACAATTTTGCAAAAGTCTGTGAACAACAGCTGAAGAGAGGCAAAGAATAGCTAGAAAAAATCAATTGTAGCAGAAATTCTGCAAGACTGAAGACTGAATTACCCCTTTGAATATGAAAAGACTACATATGATTTACACTTGGACACAATACGTAAGTTATACTGTATTTGAAGTCACAGAAATACTTTTGAAATTAAATTCTAATTGTATTGAGTACAAACAAGCAAAGCTCATCTCATAGGAGTTGTGCTGTGGGGGGTGTGAACTGTAAGCCTAAGCAAGATGAAATTCAGAAAAGCTAACATTTGCAGTAGTTTCAAAAATGAAACACTGTATCTTTTTTAGGACTGGAAATATCAGCGACTAGATGATAATGCAAATTATGAAGAAAAACACGAGTCCAGAAAGCAAAAACATAAAGTGAAAGCAGAACATGATGAAATGGAATAGAGAAGTAACATAGGAGAGGTAGCTTATCTGTATCCTTTTCTTTGAGGTGTGGTTGAACGTCACTCATACTGTCAGTGTTACTATACCCAAACACAGTTAGACAGGTAATTTATGTCTTAGTTCAAGAGACACAGTATCAAAGGTATGCCAGACAGTTCAGTCCTGGATGCTTGGGAACAGCTGACAGAAGTCACTTTCCCATCCAAGAGAGAATGCTGACACTGCTTAGGAAGGTATTTAGGATGAGTATAAAGCGTAAACTCAAAAAGATGTAGTACACGGCTGTCTGTTAATAAAGGCTACCATCTCTTTTTACCCACCCGACCTAAGTAACTGTGAGGTTGATTTCATCGAGAAACAAAGAATGGAGAAAGATTTGGAAAGTGTACTACCAAAGATATGAAGACCGTCTCACATGGCAAGGTGGACCAAGACCCTGATGGGAAGAAACTTTGTGGAGTTTCAAGAGCATTCAGCAAATTCAAGTGGAAAATCCTTCTCTTGTTGATAAAACGTGGCTATGACTACAAGGGCCATTTCAAACAAGCTGATCAAAACATACTGTCCTATACATCATCATCACACATCAGCACACTTGCTGCATGTGCCTGCTGAAATCTCCACTGTTGTTTATCAGGGTATCACCAACCAGAATAGACAGGTAAATTGTAATCCAGAGAGACATTGCCTACTGCTGCCTAAAGGCGAACTCAGCCCTAGGAGGCCATGGCAATCGGTGAAATCAGCATTTTAGGGAACTGTAACAAAAGCTTAGGCGTAGTAGAGAAAAAACTGCCTTAGGTCATGGAAGAATCACTACAGTCGTATATTATCTTATCTACTGGATGACTATGGTCATGAAAGAAACTTCTGTGAACAAATACTCCTCTAATGACAAATCAAGAAACTGGCTAACAAGAACTATAGAGATAAATGAGCTCCTTGGCAGAAAGACTGATTCTTCCAGTGGACATCGAAGGCATAGGAGACAACCTCTAGCAGGTTGTAGAAGATATTCACCAAGTTGATTCAGTGGGCATCTTTAAAAGATATGATTTATCATTATGTATCAAAGAAAGACTTATAAATTAATGACAGGCTAAAGGGACATGGTCTACACAAGGAACAAGTCAATTTAAGTCCATACAAAATCCCTCTGGCCATGTTAGGGTGGAGGGGTAATGCTCTTGTGTCTTGAAGAACATTGAGGAAGCAGAACAGTTTCAAAAGAACAGGTCGGTGTTTAAGAAGCCTGTGATCTTTGCTTTGTGCTTTTGATTATGGAGTTACTAGTTTCTCCAGGAATATCTACTAAAACAGTGGAAAGCCTTCTTGCCTTCCAGGAAAGAATATGAACAGATTACAAGTCTGATTGAGTCCTCTGATTTCTCTTCTGCACTGTAAAGGAAGTTATAAGGTAAAAGTAAATGCTGCTGAATCAATGATCAAGTCTCATAATAATATAAAGGAAAACCTCAGGACACAAATAGAAGCTGTTTGAAGAGAGAGTCAGTATCCAGGACCTATCTATGAATGACTCTGGAAGGAGCAAAGTGAGTACCATTGTGGATCTCAAAAATGTGAGAGGAACAACTGTTCCGGAGAGTCTCATGAGTTGCTGTTCCAAACCACGGGGTCTTGGAAGACATGGCCTGAGCTGAAGGTGAAGAGCCAACCTTTGGAGACCTATGTCTGGCCACACCACATCTTAAGAGCCAGCAGTCTCTTTGTCAAAAGCTTGTTTCTTCTTTCTGGTTGTAGAAACATGAACCAATCCAAGAGCTATCAGTCAGACAGTTCGTTCTCTGACTTTGTAGAACCTTTGAATTTGCTCATTAAGTGTTCTCAGAGATAATACCAGTGGTCTGAATCCAACTTTGAACATCTTGCCAGGGATGTGCACTTCCCTATGGCATTTAAGACAACAGCATCCATCAGAAGTGGAAGAACAGGTTCCCCATTGAAAAGTCCAGCAGTCTATGCCAAGTAAGGGAAGCAGATAACAGCTGGTGAAGTTTTGGCCAAAAAGAAAAATTGCCCAAAGTTTATATCTACATGTATTTATATTGATCTGGAATTTTAAAAATCCATACTTCATATTATTTACATGTGGATTCTGCCTACATATATATACATCTATATGTGTATGTAAACATTCTGTAGAGAAGCTGTTTTTATAAATAATTGTATTTGTACAGAACTTTAAACTAGGATCTGGGGTCTTGATCCAAATCAGATGGACTACTAAGATGGGGCAACAAAATCGTTCAACACTGAATGCCTCCATGAGGACAGGGCTGCTTGCATTTGTGCGTCTCCCACCTGGATCATTTTGCTTCCTCATCAGTACATGACAAAGTGGAGACATATGTAGATAGGTAGTCAAAAGAGAAAGCCAAGTTCACAGCAAATTGACAAAAAACATAGACACAATAAGCTCATAAAACACTGGTAAAGTATGCTCAAGAAAAAGAAAGACCAGAACCTAATGCTGGAGACCAAAATGCTGAACACAGCCTTTTCACATTGTAATCCTCACTGATTAGAAAATTGTATCAAAATTGTTAGTTCTTTAAAAATATCAATATGTTTATTTAAGCAACCACGAGATAGCATGTTATATATATAAAAAAACAGCAAGCAAGAGGCTCAAAAGGCAGCAGTCTCTCACAGAGACAGTGCTTGTCACACACAGACTGCAGAAGGGTGAGAGACATCCACAGTTTGTGATGGAAAAGAAGGAGAAAAATTAGTAAGATCCTAAATTTACAAATTCCAAAGCAGAAGAGACTGTCAAGAGACCAAAGGATGATCAGCTGTTATGAGGAGAAGACTATGCACAGAACGACACACAAAGTGAAACCCTGTGGGTGTTCACTCTACAAGCATTCAAGTGCAGACTCCGTAAGATGGAGACCAAACTGGCATTAACTGAGAACTATTGAAATACTCTTCCTTCTTTTAAAGGGAAAAGGTATTTGGATGGCTACCACTTTAAAGCTTTCAGCATCCTGCTTTCAAACCGTAAGTTAGGGTCACTAGTCATTAGATCCCTGACAGAATGGGGGTGTTTCTCTCTCCCTTGCAAATTTCTCCCTCTGCTCTGTGATAGTTTAACTTTCAACAAGAACTAAATTCTTCTCTCTTTCACTAGCATGTAAGAATATGGATTAAGTTGCAAAATTTAATACATCCAAAAGATGAAAATGGCAGTGTTCACTTTCATATTTCTTTTTTCTTAGCTGTAAAATAGGGATAGTAAATTTAACCATACAGCTCACATGATTCATTAGGCCTCATTAAAATTTCCACAAATTGTATTATTTAGCTACTGGGTGTTATTATTTTTCTCTCTCTCTCTCTGATAAAGGGATTTAGAAGGTCTTTCAGTATATTTCTTATCACATTGGCTTTTTTTTCCTTAGACATTCAGGAACTGGTTCTTGAAAGCTCTGTATAATATCTGGGTTGATAAAGCATCTTGAGACTCCTCTAGGATAGTTCCAAGTGTTTTACGCACACACTACAATTAACATTCTTTGGTTTAAATTACAATACAACCCCAAATCCTACTTCCTCAGCTGAGAACCACAAGTGCATTTGTGCAGATAATCTGGAGGGGCCTGCAATTTATGAATCTTAATTCACATTCACTAGAAACTGTATGTAAGGAATACTGTTAATGTTGTGAAGGCAAATATTCGAAAGTTAAATACCAGAATTAGAACCAGTTCCAGAATAACTTACTGCCTGTTGACTTGACATTAATGTCTAGATACAAAAGTAGGAGTTCTGCACTAGTCACTTAAAAGTTGCTTTACAGGACTTGCTCACCTGAATATTACAGTACCTTCATGTATCAGCACAGATGTTTCAATTCTTTGTGAACACTTCTGCTTAATTCAACACAACCCCCCCATGAATGCCATGACAAGTCCACTGTATGCCTTTCTCAAATAATTGAGTTTATTATTTTGATGCCAAAATGAACAGATACTGTGTAATTTATGCTGTGGAGTCTCCTTTTGTATGCAATAATATTCTAGACTATATGAACAATTTAAGGGCTTTAAATCACCAGAAAAACAACTAACAACTCTTTATGATACCACAAAATGACTGTATTGTGCTCTGGCTGTAAAAAGCTGATGTGAAAATTACAGATGAGGTTTTACCTTGGTTGGTAAAACTTTTCATTTGTCTGTTTTCAGGCTAGTCTGAGATGGATTTTCACCATGACATAACAAGCAGTGACAGCAGTGGAACAGAGCATTTCTTTGCAATGAAAGTTTATATCCTTCAGTTTTGGCTAATTTTGAACTCAAGAAGGTTCTTTAGCAAAATAAAAATCACAATGATTTTTTATTAAAACAAATTTTAAAAAAATAAACATTTTATTAAATATTTTGAGCTCCTTTTTTCCTGCTTTCTTTACAAATTTTGATCTAGTAAAAGCCTTTCATAAAGGAAACCCTAGCATGCTGAAGGGATAAAATATTTCCCCTAACTACTGGTTACCCTCTCAGCACTATGAAACTGTATTATCAGTTACAGCTTCTCTTCCCCCACTGTTTCTTAACCCTAAAATTTTCGCATTACAGAATACCCAGTGATGCTCTATGAAACACTCATATTCCCAGTTAAGCTCTACTTCACATGCTTTAGCAGGTCTTAGGTGATATACAGATGCTAGCTTGACCTTTTGCCCATTCTGTACATGTGGGAGCACTGGGTGGATGGATTGTAAAAAAAATCACGAGGCCCTACAGTGCAGAGAACCTGACCCACCCTTCCTCCCCAGCCCAGGCAGGAGGAGCCTGAGCAAGCTCCTTGTATGCTGTCTTGGCATCCTACCAAAGGCACAAGGAAAGGGAGAGTAACTACTTAACAAATGGCTGTAAAAACCTGATCCAAGATGAAACTGGGAATGTAACATTCAAAGCTATAGGGCATTTTTTTTTCTTTTCTTTTCTTTTTTTTTCTGGCAGGGGGAGGGTGGAGAGAAATCAAATTGCCCACATCTGAATTGCTGAGTTAAAGCACCTTTTTGGCATTCTTGAATTAAGATTTTTTCAAAATGCTGTTTTCCATCCCTAAATTTATAGGGCAAACTAGATACTTCATTTAGATGAGCAGCTTTTGGGCATGAATGACAACAACTGTTCATATGGATTTTTATTATGCAGATTAAATACTCTCTAATTACACATAGTGGAATACTTCATAACAGTCTGCTGTGTTATGTCAATAATCCATTAAGATATGAATAGATGCTTGGTAAAACTTCTGCTGAAAGCAAATGAGCATTTATAATCTTATTGGAGAAAGCACAACAATCCTATTGACAAGAGCCCAATGGGATTGCAGGGATACAGTCTCATGAGCTGCACTTGAAATCCAGAGGAAGGTCCTGTGATGCCAACAAACTGTAAATACTAAAGAAAGCACAAACTTCAAAACTAAACTTCTTTTTTTTCTAAATTCATTTCTCGTGTGAGTAGGAATAACTCCGCTAAGCCCTGTGACCCTTTATCTCTCCTTGCCATAAACAAGTTTAGACCTAATTTTCAGTGTTTTCTGTCTTCATCACATAGATAACCATACAGTGATAACTTTTGAGATTCCCTCAGTTCAGAACTAGAACAAGGACAGTTTGAGTCAGGAGATGATTCTGGAAGAGATCAGAAAGTATCAAAAGGTACCCATGCTCTCTTCCACAGTTTCACAAGATCATAGAATATCCTGAGTTGGAAGGGACCCCCAAGGATCACTGAAGTTCACCTCCTGGCACTGCACAGGATGCCCCAAGAATCCCACCATATGCCTGAGAGCATTGTCCAAACACTTCTGGAACTCTGTCAGGCTTGGTGCTGTGACCACTGCCATGGGGAGCCTGTTCCAGTGCCCAGACACTGTCTGGGTGAAGAACCATTTCCTAATATCCAACCTAAACCTCCCCTGACTCAGCTTCATGCTGTTCCCTCAGGTCTTGTCATTGGTCACCAGAGAGAAGAGATCAGCATTTACCCTTCTGCTTCTCCTTGTGTCTTCTGTGCCTGCTCTTGCCACCTCTCTGACAGAGTCAAGCAGTCAGGGAAACCAGTTAAAAAGGGCCAGGAAGACTAAATCAGAAAGGATGGATGATGTTCAAAAATCATGATGATTTTAAAACAGACATTTTTAGAACACTAACCTGAATCCTAAGGACAAAGAGGTACAAAACAAAAAAACCAAACATAAAATTATTTGTAGTTTATATTGGCTGACCCAAGAGCAGCAAGAGGTAAACTTAAAAACACATCAACTGCTAATATAACTGTCCTGTAATTTATGAAGTCACAGCAAAGCCACTCTACTGCACATTCTTCTGTGCCTCTTCACCATCCTCCTTGTCCATCTAAAAGGGACAATTCCTTGGGAAATTTTTTTAGAGTAAATTACTGTGCTACAGTAATTTACTACTGTAAATGTGCTACAGGGTTGAGCATTATGGGCTGTATCCCAATAAATAATTTTGCCACAAATAGTTCTTAGTACTGGTGTAGACACAGGGCCCCAGGTGAAATTTTACACTGCAGCCACTGTTCCTTGGTGATCCTGAACCGGATCACTGCTGTGAGCCAGCTGACAGGATGACCCTTTAGGGACTTGTATCAGCCCAGAGTGGGGAGCAGTGAGTTCGCACCTTGGCAGGAATGGATGTCTGGGGATCAAGAAGCATGTTCCCCCGAACATCAGGAGGACCTTTTTGATGCAACTTTGCCTATGCCTTTGTGTTTACTTTTTCTTTTCATGAAACTATAGATCTAGGAGTTAAACAGGTCTACAAAACCCAAACATTCGCCTTGCAAATTGAATGCGCTCCATCTGCTCGTAGCTCCAGTGTGGCTACAAAATAGATGTGCCTTCCCTCCATGTCACAAAGAATTCTCCTGTGCTTCCAGAATCCTATGTGGCTGTCGCTGGAGCACCTAAGCATGTGTTTTCCTACGAATATATGCAGGGGAAGTTGTGCTTTCTCAACATTAATTGTTCTGAAGAGGTAGCAAGAAAAAGCAGCACATCCTTTCTGTGTCAACAGTGACTGGTACAAGAAGAAGGAGCCACTTGACTCAGGGCACAGAGAAGCAGTCAGTGGCTGGCAGACCTGGAACCACCTGAAGAAGAAACCTGAGGGCAGAAAGTCATGACAAAATGGAGAATGGGAGGCAGGAGAAACTGTATTTAGAGACCAATTTGCTTTAGCCTGTAGGGAACGTACTGGTATTTGCTGAAGACCTACATGAAGAGGAGTGACCAAGTGCTACACGGTTTTTCAGTGGTATCACTAATTAAAGACTATCAGAAATATTCATGAAGTGAGATTTGGAGTCACAACTAGTGCCTTTCCTTAAATCAAGTTATGATGGTTCAGAGAAAAAGGGGTTGGACAGACAGACACTTCTTCTGGTCTTAAATAGAGCAATCTTCAACATTAGGTGCAAGTGCTAAGATTTACTGGCCATGATAGTCAAAACTTAGATACAAGCTCATAAAAGACTGGAGTTACACAAACCCACATTTGTGGCACTTCCTAATTTTGAGGAGCTTGATTTTTAAACCTCAGTAATGTTATCATTATTTATATGTGTGTTATATGCCTGTAATTCCTGTACAAACCCCAGAACAGATCAGTGCGAATGCTTAGAGGATGCCCCAGTGTTGCAAAGGAGTACATTTGGGATAGTTCTTGAAAAAGACCCTTCTTGTTCTTTGATAAAGTCACTCAGTATATTATGAAAAAATAAAAGGGGGAAAGATGATTTGTCTGTTGATCCATCATTTGTTGGGTCCCTTACACACAGCTGGTAACACATGTCTATTGTATTTTATTAGTTGGAAACACACAGCAGTTGGGTGGATCTTTTCACCAGCATTAAGGTAGGTTACATTTCTGCTCTAACCTCATTAACCTTTATTGCTCGTGCTTTAGTTTACCAGGATAAAGTTTGTTACTCTGCAATCCTGTGTTAGATTAAATAGGATGCTTTGTAGGTTGTCTCATTTCACTGTATTCCTCTCCTTAGCTCAGTATTGTAGTTTGTTACTCATTTTGAATAAAGCAGTCTCCAGATGAAACAAATAAAGCTTATTTACAATCTATTAGCAATAAAAGTCTGTGCAAACAAAAAAAATTACAGGTTGCTTTTATTTGTCTTTTGATTTCCAAGTCTTTAGAGCATACATGAATATGGCTTGTGGCATTGTTCTGCAGGCAGAGACTTACTTCAAATTTAATTAAAGTTGGAATTCCCGCTGTAATCATATGAATTTAAGAGTTGGGGCTGTAAAAAAAATTACTAAATATTTTCTGACTCTCAGCTAAATCATGAGTTATCAACACTGAACTGCAGAGTTGCATGATTCACTGTGAAATTGATTTTATCACATGGTTCCACAATGCATCCTATGGGGGTTTTTTCATATTTTCCCATGCATTTTTAATGTGTTGCCTGATCTTTGGGTACAAATTCCTTTCCCTTCAGCAATTTCTAGCTTTCTAAACACCTGAGCAGTTTCAAACACCAGATACTTAATTTTTATCAGTCTTTTAGAGAAATATTTTTCCCTCTTACATGTGGATATCTTTCTGCTAAAATTATAAACTTCTGAAGTACACTGTTCAATCTCAAAACATGAGGAGCTTAAGGGCTAAAAGTTAGATCCCTACCATGACAGACAGAAGTAGATATAATTTTCTTGTGGAACTCAGTGCTTGCTTCTGTCATTGGCAAGACAGTAACAGGTATTCACCATTTAAATGTTTACACTTTCATTAACAGAAGAACCATACAAAGTTATTTTAGAACTGGTTTGTCTTTAAATTTTTAGAACTGGTTTGTCTCTTGCTATTTAAATTCACTCACAGGACTTAAATACATTTCTTCAGGCACATTCATTCTGTTCACACCAGTGTAATTCCACGCTGTAACATGGCCCTATAGAATCATGGCCCTACAAACATGGCCCTATAGGTGAAGAATCCCAAAACATCTCAAATCTAATGTAGTTAAAATTTTATTTTAAAAAAAAGTGACTGTGATTCCAGATATATGTATGTGTGTGCATGTGTATAGATAATCTATAAAGGTCATATGACAAATCAGTTTTTATTGTTACTTGTTTGGAAGGATATATACATGCACACATGACTAGCTGAGTTTTATAGAGGCTCTATTGTCAAACTATACAGTGGCCAAAACACAACTATTTTTTAATGATCAGGATAACCACACTCCCTATTTACTTGGGTAATTGGCTAAATGACATAATTCAGCTTCATATTTTAAAAAATAAGGAGTCTATATTAAATAATTTGAGATAAATCATGGACTGCTTGAAGGACTGTAAACAATTAATAATGATAAATAGGCTGCAATCTGTTGAAATAGATGCAAAGAGGTATCTGGGGAGATACTGAAGACGTCAGTGTTGAAACAAATTTACTATAAGCATAAATGTTCTAAAAGGGGCAGTTGATTAAATGAGTAAATGATATATCTTTAAGTTTCAATGTAAGCGAAGACGGGGGGAAAGAACCATAGTAATCAAAAGAACGTAGCAGCATGAGGTTACTTTGGCTGAAATGTAAGATAATAATATGAGAAAGATTAATTGCAATCATAATTATCTTCCCTTCACACAATTATCTTCCTATATAGTTGTTTAAAATAGATTCAAGAACTTAAGGCACTGCTGGCTTCAGGAACCTGATACATAGGCTGTTAAAATGAAAGGGAGCCTTTTCCTTAATGTCAGTGACTTTGGATCCAGGCTTACAAAAACATCTGGATTTAGGATGGAGTTAATGTAAAGAGTAATAGAAACCAAAATATGTTAAGGAATACAGTTAAAGATAAGGTGATCAAATAATGGCAAAATATCCCTGTAGTGGCCCAATAATAGCATAATGATAATTAAGTCATGTCAGTATTTGTGGACACAGGTTAGGGTAAAATGCTTAAGGTAACCTTAGACTGTATAGTTTTCTTCTTCCATCATAACATGAGTACACACAGTGACAGTTCTGGGATTATTACTTAACATGCAAATTTCAGAAAAATAAGCCTTTTTTTTCTATGCATTTTCTTCATGTTGGAGGACAGAGCTATAGGAAGTCAAACAGCTGAAGACAGGACTATGTTAAAATACAAAGGTATGAAATTTAATTTTCAAATAATACAATCTTCCCGAGTCTGATGTGCTAAGCATAATAAATGAACAAGCACACAGTACTTTATGCATAAGCAAAAATAAATCGGTGCAAAGTCCCTGCAATTCATCTGGTCAGGAAGACTTATTAGACAAGGTCAAATTATATGAAAATCAATCTTTGTAGACTGAATCTGATTTGCATTAGTAGATAAATGTTTACCATAATTCCAAATCAAGAACAAGACTATACAGTAATTCCTTCATCCACACTCACGGTCCGTCATACCTAGGAACACACTGTTACTTACACAGACTGTGCTTGCGCTTGGCTCAGCCCAGGAGAGCTGTGCAGAAATGCAGCTCTAAGCAGAGATACGGAAATAATTTTTGTCTGACTTTGGAAAAAAACCCCGGTCCTGAGTTAACCTAAATCCATTTTTTAATCAATTAAAAACAAATCTAACAAAATTATTGTTTTCCCGTGTCCTTTCTTATATCTCCAACAGTAAGGAAATCTGCCCTCCAGTCCTTCTCACTTGACCAGATGAGGAATTTCACTTGAACTCCCATTTCAGAGGACTATACTAGACATGATCTTCAGTCTGCAAGTAGTTTGTCACCCTGCAACAGACTCGTCTTCCTCAGTTTTGTGGGCTGTACTCAGGTGCGCCTATGAATCTAGTCTGAAAAGGATTCAGGAATAAGTTCAGGAAATGCCAAACTAATCTAATTCAATTTTTTTGTTATTTCCTTTCTATGTTCTTCTTTTTTTTAAATCCAAAGGTATTTGCCAATTTCAGCTCACATTTGCAAACAACTTTGGTTGTCCTCAAATTTCTTTTGGTGGCCAAATAAATAATTGAAAATCCTAAATCCCAATCTTAGTTCTAAATGTATATTTATTCCCCCAACCTTCCCTTCAGTCCTGGTCTAGGTAAAGGCCAAAACAGCTTGTAGTGCAACTCTAGTATAACACCAAGATACCACTTCCTAAACTGCTCTATATTATGCTGAAGCAAAAGGCTGAGCTCTCTGTTTCGAGTATTAAATTGCATTGCACAGAAAGTAGAGGGCTGGTGAGGGATACCCATGTGAGGGAACACTTAGGTAATTTTTAAGATGGCTTCAGCACCCAAAGCAGCTATACACCAGGTCCAGAATAAAACTTCCACATCCGAAGTGCAACTGGAGTAAGATTTATGACCTATTTAGACTTTCTAGTAAGTTTCTCCACATTGTGCTTTATTCTGATTTTTCCTACGGTGGCTTTACGCTGATGTAACTCTACTGGTGGGAAATAGAGTTGCTCCAGCTTTCACCTGGCATCAGACCTCTCTGAACAATGCTCTGTCAACAGCTATAACAGAATCCTGGGTCGCAGGCAGGCATCTACCCTCTGGAGTTGTAATTTCAACATGTCACATGAGGGTAGTGCTAGGAGAAGCTGCACACTTGCTCTCAGGGAAGCCAGCGGGGCTGGAGGGTGCTCACCACCCTTGAAGGGTGAGGGTTGCTGGAAGCGCCCCCCTGCTGAATGTCCACCTTCCAAGCCCCGTCTGGATTCAGCAGTAACAGCTGTACTGAATTTTCTGTCCTAAACTTTTATTAATTAAAAAGCTTTAAATCTGAATATGACTCCATATTTCTCAAATTCAAATAAGAAGGCCTTTCACATTCGGGCCAAACTCTAATGCAAGCTGTCTGGCTGTGACACAAACAGTGGACCAATGCCAATGAAATGTGGTGTGTGTTGCGTTGCAGTCTGAGCTGTCTTCCTGGGAGGCTGGGAAAGCCTGGAACAGCTGTGTCATTTTAATTTGCTTACTCTTTCCAGAGTTTTTCGAGCACCATAGCTACTTTCTGCTCTATCAAATACATGATAAATTATTAGAAACTACTTTTAAAATTAAGCAAAAGATGTAATGGACGCTGGTAAACTGGTGCCAGAGAGCCCAGTTCACTGCAGGAGTGCAGATGTTGACCTGATCAGTACTTCCTTGCCACCTTTACCCTTTTTCCCTCCTCTTTCCTCTCCCTCTTTACTTTTTTCTTCTGTGTGCTAAAGTAAGGAGGTTGATGACTTGCTATTCAAACTCATCCTCCTGTCTTGCTCCTCTCCCAGGTCAAACTCCACAGGCCCTGCCATGGGGTCATGCACTAAACAGAGCCACCTCCTCATGATCTGGGGAGCGCTTCTCTGCCTCCATCTGTGACTGACACTCCACAGGATGCTGTTAGATTACAGTTTTGTAATTAAGGGAACTAGAAATTGCTTAAGAAAAGACAGTTCTCACCTACAGCCTGCAAAGTACCCCCTCCAGAATCACCTCCTTGTAATTAAGAGCCTCCTTTGTTAGCTATCTAGAAGACCTTTCCCAAGGCAGAGGAATCAATCTATTTTGCCTGTGAAAACAGGCACCCTGTAGAAAAATAAGAGCTCCAGCATGGAAGCTAAAAAACATGTAACATCTATGCTGTTCTGCTGTTCTACAGTGTCTGTGCCACCTCTTTCCCATGCCACAGGAGACAATTGGGATGGGCAGGGTTAGAGCAGAAAAGTGGAAAAAAGCCTTTGGCAGGGCTTATAATGGTGATCCCACCCATTTTCTTATTGATACAGTCATCCTGGCTACATCCATGGTGTTTAGTTACTGCAGCTGTGCTCAGGCTTAGGTGTGCTGAGTCAAACGGCAAAGATCAGGTACCTGCAAACTGCCACCTCAAGCTGTTTTTGCTTTGTCTAGTTGTATTCATGTGTCCTGGTTTCAGCCAGGACAGAGTAAATTTTTGCAGTAGCTGTGAGGGGGCAGAGCCTGGAACTGTGTGGTCGTGTCTAGGTTGTGATTCTCTACCACTGACATCTTGCCAGGCGTGTAAGGGACTCTTACTTCCAAGAAGAGGGGCATGGCTTTGGGCCAAGAAAATCGTGGTTCGTGGTTCAAGTGGGAAATCTGTCTGCCGTCGTTCATTGTTGCTGTGGGATGAGCATTTTGCATGTAAATCACCCTCTCTTTTTGTACCCTTTTGATAGTAATACTGTTGCTGTTAACTGTGTTTTTCTTATCTCATTGCTGTTTCCAATAAATCGTTCTAAACTCATTATCTGTGCACTTTGTCTCTCTCACCAGAGTGGGGAGGGAGTTGCTCGTGGGTTTTTTTTTTAGTGGGAGTACTAAATTGGGGAATACCATTCCTAAACCATGACACCATGCTATATTTTGGCAGGAACAAACCTAGGCTTATGAATCAATACACTTTTGTATGGCCTCTGGTACTCATAACATTTTGAAAGCATTGTCAAAGCTTCTCTGGGTTGGCTGGAGAAGGCAGAACTCTGCCAGGTGTCTCCTTAAACAGGAAACCAGCAGAGGGTGGGATATGGCTTAATATCTGATCTTCACAAAATCATTACAACAGGGAATGCACACCTTGCACTACAAGAGGGCAATTTTGGGTCCTGAGCAACTTAGGAGACCAATTTATAGTTTTTATTTAATATTTCCACTGACCAGACAACCCTTAAGGACCGTATCTGTCATGACAATGAGATATCATGGGTTTGTTCACACAAAACATTTATCCCACAAAAAACATCCAGACAGTGACAGAGACTTATATCTCCTCTGCTCTCCAGATTCCTGCTTTCTGGGCAGCCAACACAGCTCCCAGAGACGAGCTCTGGAGAAAAGAGAAAGGGAAAACCACAGAAGAGATGTAACGCTCCAGCTGGTGGATGTAGCAGTGAGATGCTGAGGGCAGGAATTTATTGAGAATGAGTGCAGATGTACCTGAGGACCAGCACAGGGTGGCTGGGCTGATCCAGGCCCTGGAGAGATGGAGCCGGGCTGTGAAAACTGAACTCTGCTCTGGGGTCCTATTCAGCCTCTGCTTGAGTTTCTTGACCAAAGACGCCTCGAGATCTCTCTGCCCTGGTGCTGGACTGCCAGCCAGGACCCAGGCACCGTGCCAGCGACAAGTGAACTGCCAGTGCAACTCTCTGTATTTCAGGTATTGTTTTTCCAGATCCTCAGTTCCTTCACAAAATATTAAAATAAAGAAGTCTTGAGAGGATCCTGTACTTTACTCCGACTATCTCCTTAAATTTCAATCCTGTGGGAGTTCTTTAACTAATCCATTCAGATAGAAGGAGATGAAAACTCCCAACAGTGTCAATGCCTACCTCTGGCCTCACCCCTCTGCCACTGCTGTCCAGTTAATTTATGTGAGAGGAAAGGCCCTTGGGAACTGGCCTTTTATACCACAGCTGTAATCTCCTCTGAGGCCAGGAGAGAATCCTGCTCAGGAATTTGTTGTCTGCCGAGCTGTGTGGTAGTCCTGTCTGGTCTTATATTGTCTCTATGTTTTTTTAAATTGTTTTATATTGCCTTTCCCTTATTATTTAAACAAAACCCACCTTTTTTCAAATAAAGAATAAAAGGTACATATACATAATTTGCCTAAGAGATCAATACAAATTAATAGATTACATTTCTGACGCATATTAGAAAAATAAAGAGGGTAATTAATTTGCTTTAAAGGAAAAGACAGAAGAGCTACTGACAAATTAAAAATTAGAATTGATGATTTCCTGTTGTTGAGGTATCAGAGCACAGGAAGAAACCACAATTCTCCCCAGACGTCAACATTTGAGGGACTGCAATTGCATTGCTGAAAAATTTGCTGTTCAGCCTCACTGCTTCTGCTCTGAAACGCAGTGAATGAATCCACCATTAAATGTTTAAGACAGAATTACTTTATCTTTTTTCCTTTTTATCTAATCAAGATCATTCTGGTTGAAAACCCACATACCTCTCTAACAGTAAAAGTTCTGTTCAGATGTCTTGAGCTTCTGCCATCTTCTCCAGATTTTCTGCATGGCTTGAGTGGTGGGCTGTATATTCAAACCATGTACAACAATATTTTTTACAGATGTCAAACATGTGCAGTAGGAAAATGAAAAGTATGGCAGACTTAGTGACTGTGTAAAAGTAACTTTCTTGTTAAAGTTCCCTTTTACAGTGAATAGAAAGAACTGGTAAAGGACTTGGAGCTACAGAAAAAAAATACCACTCCTTGCTGTCACATTTCTGCTGTGTTCAGGGACCAGGACTTTCTGTGCACGGTCTTTGAAAATAATCATAATAGCATCAAAGAAATACATGATTCCATCAGCAATTTTTTATTACAACAAAATACTCTTATGAGGCTGATTTTTCGTTAACCACTCAGGTCAAGTACATGAGTAGCTTTTTTTTTCTAAGTCTTGTCTTGCTAGATGCCAAAATGTCTTCTTGATTGCTCCCTTTGACCGCAGGTAAGGGCTTTTCAGTTCCTTTAGTGATAAACAGAATCACCGAATATTCTAAGTTGGAAGTGACCCACAAGGATCATCAAGTCCAACTCTTAAATGAATGGCCCATACATGGATCAAACCCACAACCTTGGCATTATTAACACCAGGCTCTGACCAGCTGAGCTGATCTCAGGTCAGGAGTGGCTACATTTCTTCACATTCTCATGAGATGAGAGTAAGGCTGGAAGCAGTTGCCTGGGGAGGCAAGTCATGCTTTTACCTCTGATGGCTGCAAAGTTCACAGCCTTGCATTCTTCCTGAGACACAGATGCTGTGACCTTGGCCAGGTGCTTCCCTGAAGTCTCATGCTGGTTGGAACTCCAAAGAAAAAGACAACCAGCAACATACAGGCTTTTGAGGGTGAATGCAGCAACTTTTAACCTAAACTTACGATTTAAGACATGGAGCAGAACAGCACAAATTAGCATGATGTTTCCACGAGTAGGTAAAAGTATTGCTAATGGGTTTTTTTCCATAGATTCTGAGATAAGGTAGCTCAGTCTTCTGTCTATAAACCTTGCATGCAGTTCAGTTTCTGCTGGTCAATCAGGCTAATCCTCAGCTTTCCACACACACCTTAGATTGTATTACAAATTATGTGCACCTCTTTATAAGGGTCTCTTATTCTCGGTCTCTTATTCTCACTCTGATTTGAGCCCTCAATCACCTTGTAAATATAATAGGGTCTGTATTACAGTTTGCTACTGTATTTCCAAACTGTACATGACTTGTACAGTATACAATTGAATTTCCTTGCAAATTCCTGGCCCTTTTTTAAAAATAGTTGATTCAAAGAGAAACAGAAACATAATTTTTGCAACATAATATAATTTATATGCATACATGTATTACTTGACCCCACTGAATGTCTTTTGTGTGCTAATGTGCAGACCATACCTCAGTCATGGTCTTATTCTTGCACGAGAGCAAACGAACAGTTGAGTGCTACGTACTTGTGTGTTTCTCTAATAAGTGATTAGCTACAGGATATTACTAATACCTATTTCTTTCATACTGACTCGTAATTAATATCCCCCTGCCTGTTTATACTGAACACTTGTCTGCTGGTGATTAATTTTAGAAGAGTCCACCTGAAAATGTGGTGTTTGCCATGATAGAGTGGACAAAGAGGCAGTGCTGCTGGCATCCACCCTTCTGCCCTGAGCGTCTCTGTTCTCCTTCAGCCAAGGACCAGGAACAAAACCTTCATTGCAAGACCCTGCACGATCACACCTAATCAAGATGACACAACTCCCAAGCACGAATTATGGAATACATACAGAGAACTCTCAAGTCACTTCATAGCAATTCCATGAGTTATGCAAATACAGGAGAAAATGATAAATTTATCAACATATTTGAAAAAAAAATTGAGCAGTTCTCATGAGTGCGATGAAAAGGCCAGATCAAAGCAGCAGCCCATGAGCCAGAGCTGCCTGCCAGGACTATGTCAGCTGGCATATTACCTCCCCAAGCACCTCCACATGCCCAAACACTTATTCTGTAAACTGTCAGCCCACCTGTGTTGGAGGAGAACCCTGTTCTGATGGAGCTCCAGAGATCGGCTTACAGAGGTGCCCCAAAGCTGACATTTGGCTCACAGCACTGAAAAGGCTAAGCCAGCCTAGGCTGGATTTTTATAAATGACCAGCTTGCTTTCTACACCTCTTTGTCACCTCCAAATCAAGAATTACTATAATCTTTAAAGATTATCTATTATTAGTGCAACCAGAACCCCTGTTTAGAGACCCAGACCACCTGGCACAAACACAGAACAAAAGACAGTCCCTACTCCAAAGTTCATGTGTTAAACATGTTCCCTGGAAACAGTCTTCCAACCGGATGAATATGAACAAGCTGACTTGTGTTTCTCTGTAAATTCCACGCTCCAACAAGAAGAAAAAGGGACCCATAAATGATCTGTATTTTGCTATCTGTCAGTGGTAGAATTCTACAACCGATGTAGCTGACAGAAGTCAGACCTGATGCAAGAGTGTTGTACTTATGGAAAAACAAGGAAATACTAAAAATGCAAAACCTGACCAACATTCTTTGCATATTTATGCTCTTCAGATCTTTATTTCTCTGAGGTGGCAAAGGACATATGGTGAAACAACATAAATTTTATCTCTTTATCTGCAATCCATTCTTTTTTTATTTCCTTTTGCCAATTTAGTTGGAGCAACATATTTTACATAGTTACAGCTGAGAGCAAGTGAGTCAGCTTGATCTGATGCTTGTAAATCTGTCAGAATCACACTAATAGTTATATATTTTAACCCAGCATTATCCTTGGGCAAATAATGGTTAAGTATTTTATTCTTCCCAGTATCCTTTCTCTCCTCTGATCCCATCCCTACTCTACTAGCTGCTGTTGTCTACAGTGAACTGCTTTTTCCTCCTTTTCTCTACTTAGTACTGATGTCCTGTTCTATAGAGTCTTCTTTCTCAGTTTCTCTCTCGTGGGGTGCCCTTCCCACTCTTCTTAAAAGTGTGAGAGTTGTTAGACTGTAAGTTGATAATGATGGTTTCATAACTTGCTATCAATATGAAATATACCTTTGCTTTTTGGATTCTAAAGAGATATGGGTAAATAAGGTATCTGCATTCTTTTATCTCAGGGCTCAAGCTTCTCTGAAGTTTTCATTTCCTAACAATTGTTCTTTCAATACCCTCCAAACAGAAAGCTATTACTCTGGGACTGTGACATTATCTGCACATCAATAGACTATACGACTCCAGCACCAAATAATGGAGACTATGGTGATAGTGTTAAGTTAAAATAAGTTGCAAATAAGACTGTTAGCTTTCAAGTGTATGTCTAGCTTTATATTTTTGTATTAATTTGTTTCCATTCTTCAGCTATATACTAACACCTCCTATTGCAAATACTTCACATTCTACTTTCTCCAAAAATAATGCTTAGATTTATGGAAAGTTGTTAAATTTGATTGTAGATAAAATTTTAAAGCATGGCAATTGTTCAAATGGAAAACAAACAACTTTGAAGGAAGTTATCTCTGATTTTAAGTAGCATGTCTTCAGTTTCTGTGTTTTAGCTGAAATTCAGCTGCATCTCAAGTTCTAAAGGTGCAAAATTGACCCCCATCCAAATGAAAATCAGTTATTTTTATTCTTTATGGAGTAATTCATGGTTCATACAGTAATCCAATTATCATGACTAGGGTAGTGGTATTGAAAAGCTCCTCAGCCTGTAGCTCTGGACATGCAATTGTGTGCAAAACAGATATGCTTCAGGGAATGCCCTCAGAAAGAACTGGCACTGACCTAGCAGATCTTCTCCATAGCCTAAGTCAAGGGAGCAAGAACTTCTATCATCCTAACCAGGAAAATAAGCAATATAACCAAGACAGGAAAGACTTGTATTTTCTCAATATTAAATTAAATGTATGTATCTACATTTTCAGTTTCCAGCATGCTGGTCTATACTGGCAACTGAAAACAGCATCAGAAGTTAATAGGGTGGAAGCTGAAAGTTAATTTCTGAACTGGAGGTCATTATCATGACAGAGAGAACGGATAGGCTCATGTTTTTAACATGTTGCTAAAATGTTTTTAACATGCTGCTAAAATAGTTAATGCAAATGCAGCTGTCACAATTAAGTTTCAGATTTTAGCATTCTGCTGAAATGAAAGCTCCCTATTTTCACACCATCTGCAGACTCAGGGAGACAACACAGCAACTCTGCTGTCTGCTGGTGTTTTGACTGTTTTCCTCCCAAGAGCATGGAAACAACATCCAGCTCTCTGTAGCTGCACCACAAGTGGCAACAGCACTGTCATGAAGCCTGGTTGAAATCTGTTGAATGTTCATCAGTGAAAAGCAGCCAGTGAGCAACTGTGACAGGCATCACACTGGTGGACAGAGAAAAACACCTGGGAGGTTTGTGGGCATACTTCAGGCTCTGATGGTTAAGATACCACTCTTATCTGTCAGGTTGCAGCTAGCAGAGCTCCTCAACTCCTTCTAGAAGTTCTACTAGGGATGGATTTAGAGCAGAAAGAGAGTAATAATTAAGGGAGCCTCAATGCCTTTGTGAGCCTCTGTTATAAAGCTGGAGATGCTTGTCATGCTGTAACAGGAACAAGCTACCTGCTACCATCTCTTTCTCTCCAAAAAAATCATCTCTGCCCCATGTCCTTGTATGCAATAATGCTCATGTGCCCTGTATGTGGTTGGTGCTCTGCCACTGGAGCTGAGGGTCAGACCTGTGCTCCCTGGGAGGAGAGAGTGTTAGGACAGAAACAGTGGTTGTGGTATCACCCAAACTGAGCAAAGGGGACTACAAACTACAGGGTTTTTTTACTCCAAAGAGATTTCAAAAGATGAAGCAAAGTTCTGCAGCATGATTGGATTCTGCAGTCAGAGGCCCTGAACACTTAGGAAATGCTTAATACAGTCCCTGCCTCAAGAAAGATATGAGTAACAATGAAGATGTCACTTGCCCACCTGTAAAGAAAGATTTCTCCATCTTGTATAAAACTCCTCTCAAACAAAGATACAAACAGCATCCTTGCAGGAGCAAGAGGGTTCCCAGCAAATGGCTTCATTTGCAGGAGGCAAAGTCCTTCTGTCCTGCTCAGCTGTGCACCTGTGACCAGGGCTCAGCACTTGCTCAAACCTTCCTAGTGAGATAGGAGAGGCAGAGCAAATCTATGAAATACAGATTATGCCAATTTTATTCCATAGCTTTTCTGAGTACCTTGCACTGTAATATCAATATGTGCATCCTGTGCTCTCTACCTCTGATTTAAAGGTCCTCTGGACAGAAGACTCCCTCCAGCCCTAACCTTCTTTCTTTCTCCCCTCCAAGCCCTTTTTTCTCTCTTGAGCCAATACAAGGATCTGTCCCACAGTGTTTGTTATCAGGCTCCATCCTGTACCCCTCAGTGCCTTCAGGGTGTCTTCTTTTTTCTCTGTTCCGATGGCTCCAAGGTCATTCACCGCTCCTAAGGGAACCTGGATTTTTCCTTCAATCCCCAGACATCAGACATCTCTGGACCCCTCTGTCTATTCCTCTGTCTATCTTCCTTCATGGTTCTCTCTTTCAATTTGCAAAACCTTCACTCTATCGAGTTTTAAGCAACAATATTTCAAGGGAATGGACAGGAAATTCCCATGCCCATAATTAAATTTCACATGTAGGGCTGTGCGTGCCTTAGTGCCCACACTGACAAATACTTCTCATAATGAGCCACAGCTAGTACAAATCAAGTGACACAAAACCTGAAACGATTGGAGAGAAAAGAATGTGACTCAAATACGTAGGACCTTTCTTTTAGCACAGAGAGCTTTTCATTGTTAAAAATATGCTTGAATACAGCTTTCAAAACCTGAACAAACTGATTAACCAGGGACCAAGTCAGTAAAGGAGCAGTGGCACTCTGTGTTATCGTGTGAGAGGCCCCAGTTTGAGAATGACAGAGGCTGATGATAAATGGCTGCAACACGGCCATGATGCCACAAGTCTCTGTGAAACAATACTAGCTCTGCTGCCCTTCCTTGACAGCTGCACTCAAATCTCTGCAAACGAGGATTACTCTAGAAGGTCATTTGCCCTTCTCTTATTGAAAAAGTTGTCTGGGGAATACACATGGTCACTAGCTATGAGGATACACCGAAGTGATCTCTGGGGCACAGCTTCACTGCATGTCCCTGTCCCCTTCTGTTGGGATTAGGGGCCTCTGTACCAGGGAATGAGCACAGGGACAGTACATTGCCAGTGGAAAGTCTGTCTACCAGGTGATTTAGAAAGCAGCCTATTTGGTTGTGCCAGCAAACCCGTCTCCTAATACATCCCCTTAGGTAAAGGTCATGATGATCAGATACAGTGTTGGAAGTGAAAGGGGAAAATATTAGTCAACCAATGAAGTTTTCCATTTTATTTTCCCCAAGCGATATTTTGTATTTGAATTCTTTGTGAGCAGAGGCAGGAGGAGACAGAGTAAGTGTGCTTGAAGTCCACAGCCATCCATGTGCCATATAATCCAACCTATGGAGCTGATGAGAAACAATGTTTTCTTTAAAAATAAATGTAGTTCACAAAAATTTCTGTTTTCTAGTTTTAAGAAATTTTGCCATTTCTCCCCCTCCTCTGCCCCTGTTTTAAATAGATGAAAATTATTTTATGAAAGGAAAGGAATTGTAGACGAGTCCTGGATTGTCCAGTGCCTTAGCAGAGTGATGTTATAGAACTCTTTACAGGGTTGTTGTTTGCTCCCTTACAGATTAACACGCTTGGGACCAGCTCTCTGTCCCAACCCCTGTATTATCACATGACAGCCTCAACTGCTCCTTAATAGGAACGTATTTTCCACTGTTTTAAGTTCTTCAAGTTGCATCTTAAAAAGTACATGGCACCCTCTGTAGGGATTAAATTGGGGGGTTTAGATATAGCCAGTGTTTAAGGTAGGTATTTATGACCTTCTCACTGGCAGGAGCCAATCTGTAGGAAAGCAATCTGCAGCACACGCTCTACAGACAAGGCAAGGTATGATGCTGTAAACCAAAACCCATTCCGCTGCTGTGTTATTCAAGGAGCCCCATCAAATTATTACCATTATTTATACCCTAATAAAATGTAGAGGTCTGTTTCAGGCTTCAGGTTCTGTGGTGCCTGATTGCCTCCAAACACACAATGAAACATAGCTCTAAGACTGGTAAAATGAAAACAGTTGGGAGAATTTAACAGAATTCATAATGAATTATTTTTGGGCATATGGTTGTTTTAAATGTTTTCTCGTAGCTGGTAGTATTGCAGGGAAAAAAACCCAGGCATAAAACCAACAAGGAATTTCATTGTCTTTAAGTGAAAAACACAACATAAATCTGATTTAGATAAACCCATGTTACCATGATGGTGGCAACACTGGTCCCATCCCAGACTGCATCTCCCAGTCCCAAGATAGGGACAAGATACCTCCTTCCTCCAACATAACAGAAGGAAGGATGGGTGTCCCAGCTGTGGTATGGCCCCACATGCCCTGAGGTTTTACACATATGGCAACACTTTGTACAGGTGCTTGTAAACATGATACAATTTACTACTGTTTCTCCTTCCCAGTAAACTAGAATCAGAACACTCATTTTCAGAAAAAATTCCTTTTTTCCTAACATCTGCAACACTTAAAAAATTTAGCTGTAAGCTTTTTTTTCCTTCTCATTTCCAGAACTAAAGCTGCTCCCAAAAGTAAAGACATGCACCCCTCTTTCAATTCACTTGTGAATATATGTAGCATCTTCTCGGATATCTGGAGTTGCTAAAGAAGGTATTAGGAATCTCTGATGCTGAGCAGCAGCTTTCTCTTAACAAAGAAGCAAAGACTTCTCCAAAAAACCTTATAAGCATTGATATAAGTCTTGATAATTTTAAAATATTACTTCATAATGTTTACAATCTTGATTAAAAATAAGAAGGAAGATAAATCTCATTCTTAAAAATCAAATGTCCCCCCAAAATTTAATGTCTTTTTCCAGTATCATGGGGAAAAAAACCCCACCAAAACAAACAACCAAACCCAGTCCTCACTTTCCCTTCCATTCCTATGTTCTTTTAAATGATTAATGCTAAATCTTTATGTACAATTAGTGCCCACTTAATAGGCAGCTTACAAAAATATAGTCAGGGGTTTAGCTTGATTTTGGAATATGAAGAAAATTTGAGGAAAGCATGGGGAAAATATTTCAAAACATGAAGGAGTGGGTCAGCTACAGGTAGCTCCAGGGTCTGTGTTTGCACCCTCTGATTCATATTCAGGGAGATATTCCTCCAACAGTATCCTGAGAGGTCTGACATCTTTCCATAATGTGGCACATCCTCCAGTCACTTTAGAATTTAGTTGAGATACCATGAATGGGGAGTGAGATACAAGAGGCTGATGAGATTGTTATCAAGAAAGAAGGCCAGCAAGCCAAAGAATCACACTTCTACTGTCTGCCTTTATGTTAGATCTGACTGGCACAGTGCAGACCAGGAACTCTGGAAGTCCTGGTCCCAAACCTGGGAACTGCACTTCTCTCTGGGCACTGCCAGGTGGCCCAGCAGCCACAGAAAGCCATGGCACACAAGCATGGCCTTTTCTGGCTACTGCAGGAGTTGAGGAGCTGGAGTATATTTTGAAAACTAAGCCCTAAGAATATAAAAGTCGAGGCTTCAAGTGCTAGAGCTCTTCAGTGTACCCATTCCTCCAATGCTGACCTTGTACCTATGACTGTACCTTCAGCCACTGATCCACAAAGTTCTCGTTCATGGGTTTGAGACCAGAGCTCCACACGGTCCAGAGACCAGGCAAAGTCCATTGCAGGCTCATTGCTCAGCAAGCAAGGTAAGTGTTCAGAGAAGGGCCCCACCATCACCTGTACTTATCAAAACCACTCCTGATACCACCTGCAGGGAATGCTGGTGCAGTGTGGAAGACCAGTTTCCATCAAAGTCTTGATTTGGATTCACTCACTGAAAGAGCAACAGAGAAGACCATGGCCATCTCTGCTTATGAGTTGCTCTGTGTTGAAGTCAGCAGCTTCTGGCAGATAAGCACCACACAAGGACAGTGTCCAGGAGCCAGGCCCGGGAGTGGGACAGCCCTGCTTCACTCTGCTGCATGCTGGCCACACATCACCGGAAGAGTGAGAAGCTTATTGGAGAGCATCCCGAACTCTGTTAACCCTGAACCAGCTGGAGAACATTTCAGCTTTGCAGTAACTATAGGTTGTCTTGCTTGAGGTTGATCCATAATAAAGGAAAAAAAAAGTGTGCAAGATGCTACTGAATAAAAAATGGCCCTGACTAGGATCAAAATACAGCCATACTGGGCGACCACTACCGCCAGAGTCACTTCATGCAACAGGTGACATGGCTCCACATGCAAAATGGCTCCAGATACACTAGGAATATGCTTCCCGCTGGTGTGTGAGTCTGATAAGTGCATATGACATGGGAGCCTGCAAGAATGATATTGCAGACCTTCGTCACCGGTGTATTAATGGTAGAATTATGCTAAATTGTTTGTCCAGCACTGATGCTGAATATCTTCCTGTCTGAAACATTCCTTGATTAAAACAGTGTATGAGGAAACTTGTGTCTATAAAAAGATAAAAAATGCCAAGTAGATTTAGTTGTTTCTACAGCCTTGTGTACTAAGCATGTTTATCTCAATACAGCCAGGCGTGAAGCCTACATCAGATGGATGAAGAGGGGAGTATAGAGTTGACTGAGAACACAGATTGCTATACTACCACAGATTTTACTCTCTTCTCAGGAATAAAATTTAAGCAATATGCTGTACGAGTACCTGAGCTGCTTAGCTAGCAGATCCAATTTGCAAGCAAAAGATGTGCAATAAAGATCAGCAGATGAACTGAAGCTTTATGTCTTTGATGCAGAACAACATCTTAACACTCACATCTCTTTTGCGCTTTGCTTGTCCAAAGGAATAACCACTTCCTTCAACAGCTCTTCAGACCATTCGTTGCCAATGCAGGGACCTTGCCATCCTAAGTTTATTAAGAAAACCTAGTCCGTCAAGAATACACCTGGGAAGCAGCTAAGTAAACAAAACAAAAATATAACACATTGTTGCCTGAAAATATGCTACAGTTAATGCTTGCACAGGAAAATTCTTATAAACATCAAATACTTTAGGACTCTTTTACCTCCACTTGCTGCAGCAGTTGTAGCCTCCTGTTACAGCATCACCCTGCTGCTGGAATATTACCAACAGTGGTAGCCTGCACTGGAGTTTTATTCCTTTTTCTGGGCCAGTCCTTTCATCTTTTTTTTTCCCCCTTCTGAAGGTTATTTATGCAAGTGTGACATACAGTTACAGTAAAGTTCCTTGCAATGAATGGAGTGCAGGCAGTGGTAAATTCCATTCCAAAATCATTTTGAATTCTAAAGGTTCCATTTAAGGGATAATGATGGGAGCAAAGGGCATTTCTCCAGGATTAATCACTGGCTGGGTGAGATGATAGCCCAAGGCAAAGCCACGGGCCATTAACCCCTGCAGGTCACCTTATCCCTACAGGAAATGCACTAGGTCAAGTTCAGTGTTGCTATTATAAACTCTTATTCCAGAAAGGGGTTACACTTCTATGTTTATATATGTCTTCCATTCCCATGTTTGTAATGATAGTGGATAGCTTTTGGCAATGCCTCTATGTTGTACCACCGAGAGATGTAAAAACAAGTTCTATTGTTATATTTGATGCCAAAGACACAAGTGGATTTTTAATGTTTACTGTGAAACATTAAAGATTCTTGGAAAAGAATGAAAAATGAAATGACAGGAAAACACATGAAGACCCAAGGAAATGACATTAGAAAGAGGGAACCTCTCTTCAGCTGGTGTAAATCATCACATCTCTAAAGCCAAAGAAGCTACACGAATTCACACCAGCTAAAGAACTCAGAAGTTGAGGTTGAAACACATTGAAGAATAAATTTTATGCTTGGCTCCAATACCATCACATAGGGAACTTCACATAAAGGAGCAGTTTGACAAAAATGCTGCTAAATGGGATTTTTGTGCTGTGAAAACAGCATTTTAAAGTGCTGCCTGAATCATCTATTATTTACTTGGCTCCCAATCCCACAAACCTTAGTCAGGTTCAATAGCTCCTAGTCAGAGCACCAGGCAAAGGCCTTCCAGTCAACCCATTGCAAGGGAAAAGCTATCACTGTAGCTCCATGGGTTGAAGCAGCAGGAATTTTGCTCACTGTGAAGTTTTTCTTTGCTCACATGAACAGTAGCCCCAGAATTCAAACTCAGATCCAGAATGAGACTGTGCAAATCTCCATGATATGCACACTTGAAGATTCTCTTGAACAATGGGACAGCAGACAAGGTCAAATCAGAGCTGTGTTTGTGTGCTTTCTGCCTGCCTTCTGAGCCTTTCTTGAAATGTATTAAACATTTTCAAGTTGCATTAAAGAGCAAATAGTCCTTAGCCCTCTGCTAGAGAAGTGCACTGAGGATGTGGGCAGTTCTTTCTGTCTCAGTTCTTGTGGCAGCTCCTCTCTTCCCTTGGGGCTGTAGTACCTGTATCTTTTTGGGATGCACGCTCTGACATTCTCTCTCTACCTCCAGACTCTCATTCCAGAGGTGGAGCAGGGATCACTGGTTTTATGATGCCCCTGCAGTTAGCAGCAGTAATCCCTTCCATAAAATTGTTTCCTGAATGAGGACTTGCACAGGAACAGCAGACTTAGACTACTTCTCCACAGACCGAAGGGAGTTCAAACATGCCTAGATCCCATCTACAGGGCAAATCTGTGGGGAGTGCATTTAACCACTTCATTTTGAAGTTGTGCTGAAGTTCAGCAAAGAAGTGAAGATCCACTGAGCCACAGAAAGTGGCCAAGAGCACATCTCCACACCTAGCAGTGGAGGTGGTGCCTACGACAGGGAGCCTTCAAGTCCACCAGCTACTCTGGCAACATTTCTACATTTATCCAGTTACAATCATACTTAAAATGCACAAGCAGCCCTGTGGCAGGCAGGATGTTACACTCTCCCTGAAGTAATAGAAACTTCACTTCAGTACGGGAGTTTTCCCCAGCAACATGCCTTTCCCTCAGAGAATTTCCCCATGCTTCTCTCCCCTGGGAAAGGAGCGCAGACCAGCAGAGCTGCTTGTTGCAGGCTGCAGGTCCTGCACATACCAAGGAAGCTCCTTCCTGACCACAGCCAGGTGCTTCACTTCTGGATAGAGGTCAAATTTCAGATGGAGCCTTATCTCTTGCACTCCCAATTTGTGAGTGCAGGTGGCTTACAGACCATGAAGTTTTTAAATCCCGCTTGGAGGTGGCTGCCTCTCCTCATGCGCTGTATACAGTGCCCAGACAGCTAACCCACAGGTCTGATTTCCCTGAAGAGTTTTAAAGTTGCACAGGAAAACACCATCATTCCATAATATCAGAATACTACACTTTGCAGCTTTAATGTTCTTTTAATGGAGTTTGTAGGTGCAATAAAAAAGTGAAAACATATCCAGCATGTGGTAATAAACTGCAAAGTAAATATAATTACAATAGCTCTCACCAAACTGAAACCTTTTCATTTTACTTTTAATTGACTAAAAGGATATGCAAATGTTGAAATCAAAGCTTTGGCATCAATATTTAATAAAATACAGCAATAAGATACTAATCATCTGACAGGATGAAGTAGCTAGTTTTTAGATCATATGATATATGATCAAGTGTAGAACTGATGATGCTCATTGTTCTCTAATTAATGCCTAAATTGACATTCAAACAACATAGAAGATCTGGGTTAGGAAAGCTGTTATCACCATTCGCTTTCTTTACACATTATTTTGAGGAAAGACCCATTATGTGAGTGAAAAGCAATTGTTCTCATGGCCCTGACCCCTGTGAAGATGGAGACAAGTGTAAGGCAGACTTCAAAAGGAAAAGTCCAGCAACATCTCTAGCAGGGTCAGTCAGGAGGAGCAGTGTAAGGCTGCTGGCTACCTGCAAGCAAGCACAGGGAGTTTTCCACTGCTTGCCCTCCCACATGGTCATTTCATGGCACCAAAGCCTCCAAAGCAAGTAGAAATGTAACTCAGCAGTAACTGAGGCACCAGACATGATGTCTCCTCCTTCCCTCACCTTCCCACTTGCTTAGGGAGAGCAAGGGAAAATTCTTGCAGAACGGGAATGGAAAGAGACCATTGCTGCCAAACCCGGGCCACCTCCAGCACATGATCCAGCATAGGAGGAGAAGCAGTGGGAGGACTGGGCAGGGTGCTCCAAGTGCTGCTCACAGGTACCAGCTGGCATCAGGCCCCAGAGATCTTAAGATGCTGCCACGTCCTGTGCTTGTTCAACTCCGCACCCAGCGATTACTGAGCAGTGGTCAAGTCTCACCCTTCACATCTGCATGTACAAGAGATGCTGCTGCAAGGTTTTCCCTGCTCTGTTGTGCCCACATGTCCCCTCTCTATATTCTTGTATCTGGCAGCTTTCTGGAAAAGATTCTCTTTTTTGTTATACGGAAAGAGTAGCTCTCAATTTCCAGCCACTAGTGCCTCAGTGCTGCTGCAGTACATAGCAATCATTACTGTAACAGAAAACATCATGCTTGGAAGATGAAAAAGAGGCTGAGAAAAAATGTATCATAGTCTTAAATCTAAAATAGTTAATAAGAAAAATTGAGAGAAGCAGAATGTAGTTTGTTGCATACTTGGATGGCCAATGCTTGGAATGCTCACTTCAAGTACTCATCTCTTGCAGAATTTTATATATATATATATGTATATATTGCAGCAGTTTTTCATCTAACTGTTGAAATACTGTAATGATCACATGTTTCACTTTAAATACAGACTTCTACTGAAAAAAGAACTGGTAGGTAGTTTTCTTCCACATCTGTGATGGGAGATGCATTATGCATTTGAAGTTTGAGCCAGCATTTTCTCTTGCTTTTTTTTTTTTTTTTTTCTCAGAAAAGCCAGCAAGAAAGAATGCCTCATTTTACTGCTCTGCAGTTTTGAAAAATGAAATGGGCTGGACCATCATGAAAAGCTGAATAGTTTGATCTGTCTGTGCTTTGGCTAGGTTTTGCTACAGCATGAGGAATTCAGATCTCCCCACAAACAGCACTCTAATGACAGGGTACCACAGCCTAGCCTCAGCAGCAGGGGAGCTCTGCTTTGGCCCTTACTCACTCTGACATATTTAGTCCAAGTTTTAATTCTTTCAGCAGTAAGATTGGAAACTGCGTGAGTCTGCATCTCTGCCCCTTGGCACCAGGTTTATGCTGATTTAACCGTGTTACATGTACATATGTCACATCATGCCATAGGGGTGGGGGCTGGACAGGATCAACATTTTTTTGGCTGACTCCATTTTATGCTATGTTTGTTTAGCGTGCAAGTTCAAGCCATGTTGAGAGGAACGGTTCATAACATCCATCAAATTTGGGTGTATTGATCAACTATTTCAGTATGCAATGAATACAATAAAGAATGTCATTCATATGTTCAAGCAGCAGAGGAAAAATTCTGTGAAAACAACAAATCAGCAGTTATACCATATACAGAAGGAATTTCCTTCCCTTTTTTCTAGGACTTCCAAAGTCTTCATTAAAGCATTTGGACCCCATCTTTGACTCATGGACATCGGTACAATCTCATGAGTATCAGTGGAAGTCAGGCCAATTTAAACTAGCCTAGAATCTGGAAATGAGAAATGGCTTCTTTTTATGCCATGAACAATAGTTGAGGCACAAAACCTATAGATAATAATTTATTTAAAATCCTAGACTAAAAAAAATCCCCTTATATGGAATACTTGTTTGTTGTTTGTTACATTACTTATTGTATTGCTAGATTATGTCCAGCTAAAATAGCCCCAAATATATGTTTTATGAATGTTTTCCGTCCTGCTTTTATGACATCTTACTCTCAAACTATTAATGTGCTTATTTAAATCAATAGCTAGTGTGGCAGAGCTAACACAAGAGATTACAGTACATGGCAAAGGAATTCTGCTGCTCCTCAATAATGCTTCTAGGTGATCTTTGTCTTTAAAAGGTTCAAGAAAAAAGCCAACAGTGATAAAGGATTGCATTTACGTCACCGTATTTAGGTTTATATTCCTATTCACAAACAATGGGGACTTTCTATCTTCAAACAGTAATACACTTTATAATGTGAGCCAAATACTTTATCTTGACTTACTACATAAAAATATTATAGATCATCCAACAATATGAGAAAATGTCACCCTATTCATTTAAAATAGCTATCTGTGAAATGTGTGTTACCGTATTTTGCTTGGGGCAATATATTTCCATGCTTTATGAAATTATTAATTCTCATTAAATTCTAATGATCCCTTCTGAAAAGAGCAGAACTAATTAACTGCTCCATTAAAGTTATTACTTACTCCTGATGAGGCCTGTAAATGTTTCTACTTTGTTAAGCCAGTGAAAGTTTTCTGAACCACAACTCCCGGCCTTACCAGGAAAATTCCCCTTTATTCCATAACAGTAAAATTACCAGGTCCTAACAACACCCATGTAGCCTCTAAGATTGAAGCCTTACACCCTGAAACAAGTATTTTCCTCCTCTCACAAATAAAAGAAAATGAAGCTCATGCTGGCAGGAAGAATCTACAGAACCTGCATCAGACGGGTGACGTCTACTTGGGTGCAGCACCTATGCAGAAAGTAGTGGTTTAAATACCTTTGAGGATTTGGACTGCAGTGGCTCCCTACCTCTGCTGCCACTTGTAAAACAAAAAAGACTTTGCTACCTCACCAGAAGGCTGTGAAAAATGATGACACCTTTGAGATTCTCGTATGCTGTGTCTGTTGGGGTTTCATCCCTGCCCCACGGACAGACGGCAGAGCCCTGAGCAGCAGCAGAGCCTGGAGAGCAGCACTGTCCCTCCAAGTTTGCACACTGACCTGGAGTGTTCAGCATAAACTGGTAATTTTAAGAGGATACAGGGTCATCTTTTTAATCAAAAATGGGATCTGCTTGAAGACCATAATGGCTACAAGAGGTGAGTTCCCAACATGCCCTAAGGACAGGTAAAAGAGCTCTGGCAGTCTCAGCACTGCTGGGGTCAAGGTGGCAGGGACTCGGTGAGATGTCACCTGTACCAGTGGAAATGAAGGGGGAAAAGGATTGATCAGAGCTGATGAGGAAAGCTTGCTGACTGAAACAGCAAACAACTTGTGACAGTTGCTTTCACAACCACGTAGTGTAGAAACATCCATATGTGAGGGAGATTTTAAATACACACATGTAAAAATTTCCCATGATAAGGCTGTATGCTGATTTGACCACACAACTGGAACAGAGACTATTATTGCTACTACAACTCTGACCAAGATCTACTCCAGACAAGTATCAAATACTTTAATCCATCAGGTAATAATTAAAATAGAGATATATTAGTGAAAGAATTTGAAAAAAATTTTTACTTTTGTGATCTGTTACATTATTTACATACTATGAATGAATTACATTTTAAATTATTTGCTCAGCTTCATTATTAAAACATTTTTCAAAGTTTGATTTTTTTGATTTTTTGGGGGGATTTTTGGGGTTTTTTTCAGGGTTTACTCTTTTCTAGATAAAGGCTGAATTCTTTAGGAAAATTAAGGACTTCTTAATAGTTCTCCTTAGATAGTAAACACAATTATTTTTTAACATTCTAGTCCCATCACTCCCCAAGAAACACTTCAGTTTGCAAGGGCTTCTGCCACAAAACCAGTATTTATAATGGCCATTGATACCTAGGAAAGGATCAGAAGTTAGATTTGCAACCTAAATTGGCAAATATACACTGTATTTTGACTCATTCTATGCCAATCTCTGCTATTTAAGCACTGAGGTTTGGCTGAGAGTTTTGGATGCTTCTCTGCAACAAATACAATTTGAAATACTGACTGCTCTGGGAATACTTTTCCTGTGCTATGTCATCCCTTTCAGTCACAATAATAAAAAGATCAATTCTTATAATTAACCCCAGGTTCCAACCCCTTGGAAAATGTTTTGCCAAATATTTGCAGTTGCAACATTTGACAGCACAAGCTTTCCTTAAACCCTTCACCCTTCCCTGCTTTCTGATGGCCTCCATGTGCACTGGGCATTCCGAGGCAGGCAGCTGATTCACCATTTGGGACAATCCCAGTAGGCTGGTGATCAACTGCACTTTGTTCAGTGATTGTCCACACCAAGGTCAGTAATGCCATTTTGGGCCCCAAGGCAACTGTGCAAGAAAGTGTTTCTAAGCAAGGAAATTCCAAATGATTTGAGTTTTCTCAGCAGCAGAAACAGCAATAGAACCTAAAACATGGTCACATCTATCAGGCTGGACTCCTCTGTGCAAGCAAGCACCACGCATAGCCCCAGGCTCAGTTGCTTCCTGGGAGAGGCTTCATCATTCCTTGGGGGGACCTGGCTCCATCACCCACACCAGCATGGCATTTCCACCACCCACATACTCCCTGGAGAGCTGTGCCACTTGCTGAGAGCTTCCAAAATAGCAGCTTCCCAACCAATAACGTTAGAAGCTTTTGAAAACATTTGCAACCAATTTTACAGTTAATTAAACCCAGATTTGCTCTATTCAGTCATTTGTTCTATAACTTTAAAATCTTTTTTGGTTTAAAGTCTAGGGTTTTTTTCTAAGTCATGTGCAAGCTTTTGCTGTAAATAGGTTAATTGCAGCTCTGATCTTCCTCCAGCATCTGCCAGTAAAGACAAACTCTTTTAAACATCCAGGCCTAACATGGATCACAACATTTCAAGGTGGGACCAGTCCCACAGTGCTGCCAGCAGAGAATCCCATGCCAAATCATACAGCTAGTAAATAGTATGGCATCAATTCCTCAAAAATTTCCATAGCAAGCGTTTTAGGAAAAGATCCAAATCCCCCATCAGTAAATCTTGCAGGGTAGGTGAAACCTTTGCAGTTGCCATGTACTTCAAGAGGTCTTTCTCTCACATGTGGTTGCAGTCTACAGATTCAATGCTTACACAAACTAGATATGCCGCAAAGTTTGAAGCTCCCCTCTCTCTTCTCAGAACAAATGTAGGAAAATTATATGACATGAAATCATCACTTACTTTTTCTCAACATGACAAGAAACCATTATTCATGCTTTTCTTTTAAAATCAATATTTCTACCAAGAAAGATAAGTAAGTTATTGTAAGAAAGACTGTCTGGCTTGAGTGTAAAGGCAGGCTTGTCCTAACTGGTGAACAGTTTCCCCAGCAATGTGTCTTTCTCTAGCTCCAAAGCAGAATCTCTTATGATTCTTACCTTGGGTATGCACATGAGGAAATACCAGTTAAAATTAAGCTCCTGCTCACCAGGGACCATTTATTGATTTTCTTCCTCTCTTTACTCAATGAATAGAATAGACAAGATTTTTAAAACCTTTGGAAAAAAAATTTCCTATTTAAAAACATCTACAGTGCATTGTAGATATTAACAAAAACCAACCACTTCTTGCATCCGTTTCTGGTGAGTGCTATAATTTTTTTTTGAGAAATGAGTGATCCACATTCACTGAATAAGGCCACAGAAACTCCCCTGTGCCATGAAGAGCAACTGGAATCACAGACATCCTAGGCAGCTGTGGGCACCTATACTTAGTCCTAGCCCTGGACAAAGGAATTCATCCTACAAAGTCTGAGTTAACCAAGTGCATAATGTGCTGGTACATCCCAGAGACAGACAACAGGTGCTATGGGAGCTATAGGCTGTCCTTGGCAGAAAATAATGACTGATTTAGTTAAAATTAGAGCTTAATTCCTTCCTATATCAACCTGGAAGGTGTGAACTGATGTCCAGTAAAATCAAAAAACATCATGTGAACCCAGATTAATTGCCTGCTTGGTTTTGAAAGCAAACAATGATTTATTTATTCCTACAAGCAAAGCCCATTTGTGCCTTAGAATTATCTCAATGCCTTAAACAAACTTTCAGAAAAGCTTTGCTATGTAGCAGCCAGTAAAGTAAACTGTTGGAAATTTCATTTCTGACATAAAAAAACCCTCTGGTGTCTAGTACCTTCAAATTGATATTAGATATTACTGTAATTCTTTTTTAAATCACTGTGCAATTCCTTAAAACAATGGTATTGGTGTCACTTACCATCATCTGCTGCTGCTGGTAGGAGATCACAACGAGGGAGCACAGATGCCAGTGAGGGTCTGACTCAAGGCCAAAGCCCCACCCCTGCAATCCTGCCTGTAACAACAATCAGGGTGAGATTTCCCAGACCACATCCAAGCACTGGGGATCAGAGATCACTTGTCAGTCATCACACACATTGGAGACAATGTCTGCTCTCTGAAAGCACTGCCACATTCTAGCAGTTTTCATTCTTAAATAATACACCTTCATATACCTTGTCTGTGTTTTGCAAAGAACACCCTGTGTGTTTTAGGCAAACCTGCACCACAGCCTAATAGACCAGAAGTAAGAGTCAGATAAAACCCCATCAATCTGTGTAAGTACAGGCCACTCCCTTAATAGTTGGACTTGATGATCCTTGTGGGTCCATCCCAATTCAAAATATTTTGTGAGCGTGTGTGTGAAGTCTGACCGCATATACAGCAGCTTATGTAAAATGTGCAGGAAATCCAAAATCCACATCAATCAAAAATATCATCACAATCTTGATGTAAATCAAGATCCACAACTCAAAATCCAAGATTCTGGTTTAAATAAATTGGAATTCTAGATAAGGATTAAGGTCACAAATTCTCCTTCTTCCTCTGATTTGAGGAAGTGTGCAGGGCTAGAGGTAAGAGAGTCATATAGAGGGATGTTTAACCTTAGTTAACCAAAAAAAAAAAAAAAAGGAAACCTGCAGATTCTGTATCCAGAATAAATATATTATGCCACTCTCACAAATATTCACTTTTTGAACTCATTCCAAAATTCACCAGAACTCATGCTAGTTTTTTCTTCAGTTGCTTTCTGCATCAGTGAAACCTCTGACCTCACACAGGGCCACTTTCCTCTTTGACATTTTGACATCATCATTTAAAGGCTGTTGTTATGATGGCAGGTTCTTTACAGCTGGAACAAAGAACCAGTATGGTTTTATTTCTTGGGAAGAACATTTACTGAACATCCTGCAACCAGTCTACTCCTAATCAGTGAAAACCAATGGTTTATGTTCTGGGGAAGTCAAAGGATTTGTGGCTGGTTACTGTATGAATCAAGAAGGACAAATCATACAGAGCTTGTTACTGAAATTGTCAGGGATTGCAATTAAAGGTGAATTAAAGGAGGGACACAGATCAGGAATCACCAAAGCATGAAGTATCAGGTAAAAGAAGAGGGAAAATGCACCTTTTTTTTGAAGAGAGAAGTATTCATATTGCCTTCAAGCTGCTGACCAAGATTCCTCTGTACAATGGATTATATATTACTGTAACCCGTTTTAATTCCTGCCTAATGAATAAGAATTCTACTATTCTTCAAGTGTGTCCTTCTCATCTATTTTGGATTCTATTTTAATCGATGAAAAACTATTAAATTTTAAAAAATAACTAACAGTTTTATGGGGCATGCTGCATGAAGTACTGTTTCTTGTTAATTCAGACTATTTTTTTCAGTTTCGCTGTTTTTGAAATATTAACAATTTCTATCGATCAGAAATGTACAGAATTCAAGTTGCTGAACTAATTTTAAAACAAATCAATTTGTATTTCTATAAACGTGATTTTCTGGGAAAACCTGATAAAAGGATACTTTCTTCAAAAGATTTCCTGGGATCATTCTGGCTCATTCAGGTGCATTTTTCTTGTTAATAAGTTTATGGTACTATGGCCTAATTTTAATTTAACCAAACACATGCTTCCTAAAATGTACATCAAGAGCTGTCATCGAAGGTTCAAAATTAATTTTTTAGAAAGCATTGTATTTTTAAATTTCAAAGTTACATTTAAAAGCATGACAAATCCAAACTGTAGACAAAGGCAAAACTGTACAAAAAAGCAAAAAACTCATGAATACATTATTTCTAACAAGAATGGGTAACATAATTGTATAATTGTATTTTGAGGTTATCTTTAAACAGCATCCCTGTCCTTAAGACCGAAACTGTGTCTGGAAAAATTTATCAGTAATTTATGTTGACATTAGTAATTAAAACATTTCATGGGAATGCTAATTTTTAATTTTTGTCATACTGTTTTCAGACTCACTGATACCCCCCCCCCCCCCAAAAAAAAACCCCTAGAGAAAATGACCGCTTACTCTATTGCTCTTCAGTATGTTTAACAACCACGTTTCTGAGCGCTGTCATATAGCCAGACATACAGGAGCTATGAAATGCACTTACAATTTATTGCCTATAATTAATTACACTCACAATCCTTTACAAGGAAAAAATTGTACCAATAAAGTGGAGACCTTATAAAAAGAACTGTGTATTACTTCGAAATGACAGGCTTCTCTAGCAGTTTCTCTGCTGCTTTTTGGCTAAAATGGTTCTTGTTCGAATAGAGAATTCCCTGCCTGGGCCGGTCCCATCTCTCACAAGAGCTCTGACTCCAGACTGGCAGCAAAAGCTGCGTTCTTCGGCAGCGAAGTTAGCAACCCTCAGGATTCTCTTGCAAGTCTTAAGTCTTGGTATAGCATGGCCTCGTGTTTTGCTATTTTTTTTTAAGCTTCACATCTTGGAATTAACAGATTGCATGAAAAATTTACCTTCCTTTTAACAATTTTCAACTTCACTGGAGAATAAGTTGAAAAATATTTTTGTAAAAACTTGGGGATGCAGGAGGCAAATAAAGCCAAGGGGTTTGTCTACAGTAGAGGTTTTCCAGGCTGGCGTGTTGGATTTCTGTCCTATTTAATATTTGTAATGCTCATGATTGACGACATTAATAGTGGGGTTTTATATCAAATGTTAGACGCTGCAGAAGAGCAGCCACCCATCAGAACCAGAAGGACATTTACAGGTTAGAAGAGCAGAGTTCCTCCTGCATCCCTATTAATATCCAGCTACAAAATCCATTGCTTATATAAATAGTTGTGAAACGAGAAAGGGATTAAGCATAGTAAGGGCTTTGTTTCGGTGGGCTTGTTCAGTGGGAAGCAAAGCCGTAGTTAGTATCAGCCCACTTACTCAAGAAAGTGAACTGGGACAACAGAAATCCCCCAGACCAGGAAATGTGTTTCTCAAGTGATTTTAGCCTACTTTTTCTTTTTTAAATCTAGTTATAATTTATTTTAAAATGTGATTCCTAGCTTCCCTACTGCAAATCCTAGGCACTCTCAAGCCCCTTGCTGTTGTCCTCTTGAGTCTGTAAACAGGCAGAATTAAACAACAGCATCGCTAAGTGCGAATTTACTCCATTCATCTTAATGGACTGTTAATTATGACCACTTAAATGCCCACAGTGTTAACCCTGTCACCGCTGGCTGCATTTCACCCAAAAAGGCAGTTTATAGATGTCGATTTATCAACAAGCAAGTAGATGTAAAACTCTCCATCAATGCACTGTTAAATGAACTAAACGATTAATAAAGTTATGAATATGTATTATGAAGCCAGTTGAAAAATCTAATAATCATCTTCTGAAGTTTATTCCTTTCAAAGATTTGAGCAAGGTGCTGCATTCAGTGCCAACACTACTGTGCAATTGTTTGAGGGTTGAAGAATTTCAAATAGGATGATGTTGTGTTTGCAGTGAATTTTCATGTAGTGAATTTTCAAGGGCTGGTGAGGTGTAGTTAAGTGATTGACTTTGCACATCCTAAGTGAGCAGCAATAAGGCTAGTTGACTTTTCTTTAATTTCAGAAATATTTATAGATTTATATTAGATATGAAAATATTTATTTTTAAAAGCCAGGTAAATCTTGACAAAAAATAATGGATTTTATATATTCCTGCCCATAAAGTTGATGCAATTAATGGAATTAACAAGTATGACAAATGGAATCAATTTTTTGACACAAATATATACCCATTTGAAGGGGCACAAAAATCACAGTGGTTTTGAAGAATTTAACAGAACAATATTTGGAGTACAGTCATGACAGGAATTGTATTTTTAATATTGTATGTACTGCAAAAATAATAATTAACAAAGCCTTCGGTTTCATTGTGTTTCTGGTTCTCCACTGGCATCCCCATCTACTAGAGGAAAATCTTAGCACCAAGGGACCATGTCCATTTCTTCTGTCACACCACAGGTTTTTCAGTCATTCCTTCAGTCAAATCCTATGGTTTCTCCATGCTTGTACAAATCCCAGAAGCTGGGGTTATGTGGTAAGCTGGTTAGTATGGGGAAAAGCAAGACCTCACAACATTCACAACATGCAAACCCCCCGTAAATATTTTCTCAGTCTGTGCTGGCAGCTACAACCACCACCACTGCAGCACCACTGGGGACCCATGTAATGCAGATACTCATTTTTGAGCATAACCGTAGTTTCCAGAGTCCATGAAACAGCCAATGTGCCACTCCACAATGATTAGAAAACAACAGATCCACCAAGTAAAGCAACTCTGAAACCAGAAACCATTTTCCAAAACCTTGAGAAACCAACCACAATTTGTGCTCAAGCATGTGGTCTGTTTTCCCTATTTAAGCACTTTGTGGTATCAATATTATTTTTAAAATAAGAAGTAGTTGTAAATGAGCAGTCCAGCCCATGTGGTCAGCACATAACACTGGCAAGAACAACAGTATGTGGGCCGATGCCTTGGCTCTACCACCACTCTCGAGACCCCCCTGATAGTTACCATAGAGATAGTAGGAGCCACAAAGAGCTTCAATCACATTACTGGCTGGGAGGGGGTCAATTTGTATGCGCGAGCCCTGCTGGGATTGAAAGAATGCAGAGGAGGACAGGAAAGATAATAGAGAGAAAAATAAGTGAAGGGAGAATACAAGAAATGAGAAAAATGAAAGAAAGAAAGGAAAGGGGGGCAGGGGAGATGGGAAAGCAACCAAAGGGAGTGAAGGTTCCTGGAAGAAAAAGATCAAGTAGAAAGACCAAGGGAAAATGAAGAGAGAAGGAGAGAAAACATGAGAAAATTCATCTTGTGCAGATAGTACTCGTGTTGCTGCCTGATAGGAACTGCTGCTCCAGAGGAGCTAAGCCAGTTCCATGGCTAGCTGCAGGAGCAGCAGGGATGGATGGATGGATGGATGGATGGATGGATGGATGGATGGATGGATGAATGGATGGATGGATGGATGGATGGATGGATGCTAGCAGCACCTGACCCACACCAGAAAAACTGCTCCTAACACAGAGCAGAGGAAGGAGGCTGAATCACAGAGAGGAGAGGAAGGTTTGTTTCCATATGCCCACATGTGAACATCCTGAATCTATTGCCAACTGCACCAGCACCACAAGAGCAAACAAGTTTGTTTCTTTCTTCTTTGTGCTCCTCAGTGAATGGCACTGAGGGCTCAGGGCAGGACAGCTTTTGCCTCTGAAAGCTGTGACTGCCTGGGCTGGTGGGGCTGGAGCTTCAGCAAATGCGCTGGGGTCGCCACAAGAACCACAGCAGCCTCCATATTCTCAGCTGCCTCCTGCAGACTACACCTAAATCCCTACTCCAGAAAGGCTGAAAAGAACAGTTTGAATCACTAACTAAATCAGCAGAGGGTCCCAAACACCAGACTTGGGAAATAATCTCTTAGGGATGACTGTGATCACTGTAATAAGTGGACTGTGTTGCAAAAATCTGCTGTTCCTCTACAGGTTAGTAATGTCACAGGCAAATCTGCTTGTCCGCCAAGACGAATCTTGGCAAAGTCAGAGACAGAGAGAGAGATTTAATACATAACCACTAACAGTTCAAGAAAAAGTCTTATTTAGTGGTGTGTTCCTCAGCCCTGCCCCTCCCAGAAGGTAGGGGTAACAAAGAATGTCTTGCTTTGGTGGCCTCATCGATGCCATTGTGCCACAGCAGCTCACCTTGCAGTTCCCAGGACACACACAGCTTCGCAGCCTTCGTGCTGGTACTCGGCTGGGATTTCAGTTTGCTGCCAGAGGAATGCCCCAGAGGTTGGCAGAGCACCAGACTGCTGCACCGAACTGCAGCCTCGTGGCTGAGCGGCAGGAGAATCTTTCCTGGGGAGAATGACCATCTGCTGGTTTTTCTAAAGTACACCTTTTTTCCTTAGCAGGAGCACACAGTATTCCTCACCTTGAGGGCCGTCCCATTCAGCCCTGTGAGAAAAAGACAACATCCCCTACATTTTCTTACAGAGAAATAGATTTAAGTATGTTCAGTGAAAATTGAGCGTGGATTTCAGAGACAATCCGCAAGTGCCAGTAGCCCCAACTGGCCCAGCTGCATCATGTGCTCAGTACACACAGACCAGCCTAGAACTGAATGTGAAGGTGGGTTGGTTTTCTTTTTAATGAACCAATACTGGGTTTGTGTCATTCCACTTTTCAAGCCAGCTGCCAAACTGACCATAAAGTGTATTTCTCCCTTGCATATTAACACTAACGTCAAGTTACCCCTAAGATCAACAGCATTGCCTTTGAGTTAAAAGCACACAGATGTCTGAATAACAGTAAAATTACTGAAGTATGTAAAAGCCTCTGGAAATGCTGGAAAGCAGCTTTTTCATATATAACAATGTCACCATTTAAGTCAAATACATTGTGATTTTAGCTTAAAAAGCCCTCCAAAGCAACACAAACTAAATTGAAAACAGTTTCTATTCAGAGGAATATACTCTTTACATAAAGCTGCAAACTAAAGCAAGAAAATGGCATGTATAAAACTGCAAAGTGCCTTTGTAGGAAAACCTGAATAGCTTTATGCACAAGTTTCCAAACTGCCCTATGCATTAGAGCTAGTATATTTTTAATGTTATTTATAATACAGAATCATTTTTTAAAAGAGATGGTGCCAGTCCAGCCACAGATATACTCAAAGATTTCAAAGCCTTTTTTCAGCCCTTCCCTTATCACCACCACACATGTAGGGAGGGGATCCTCCAGTAAGCCAGTCCCATAGTTTCCATCCAAGCCCAGCCCAGCCTCAACAGCCTCAGGCTGCTGAAGTCATTAAGATTTTTATGAACATCTACTAGCCAGATGAGTCCTCATTTCCAGATCACTTACAAATTTTTCCACCACAACAATACTTTCCAAAAGCTGGGTAATAGGCCCCAAACAGTTCTTTCAGTACTAATGTGAACTGGAAACTAAAAAACCGTCCAGCAGGTAATTTGTACAAGTCTCTTAAATCTTGAAAATGAGGCTATTCATTTTCTAATAATAAATCTTTACTGCAGATAATCTTATCTTCCTTCCACAATAAACTCCTAATTATTACCTTTCCAGCCAGCATATCTGAGATTTTAAAAGTATGTGACAGCAGTAAAAGCAAGTGCTGGATTTTAGGACTGAAAAAAAAGGGAATGGTTAGGTTAGGCATACAGAAGATCCTTGTTTTTCAAGATCTGGACAATATGATAGAACAAGTTACAAGCAGGGAGTGAACTATTCATATGAGGGAAGTCGAGGACAGCCACAGCTCCACCACCTCTGGGAAAACTCTGCCTTCAGTTTGACCAGACCTGTGCTGCCCAAAGGAAAACAAAAGAGGAAATGTCCTCTTTTTTTCCCCTTCATTTTAAGTTAGACCCAGAGAAACCCAGAATCCATTGCTAAATATTAAAGGAAAATGAATAAAACATTTTTGCAAATATTTGTCTAAACTCAAAACTTTGCACATCATTAATTACAAGTTTTATCTCTCATTTATACTGGAAGTACTTCAGGGCTGGCAACCCCGTAAGGCCCAAGAGTAACAAGCACATTGTGTGTCATGGCACAGACCTTTTCTGTATCACTTTCACTCTGCTGAGGCTAAGCAAATTCCGGATATCATCTGTAAAACTCAAATTTTTGAGTTTTAGAATATTTATGTCACCCAAGAAAAAAAAATCAGATAAAGTATGTCCTCACATTAAACTGAGGATCTTAATTTTGAGTAGCAACCTCTTGTCACTGCCTGTTTTCAATCGAACCATAGAAGAGGAAATATTTAGAGACATGATCTGAAGAACACATCTGTCTTACAAAACCAGAAATGTTTTCAGGGAATCTGTAAAGTGAAAAGGACACCAAAAGTTATCATGCTAATCCTGCCATTTGACTTCACTGCTTTACAATCATCTTTTAAACAGTACAACGGATTTAGCAGCACCAACTTTTAAGCAGATATATTTACAAACAACTCTCAGTTTGTTAAACCATTTATTCCTTATCAATATATGCACTACTCTAGCAAGCACTTAACAGCTGCTTGCACAGCCTGATATGCCAATGACACAATGAGAAAATAAAGTAACCAGAATATCTTGTTCATTTGGAAAAAAATGTAAGATCACCAGTCCCTTGGCCTCAGTTATTTGGAAATTCCCAGATACTCCTTGCTCTTCTGGAAAGTGTAGATAGAACTATTCCCACACCTTTCCCTGTTTCTTTAACTATGAAGGTGAAATTTAGCTCTCAGGTTTTGCCAACAAAGCTATGATGACAAAGGAATATAATACTTAACAGAAAAAAACATCTGAGCCTATCTCATGTAACAATGTTTTAAGTACATTAGGGCAAATGAAATTCATGAGTCAAAGTCATATTCTTTACAGGAAAATTATTATACTGCTATTTCTTTTCTTGTGAATACAATTCTTTGGGGGAAAATATATATTTTGAGTAATCATAAAATAATTTAAAATTAATTTCTATTTTATTGATTTATAAATTATAAATAATATATTTCTTCTATTTATTTTTACAAAATTCCTTTGTCCTTCACATCTGCGGGACAAAATACAGTGTTATATCTCCTTGATCCTTCTTCACACCCTGTTTCCTCCCTGGAACCCTGCATACCTTTCCCACATAAATCGGATTTCCATGACATTTAAATGCAGTTCCTTAAGCTTTCAGCAAATGTGACACAGCTTTCCTCTCTGGGCCCTATAGCAGTCCCCAGTATTACTCAATCTAGTTGAAATCTTCCTCTTTCTTAGATAATATTAAAAACTTGAACTGAGTGTCACTTTCATTTTCAGAACAAGACCTGTCCATTAAGAAGTCAGTGCCTGCTTTTCTAGGTTATTGTTTCTAGGCTATGCATTTTTTTTTCACAAGCACAAGTTTGTAATTTTAGCCTTTGATGGAGCTTGTCATTTGCATTTTAGTAATTTTGCTTACTCTGCTTTTCACAAATACTATTCTTTGGAGATTCCTGTGTGCTACAATTGTAAAAAAATAACTAGGAAGCTGCTGGGTTTCATAGTGCCTTTTGATTCAAACAGCCTCAAGAAGTGCTGTACAAACATCAGAATGTCTATGAAAGAGATGCTAAATATATTTTTATGTATCAATCCATGGGGGAAAGTATGGAACTGAGAAATTAAAGCAAAAATGTTCAGATACAGAAAGTAATGCTGTACCAAGATGCTGAAATAATCAGGAGCTGCATATGCAGTATCTCAGAATTTCCTTGAAAAATTAGAAACTTTAGTAAGAACAAGACAGTTCTCAACGGGAATATTATCCTTAACAATTAGGATTAGAACTGCTGCCCAAATTGACATTAAAGAAATCAGTAAGTGAATAAAATCAAGCAGTTCTGTCTCGAAATCCTATTCTTTAATCTTCAGACAATGCTCTCCAGCCATTCCTGCATTATATTTTTTAGCTGTCTTTGGTTTTTTTGGTGTGTTGCTTTTTTTTTTTTTTTTTTTTAAGTGCGTTGTTTCTGCTGTGCTTATTTGTGAAGGAGTAGGTCCAAAGTAAGCAAACATCAACGAGAAAATAAATAAATAAATAAATAATCCTGGGGAAGGAGCCTTTCTGAGCCTGTGTAGCTGAGCCACTGACTTATTGTCTCTGCTCTCACCACACCCCCCACTTCAGTCGGTTGTTCCTCTCTTAAATAAATAATAAAAAAAACCAAACAGAAAACCAACAACAAAAAAATTTAAAATTTGTGAAGGCCTAATTATATTATGGTCTTGTAATTCTTTGAGGGGAAAAAAAAAGATGAAAAAGGTATTTTGCAGTTATATGAAAACAAAAAGCATCTGAAATCAGCATGTTTTATTTGTTTTCACCATCAGTTTGAGGTGGGGGGAAAAGGAAAGAAAAAATAAAGACAGCTGTTAGCCCATTTTAGTAGAGGTGGAAAAATGCTGGGGACTTTTTAAGCCTAATTTCAGCCTAGAATGATTTTTATGGCCAAACAATGAATCCTTAGAATAATAGGTTCATATCATGAATACACAACAAACTCTGAACCCAGGGCCTGATTCAATTTCCAGGGTAATCGGTAGGACTACCTCCTTTGACTTTGGTGATGGTAACAACGTATAATATAATAAAAAATAGAAAATCTTTACCACTGTGTTCTGGCTGAACGCAGACCAATTGTTTCTTTATGTTGCATGAGCTCTAAGAGTGTTTTTGCAGCATTACATGTGACTTATGTCGATGAAAACAAATCGATATAAATCGTGGGTAAAAAAAGCACATCACTTAGAGAGGTACTAAATTTCCAGACCACAGTATTCAGATTATGATTATTTATTGCCATTGTAGGTAGATGAAAGGCTGTGGCGTTCCTTCCAGTCTCCCCGCTTCGTGCCAGCTGAATTCTGCGAGAGGGATGGTGTTAGAAATGGAAGGCTACAGTAATGTTAACTATGCTGTTTCCCTCCAACATCCATTTTGTTCCAAAGAAACACTTGCCAGAGATTAAAATATTCAAGATGGCTGTTTTCTGCACCCTTTCTGCGAGCTGTACAGTTTTTCATCTTCCCAATACTCCGGGTCCCCGTCTTTATTGAGACCATGAATATTTTATTCCCCATCTTATCTGCCTCCCAAGTCATTAAATATTGGCCAAAGTTCAAAGGGAGTTGCTTCACCACGGCCTCGCTCCTAGCCCGGACACCGCGCAGCCCTCCGGCCGCCGCTCCGGCTGGACGCCGCTCCCGCACCGCCGCTCGCCGCCGAGGATGCGCCCCTGCACCGGGACACCCCCGCCCGAGCCCCCGCCCGGCCGGCCTCGCTCGCCCCCGCCGCCGGCAGGCAGGGTCGGAGCAGCGCCCGGAGCGCGGCGGCTCCGC
>NW_024581137.1:40737680-40774058 GCF_017639235.1 Corvus kubaryi
AGGCAGCGGGAAGCCCCGGCGAAGGGCGGGGGCGGCGCGGATCCCCCCCGGATCCCATGCACAGCCCACCTCTCCCCTGGGGCTTCCCGTGGCGGGGGAGGAGTGTTCTTTTGTCCCCGCGTGTCCCTGGGTTTGTGAGTGTCCCGAGCAGCTGCGGGGGTCGGCTCGCGCCGGGGGCTCCAGCAGTGCGGGCAGCCGTGTCCTCCCCATCCCCCAGGGCTCCGCTGGACACGGCGGGGAGGGGACTGGGACCCGCACCCGCGGGGAGCGCCGGGCTCCCGCGAGTCCCGCATCCCGCAGGGCCGGGCCACGGGCGGCCGGCGGCGGCTCTCCCTTCGCCGAGAGCGGAGCCCCCGGGCGCTGCCCGAGGCGGGGGACCGCGGCAGAGCTGTCCCCTCTGTCCCCAGACCGAGCCACCGGCCGCCCCTAGCCCCGCGTCCCCGTCCCATCGCCGCGCGAACAAAGAGCCGCGGCGCGTGGCGGGTTGCTGGGGTTTATCCAGGCGCTGGTGATGCCAGGTTGAGACAACTGGCGGTCCGCTGGTTCTGCGTTCTCCCAAACATCTCGACGGCGAGTCTTCCCCAGCTGCCTTAGAAATTGTTTGGAATATCGGGTGGAAATATTTACCCTGGAATTTATCTCGGTGTTGGTTTAGAGGTCACTTTGAACATGTCAAGTCTTTTTCCTAAAAGCATCAGACGATGCAGTCCCCATTACATTTAGAGCAGCGTTTATCCTAGACTGCATATAGATAAATGGATTAAGGCAAGAACCGGCTGGTTTGTCTGGGTACATTACACAGCTATGAGAAGCTTTTTTCATGGCTGAGAACGGAAAGCTTCACTGACCTCTGAAAAAATTTTTCTTCATACAAAGAAAGCTTCGATTCCCTGTCTAGTCCCAAAAATGTATCAGGTTTCCCGTTCTCCACAGCCTTAATTGTAATTAGTTAGTGAGCAGATGGGATGAGGCACTTCCCATGCACGAGCTTTCCACTTCTACAAAATGAGTTTATCAAGCACTGCCTAAACGTCGCATTGTATTACCGAGCCCATGATGTGCCTTTGGAAGAGCCTTCTCCTGCACACGTGTCGCAGAATCGCGGTGTAGATGCTCACATCCCGCATCTATTTTAACAGGTTTGAGAGTACACATTTGCACAGCGACGTGTAGCAACTGGAATGAGCGCTAACAAACCCCATGGTCAGCAATAACCACCCCTATAAAACGCATCTGTGACTTGCTGAGGAGAGCAAGACTTGCTTTATGGGAGCAGAAACGCCTGTCCTTCCTTATGAACTATCAGATAATTTTAGTTTCTAAATTGTTACTGCTTTTCCAGCCACTGCTGCTTCACCCTGACATGATTAATTTTTTGTTGGTGGTGGTGGTTCCTGTAAGCTCTTGATGCCTGCCTGCTAGCGCGACGGTCCAAGCACTGGCAAATGCAGATTTTTAGATTTCATCCCCTGCGAGGCTTTGCTGGCTGCAGGGGATGCAGTGCTACCGGGCTGAATCCATCCTGCACTGCAAACAGCGTGGAAATATCGAGGAGGGAATTTACCTGAACCACTTTAGTTAAAATAAAATTCTCCCTATCAGCAGGAAATATTTACGGGTTAAGTGTGGCTAACGGTGATAGGTGGGTCCTGCAGAGAGCTACACCTCCCCTGATGCTCAGCACACGAGTGCCAGTTTTTCAAAATGTTTTACAGAAGTGAAAAACATGTGGATGATAGGGGAAAAAATATACCGTCACATCAACGATTTAAGGTTTACTACTTTCAAAAGATTTTTCGGTGTTTCTAAATACATGTCTTTTCTCTGCTATCTTGGCTAGCGAGGGCCGTATGTTGTCATCGATGGTAAATCAATGGCACAGCCTGACCTTTGAGAAGGTTGTATCCCTTATTCAAACCAGGCGGGTTGAACAGAAAGATCTATGAAATACAGCTTCGCTGGGGAAGGGGCATTTTTAATACGGATCCTGTTTTCTCTAAACTGTAAATAGATCCTCTCAGAGCTGGCAGAGGTCGGGCTGGAAGGCAGCCGGATTTCACGCGACCGGAGCGCTCGTTGGAATCGGCTCCCGGGCTCGGATACGGCGAAGGTGCCAACTTCTAATTGACACGTTCAGGCGAAGCTCCCAGCGTAATTGCTTTTAACATTCATTTATGCAAAGCGGCTTCGCGCGGACAGGGCGAGCCCGGAGCGGCCGCGCCGCCTGCCAGCAGGGAACGGGCCTGGAACACGTCCCGCCTCAGGCGGAGAGGGACCCGCAGGGCACCGCGGTGTCCCGGTCCTGCCCGCCGGGCCCGGGGCGCGGCGGAAGCCCCGCAGCCGCCTCTGCCGCCAGGCTCCCGTGCCCCCGCCTCTCTTCACCCGGCTGCGCGGGCTTCGTCCGCAGCGGAGAAACGGGGCCGCCGGTCTGCGTGTTAACACCGCGCCGCGGAGCGCCGGCCACAATCACACTCGTCAGAGATTACAATAATCCTCCTCGCAAACGGCGTTTGTTCCCGAGTCTCGTCTCCCACCCGGGCTGTCCGCTGGCGATCGTTCGAGTGCTGGCTGGAGCGCCGTGAGCGCCTCCCGGAGCAAACCCCAGTCGCCCGGCAGCATCGCTCGTTACCCCGGAGCAGCTCGAAGACTGTATTTTCCTTCGCACCTCCCGCCGCGGGAGAAGGGGGTGCAGAAACTCTGGGCACTCGGGTCCCCGCCGGCCTCAGGACGCAGCCGGCGGCCACAGCCAGCGGCGCTCGGGGCCGCTCACAGCCACCGCATCGCCACGGAGCGGCAGGAGCAGGTCTCGGGTGCCCCGCATCCTCGCCCCGGAGCGGCGGGGCACGGCCGCGTGGCCCCGCAGGAGCTGGGGCGCCGTGGGCAGGGCACCCGCTCTGCGGCGGGGCTCCGCGCTCGGTGCTCGGGGCGGGCCCCGCCGCAGCTGGGGCCGCCGCGCTGCGCTCCCCGCCGGGGGCCCCCCGCCCGGCAACACGCGGCGCCTGCAGGGCCGCCAGCGCTAATCTCACATCCTCCCCGGCGCACACGCATAAAACGACGGCCGGCGGCGGGGGCGGCGCCGAGCCCAAAAGGAGAACCCGTCCCTGGGTGGGCTCGAACCACCAACCTTTCGGTTAACAGCCGAACGCGCTAACCGATTGCGCCACAGAGACTCCGCTGCACCGCCCTCCGCCCTACTACTCAAGTGCTACACAGCCGCGCCAGCCGCGCCCCCGCCGCCTCCTTGCCCCTGCCGTGACTACAGGCGGCCACCACGGACACACCGAGCCCGGTACCCTAAACTGCGAGCCTCGCGACACGCAAAAAATCCACTGAGGAAACAGTGAAAACGGCGGCTTTTCTTCTCCTACCCAATAGGAAAGACTACTTCCCAAAATCATTGTTCGCAGCAATGCTCTTTATTTTTGGGAATAAATTCACGAATCTGACTTAAAACTGCTTCTTCTTGGATGCTGCTAACTGATGAGTTACACATGATTTCCAAATAGCATGGCAAAATTGCCCTATTAATATATTTAGACGGAAATTTTAAGTGACTGCAGGGAACAGTTAGACTGTCCAAAACAGGCAGCAGTCCTCTGCAGTCCTTTATGTGTGCAGGTTAAGGGTATTTACTGTTCTAAGTGCTGGAGCTGTGAAGAAGAGTTGACGTTCCTATTTATTATTTTACTAAAATCTTCTTCCCAGAGTACCTTACAGTAAATCTATATCTATAGCTCTGCGAGTACAAAGTTTCACATCCGAACCTGAGCAAATGTTTCCCCTTTGATTTCACAGACTGATAGTGTTTGAATCTCTTTGAAGTCTCACAATATTGTTTGCTTCATATTGTCCCTATGCCTCCCTGAAGCTCTGCCTGATGGCTCTTTTGCCCGTTAAAAGCTGTTGGGGTCGCGCAGGCACATGGCAACCACAACACCAGGACAGGCACTGACTGCTTTCCAAGCAGGGCTACTTATCTCCTGGTGTCCATCCATCCATGACCAAGAAGTCCCAGCTCACTCCTGAAACCTTGGAGTCTCATATTTTGCACAATACCTTGCTCATCAACACTGTTTGCCTTCATTCCTCATCCCAGTGAATAATTTTGGACCGATCATTTACTGATCATAGCTCAGCCCTTCCAGTTTTTCCAATGCTTTGAAAAGACCTACATAAATGTCAGCATTGTCTCAGGATGGCTTGATTTTCTTTTGTTGTGTATTTTTGACTGACACAATTTAAAACCTGGAAGAGAAAGACAAGATATGCAAGCCCTGAAGAGTAATGAAAATAATTATTCTAAAGATTGCTTTTTGGGGCACCATGCCTCCTGCTGCATATTTTCCTATCCAGATATCTGCTATTCTCAGGGTCAGAAGAATCAGGCCACAGGCTGGACCACTTCTGCTCTGTGTAGGAGGACAAGCAAACAGTCCTGTGATTTTAGGCACTAGCCAATGGGTATTAAGTGGAACAAACAAGATTTTGGTCTGACTAAAGGCCTAACCCATAGATCTACAGACCTGTAGGCTGGGTGTGGATTTTGGGCCCTGAAATGTTTTACTTTATACACATGAATATTCACATGAGTTGTAATGAATATAGGCTATTTTCAAATGCTGTGTCTAGAGGCCAGATCTAAAAAAGATATTTGCTATGCTGATACTGAACACAATCTCTAACTCTGAGCTGTCTCACCTGCTGTTAGACATTCAAGGCTGCCTGCTCAATGCATGGGACAGTGAGAAGAGTGCTGTCGGTGAGGCTATGCAGTCACTTGGCACCTTTCTTCTCAGCAGTCTTCCTCACTGAATCTCAGAGTCTGTCATTTAAAGTCTTACAAGGTAAAAAAGAAAATGCAAAGAACATACACAACTGTGAATATTACCCCTTCAAGCTTGAAACCCACAGGTCAGCAAAAGATCCACACATGGATGACTTGGCTGACTGTCAAAGCACAAACCAGTGAGACACTGTAGCAGAGGGCAACATTATCTATCACTGCTCTGCAAATGGAAAAGATCCACTATCTACCCTTGGAAGAAGGTGTCTGACTGTGTCTTTAGTAGAAAGGAAGAGACCAAGTACTGTTTAAGACATTCAGAAGCCAGAAAGGGCTGCTACTTCAGACTAATCACCCCTCCCATCAGGGTTTTGTTCTTTATTTCTGGACAGCTCTGTTCCTTGATATGTTGTTTCTTGTGGATGGTATCTGGAGTTACTTAGTTCTTTGCAGTATCTAGTGTATGTAATTTGAATACCATTATTGCATTCACTAATTATGAATCATATTGTGGTTTATATTTCTATAAAAACTTATATCTATAACAATATATTACATGTTAATATATTAAAATATAATTTTATATAATGTGAACTAATTTATAATTTATACAATAGTTTTCTTTTTTATTCTTAAATCCGTGAGCTTAAATGTTCATTGTTATAACATCTGTGACCTTCTTCAGATATAATCTTTGGTTCTTAAATGTCAGAGAAAGTTACTGCAGGACAGAGGGTGAAACCAGTATTGTTTATGAGATTTATAAACATACCATATATTCACCTGCTGCTCAGAAAAAATAAATCTAATTTTCCACCAGGACCAATTCCTAAAATCAATTCAACAGGATATAGCAGAAACAAAAGAATCTTCCCACTTACGTCACAGAATTACTCATTAACGACTCTATTTCTACAATTTCACATGGGAAAGGACAATTTTCCCCCAACAAGCACATGCATCTACTTTATTTATTATCTTGTGTCATTTTTGGTCAGCTGTTTGTCAGCTCTCAAGTTACAACTCAGCCCAAACTGCAAAAATTCATAGTCACAAAAAAATTTTGCAACAGCTACTCAGTCTCTGCCCAAATGTATTTCTGATTCCTTACTTTGTAACAGAAGTCTCTAGCTTACCATCCAAAGATTTCCTGTGCTTTCCTTGGAAATATACGATTCTAATCCTTACAAGAACTGGGACATTAAGATAAATGGACAGACAATGCAATTCAACACTGCTATTAGAATTATTACAGGCAGAGAATAAGATTTCCATGACAAAAGATTTTTTTTTAATGGAGCTGCGAGCCTCAAACCATGGAAAACATTGTTCCTGAAGAAGGATTCAAACGGTTGGAAAAAACAGGTATTGACAGTTTTTTCTTGACCAATTGCAAGACTTCTGTCCTTTTATTCTTCCAATGAAATGCATTTGTAGGGGTTTTTTTTCAGTTGTTTGTATACAAATTTGCTGCTTTCCAGATACAAAGATGGCTTATATTTCTTTAAAGACTTTATCAATGAAACACTTCTATTCTTGGGTCTGTTAATAAAATCAGAAAAGTGTTAAAACTCAGATGACATCCCTCCAAATCTGATCAATTTGCCCTAAGAGCAAAGAACAAGACCAAACAATAGTATTTTACTGAGCTATCTGGTACACTTAGCTCTGGCTTCCCATCTGATACAAGTCACACAAAAGATGACTAGGCGAGAAAATCCAGAAATCGTGTCAGCTGCAGACTGTTGGGTAAACTAAAAGTCAGCCATACTCCCAACCTCCATGTTTACCAAAAGGAAATGGCATAGGCTTCCTGGTTCTGGATCACGACACATATAGTTGCACTACGTTCAGGAGAGACAAAAAGTTGTTTCAGTGTGACTTGTGACAAAATTAGAACAGCCTTTGCTATTATCAATAATTTGAAATACAGTCTGCAGTAGTGGAAAAAAGCCACCAAAACCCAAAATCCCACAACAACAACAAAAACAAACCAAACAAAATCAAACCCCAAACCAAATAAAGAGGGCTGCATTCAGAATTGATCTTCAGATCTCAACTGACATACTGTAAGGGAATTTTATTTTGCCATTCCCTGCAATCTATCTGTTCTGAGTGACTACTGAAAAGCATGCAATCACTGTGGCAGTCAGTTCAGTAGTTCACACACACACACACACACACACGCACACACACAAAAACCTAACTAAAACTAAAAAAAAGCAAACAAAGAACCCCATACACAATCTAAAGTGAAAAGAAGCAAACTTTACTGGCATAAGAAATGGGAACAGCAATAATGATGCTTTCACATAGCACTTATTTTTCTCAAGCACGTCTTACTATCCATGGTAAGAAAGGGAGGACTCTCCTGTCCTTGCAGGGTTTTTGAACTGCACCTACTAGGAATGCTTAAGAGTTCTTAAAATAATAGTGAATATTATGAAAATAAGAATGAGCCTTATGCAACTGAACTTTAATGTTGTCTCTACATAAGACACATAAAAGCACAGGAATTTTCAGCCAGTGTTTTCAGGAGCAGCAACCTATTTTACCATTTTCTGAGGGCCAGAATTCACATTTAAGTTCTCAGCATAGGCCTCAGTTCAGGAAAGCAGCTGTATTCAGAGTAATATGAAAGCATGTGTTACCTTCAAGTACAATCAGATTACTAGCATGGCATAAAAGTGTTTTCTTAATCAGGTTAAATTTCAGGGGAAAAAATAAAGGGCAAATTCTAGACTAGACCCAAACCCATAGTTTGTTAAGAGATGAGAAGAGCACAAATTTCGTATCATTGCAATGCCGGGGAAAACACATCTTGAAAGTCTCACCAGAAAATACCAGTTCTAAGTTATTTTGCAGGTCATCACACTAGTCAGGTTTACATCTGCCTAAGTGCTATAATTCAGCCAGAATGTCTGACGGAAAGACAGTGAGAAAGGAAAACCCAGGTAAGCTTTGTGGATCCAGTCCAGATACTTGCAAACAGGAATCCAACATGTCTGGCCAGGCTGCAGGCTTAAGAAACCTGTGCTGACAGGTTGTATTGGCAACACCACTTTTCAAAGAGTAAATAATAAATCAAATTCCAGTATCAGTGCTCTTCTCAGGATGCATTTACAGGCTCAAAGTGTTCTTGCATTGACTTCTACAAGAGCTCTGTGTGACAGATGGCACAGAGGGTTCAAAGAACCATGGAGAAGCCAATACATTTTAGTTTCTCCAGCTACATTTATTTTCAGCTAGCAAAATATCAGCAAAGATCTTTAATCCTATAACTCTAATGCCTAAAGGGAGGGAGGTTATGATACTCCATTCTGAAACCAAACTTGAATTCTTATGGTTATTGTTAATCTCCAGCAGAATTCTAACCCTCTCAAACTCCTCTGGTGCAGGGAAGTTTCTTCCATTGCTGTCCCTTGCAATGTGAGCAACATCCTGTAGGACCTCAGGATACCAAACCAATTGGTGGTCTGAACCTGCAATAAAAACCTCCTTCTTGACGTTATAATAGGAATGGTATACAAGAGATTCGTCTTGTTCCTTATAAATGCTGTGTGAGAGATATTCAGAATATTCTTAGTAATGCACAGCAGAGAGAAACTAAAGGACACATCTCTCTATATACGTTATAAAAAATGCCTTTTCTTTATATGGTCTCAGACACGGACAAGTTTCATAATGATGGGGCCGCAAAAACTAAAACTAGAGATTAGTCTCCTCCAATTCAGTGGGAGAGAGAAAAACTGAGGAGGTTTATATCTACATTGGTTGAAATAATGGACGATGTACTTCTACTGTTCTATGATAGTTTAGCATCACTTAGCATGGACAGGAATTCACAGGGTGCTGGAATATTTAAAGAAAAATTTTTTAAAAACCTAAATCAGTCACCTTTAAGCCCTCAAATTAAATATACCTATCCTTATCCCAAATCCTGGAAAGTATGACATAGAGGAATATTAAAGAAGGGACAGTAAAGATTAAAGAGACAGATTAGGGAGAAACAAAAGAGGACATTAGGGAGTGTGAGGGAAATGAAAGGATAAAAAAATCAGAAAAGAAAACATGGAAGTAAATCTGAATTAGCTAATTTTTGAGTCAGGCCACATTCCTGCTGCTTTCAGAAATTTTATGGTGGAAAGGAGCCACCATATTTTTGCAGTTTCAATATCTTGCAGTGAGACAAAAGGCAAAAGAAGAACACAGAGAGAACTGACCTGTCTCCTGTTGCTCCTGTCCTAAAGGATGGAATAATCTCCACTACAGCAAAGGAACAGAGAAGGCACTTGGAGAGTTACTCACAGCCTCCTGTCCCCTCCTCCTACTCTTGGCCCCCAGTTTCTCAGATCTTTCTATTAAACTTTAATAGTGGGGACCCCCTCACTCAGGGCAGCACTGCAGTCATTCATTAGTGTCCACCTAGGGAGCAAATAACTCTTTAGCTGCACTGTAGGTGTCCAGCTTGCTTTGTGCCTAGAGGGCGATTTGTAATTGAAACAGGGAAGTGCAGGAGCAAAGAGAAAAAATGGGCAGTAATAACCCGTGAACTCGCCTTTCATTCAGGTAACACACAAGACACATGTTAATGATTTCAGCTTAAGTACCAGGCAGAGAACTAACTGTACAATAACCAGGCAGAAACCACCTGCATGTGCCAGCATCCCTCCTAAGCAGGCACTTCCTGGAGAAGGGACGGCAAGAGTTAACTTGTTGAATTTGCAGGGAATTGTTTTGTTGTGTATTTTACAGCTCTGCATTTGCAAAGTCTTTTTTCAGCTCTCACCCGAATGGATCGACAACCTAAGATTTTTCTCAGGTCTTGTATTTTAGCTTGTCTGCACAGTGTTCCTGTAACTGGATTAGGAGAACCCATGAGTCTCCTGACAGAACGTGCTGTGATTTCAGCAGCTCTGGTGTCTGATGGGACCAGAATATCAGCCAGTTATGTGCTATCTTAGGCAGGACTGCTTCGGGCCTCATGACATGAATCATTAAGATAATTTTAAAATACAAATTAATGAAAAGATAGACAAACAGGAAATGGGTTTTGCTTCCTATAATTTCTGTCAAAATGCATGTGTGTGCAAAAGGAATCAAGCAATCTTTACGTAAGCATTGTCCTTCGTTTGCCTCTTTCAGGTTTTTGGTGGCTGCTGGCCCCAGCAGGGTGAGGCAGCTGTTTGCCCACCTTTCCAGTGCCCTCAGATGAACACGTCAGCCTCCTGTACATAATAGGTAGAAGACAGACAGAGAAATACAAGGGAAGAAAGATCTCTAACAGAGGAGAGAAGACTGCAAATACCTTTGAGGACAATGTTTCCCTTTTCATCCCTAAATATTTGCAATCAATACAGCTTCAGTATTTCACAAGCTAATCAATAATGCAGTGACAGTGAAAGAGATGTGAGGGTCTTCTTGGTGGCTACAAACTGGCAATGATGCTTTGATGGCTCCTACTGAGGATTTATCATTTCTTGTATAATCTCTTGCAGAACACTGTGGGGTCTGAGAGTATAATACACAATATGGCTATAGGAAAGAAACTGGACAGATGATTGCACTTTACCTTAATTCCCTATAGTATCATCTGCCAAGGAAATGAAAGGTAAAATAAAAGCATGATAGATGTCTAAAAGTATGAATACAGTGTACAAAGATTTTTGTTTGGACATTTAACATAGCTAAGGTGGTCCATAGAAGGTAAGACAGAGCTAGAGTGTTATGAGGAACTACAATCCTTTTTTGCCATTGTCCTTGCCATGACCAACTTCAGAAGGACTTTATAATAACTAATATTAGACTATACTAACAATTATTTCAGAAGCACACACAAGCTAATTCTGTCTCCTTTTCCACATGCATGCAATTCACTAAGTGTGAATAAGATGAAAAATTGCCCCTAAATACAGAATCACATGCGCTACTTAATAAAAAAAGAACAGAAGAGGTCACATCTCCAAAGTTTAATATATTTTGGTCAAAATGCCCCTGGCTCAAGCAACCAGAACATTTAGTGAGATGTGCCACCCCTAGGGGAAGGGGTCTTCCATTCAGATATCTCTACTTCTATGCAGAACACTGCCCTTCACACGCAACATAACCCTCCCAGGAAAGGGAAACACAGGCTGTGCACTGCAGCACATTCTGACAATACCGAAGTCCTCCTCCTTTTCCTTGAGGCTGTGATGTAAGGCCCTAATAATAAGCCCAAGAATAGTCAGACAACATGTAAAATCTCATCATTTCACCTGCCCAGAAACCCTCTAGGCCTGAAAGGTCTAAAACTATTCCTTTTCTCTTCTCCTTTCTCACTTTTCTTTCCTTACATAAAAGCCTGTCTAGATTTCCTCAAGTTTGTATTGCAATTATTTACTGTCTCCAAACCATCATTGTAAATATTTTAAATTCTTCTTCATAAAAAAATGGTATAATAATAAACCTCCACTGTAACACATCCCAGTTGCTACTGAAGAGACTCCTAATGATCCAGCATTACAGCTTCTTACAGTTTTTCAAAAGAACATGATCCAACATTTTCAGTTTTCCATTCAGCCATCCTGTAACTGTAGTACCATTAGCTTTTCCTGTATTTCCACACTCTCTGCTAATACACTGTACATCACTTCAGCTTCCACAACTGACTACCTAAGAGTAGATACAAAATATAAAGAACACATGATTGTGTACAGCATATTTCTAAGTTTTATAGCCCTTCCTACACTTGTCATTACCACATTAACTATCTTGGGAAAATTCTGTTAACACTTGGAGCACTTTAACAATTGCTTTCCTTAGGTATTCATGTGATTGGCATTTCCAAATTCTCAGAGGTGTAATCTTTTTCTTCCTTGCAGTTTATTTAAAAAAACAAGCAAACAAACAAAAAACCCCCAACCCCCACCCCTCAAAAAAACTCCCACAGGTGTGCATGAGTCTGTCAGTGTACCTAGAAATTTTCATTTTTTTTTTAGATTAAGATAACGCAATTGTAATGTTAAAATCAATCTCAATTAAATTCTCAAGCAACCTCAAGATAGATTATTTTCTGAAATGCTTTCATTTTTTAACTGAGGATTTTTTAGAACATGTTAAAATATTATGTCAAAACCATCAAGCTAAAACACATCAAAAAATATGATGATATTAATGATTAAAATTGTATTTATGCTCTTTTACAAATCACAATATCCAGTTCAATGACACACAAGCAGATTTATAACAAAACTAATCTCACAAGACTCCAGAAGCCTTTAAAAGCAGCATTTCTGCCATCTTCAACAGGCTTTTGCAGCTTGGTAGGTACAGATAATTTGTATTTCATCAGCTAATGGTCATTAAAGACCCCCCCTTTTTCTCTTAAATTGCATAAATTAGAAAATTGTTCATTTCCTCTTCCTCCAGCTCTGTTTTCATGTATGATGAATTTAGGGATGTTTTGCTGAAAATGGGCAAGAGATTATGCTACATAGAGATATGCCTGCTAAAAACAATTCAATGAATTAAAAATAGCTGTGGACTGCAACTGACCTTTCCTTTAACCCATATGTCTCTATATTTTTTATATGCCTTAATGATTATTAGACTTTGGCTCAATGAAAGCAACCAAAGAGTGCAATATTTAGCATTTGTTTTATATTATTTATAATTTCTGTGTTCTGTTTACAGATGTTTACAATCCCCATCCTGGCAATGTTACTGAGATGAGTAATCCAATCTCTTGATTCTATTACTGAATGGAAGATGAATACTCAAGTATTCTGAATGAAAGATGCAGGAGTGACTCTTTTATTCTGATATAAACATGAGATAAACAGGCAGACACACCATATAGATCAGCTGAGGTGGGGGATGCCTCCTTGCTGGAGACAACGAGTCTGCTGCCTGTGCAGGGCTTGCAGGCAGATGAGCACAGCAGCGCTGGATCCTGACATGCTCTGAGAGCTCTGCTCAGTTCTGATGGAGACCTATCACAGTCAGCTCTGCGCTGCGTGTCCCCTCCTCCCCAGCACAGAAAGTTCACTGTCTCCAGCACCACTGTGTGCATCAACACATTTTTCAATATTATGATTCAAATGTTACTTCTAGTCAGTACAAGAATCACAGTCTGGGATGTATTAAATGTGGGTTTACCTCTATGAGGAAAAGGGATATCTATAACATCATTTCCATCCTAAATCCAGCTTTTAACTAAGATTACCATGGAAATGTATGGTTTGATTATTCTGATATTAGATAAATGGAGAGTCACAACTGTGAAAAATAATTCTGTGCCTAGCATCTAGCTTAGTTTTGAAAATTAAATTCTGTAAATACATATTAAGGTATTACTCATGAGGATTTTTAAATAAGAAATCTTAGCAACACATGACATAAGTGTATGTATAAAAATGTGATAGAAGTTATATGCATTTCTAGTTCAGAGCAGATGCAACTATGGCTACATCTTCCTCACTGATGATTTTTGGTTTCAGTTCAAAGGTTTGCACATGAGCTTCATGCACATGGATTTTCTGACATTATCAGGATCTGGCCTTACAGACACTTGAGTAACTTTCTCCAGAGGTATAGTCCAACTCTGCTCCAAAGCTCCTCTTCTTAGCCAAGCTGCTTAGACTTCTGCAGAATGAAGCCCCCGGTATTGACACGGATACACGTGGCTAAATGAGATTTGGCTGCCAATTTCACAATGTGGTATTCTGTATTAGACAAAGCAACAAAGGAAAGGTGACTTGTTCCCCTGTGTGAGCTGTAAATACCAACCATCACACCACTTAATAGGTTTATTTTATTAATAGCATATATTTAAAGACTTCAATGCAAGTTTCTTTTGAACGATGAAAGGCTGGCAAATTCTTAAAAGATAATAATCAGCAGTGCAGCAGTTCTTTGATGGTCTGTAATTACCCAACTGTCCACTATTTGAATGACAGCGGCAAACTACCACTCACTGTTAGTTTATTTTTATTTATAACTTGTACTTTAGGTAAGAATCCATTAATTACCAGCAAAACAAATTGCTTACTCAAAACACTTCCCACAGAGGCTATTTTTTTCACATGCATTAATCTAGCTGAGATATACATGACATTTTAAATGGAGGTTAAACTGATGTAAATAAATGTGATTATTTGAAAGCAAACAGGATTCAGTCACATTTATTTCTATGCAGGATTACTGTACTTCCTCCCCTTGTGACCAAGCACTGGACCACAGGAATTCTGGAAGGCTGAGGATTTTAAAACTTCCTACCGACATGAAATTTGAGGATATACCCCTGTACCCTTTATTTTAATTTTATACAATTTGCCTTAGGTGGCATCTTATGTAATTGTTTTTCAAACAGAACCACTAAGCTGGAGGGATGGCAAAGGGTTTGTATTTCACACATTTTTGTGCTTTGCTAACACAACTATCAGGGACCAGCACAAGGAACTGCTGGTCCCTGCTGGGAACACACCCTGATGGTCACCACCACGGGACTCTCCTGGGGGAGCCACATCCTGGACAGCCTGCAGTGCCCACCAGGCCCACCCCACTGGGCCACGATGGCCATCCTGGGAGAACACCATGGCCCTCAGCCAGCCCCACGGATGCCACAGCACCAGTGCTCCTTCCCACTCATCTCTGGAGGCTCCATCCGGCGCCGCCCATCCCACTTGGCCACCACCAAGTAATGCAAAGCAAGTTCCCCTGATCTGAGGCCAGGGTCTCTTCAAAGGCAATGACCAACCCAAGAGACATGCCAGAATTGATACCTGTAATCTTTCCACCTTTTACAAGGGATTTAAATTTCAGAAGTGAATTTGTTCAGTTTTGGTGTGCTTTTCTCATACTCCGAGCTGTGTTAGTTTCACTGCTGTGGAGCAGCCCTTGATGCAGCTCTTTGAGATAGAGAAGAGTGAGCAATCACTGTACACCCACAGCGACTCTGAGGAGCCACCCAACTTCTGTGCTGCAGGCACTGGGCAGCCCAATCCTGATTCTGACAAAGACAACAAAAATTTGGATTTTGCCACCAGTATCACTGGCAGTGAGATCAAGCTGCCCACAGCAGCAAGGTTCCAAAACCCAGTTACATGGTGTGATAAAGACTCTGGGACACAATGATCTTATTGTAGTCAATAGGGACAAAAACCTCCACCCAATTTAATGCACCAAACCATTTCAGGCTATTTCTGCATTTTGCTGTGGCAGAGGTCTTCTGAAAATTATTTATAATAGCATGTAAGTATGAGTTCCAAAATGTCAATTTTACATCCTGCCAATCTCAGCTAATGTGCCATGTAAGGGACAATGGACAACCTCATAAAATCAAATCTTTAAAATCAAAACATGCAGCTGAACAATCAGCCAGACATGAGCTGACCAGCAGTCTTGACAGTGGTTGTTTCAAACTACACAAATTAGAAGTAATTTCAAAAGAGTCAATCTTTCTATAATCAGACAGATGTAGAGATGCTGTTGTCTTATAGCACCTTTAGGAAGGTTGTTCTCACTGCTTTCCTGTCACTGTAAAGGCATGAGCATGACCCTGATGTATTCTTGCTCTGTTGGAAAGGTTATCCAGAGGGTCGGGGTGCTGGGCTCCCAGAATCTCTCTCTTACCAGACTGGATCTCACGTGCTTTCTCAGCAGCGTTACTGGGCAAGGAGTAGTCACAGGCATAGTCTGGCCCATATAATCCATTAACCTGACCAGAGATCAACTCCTGGGAGAAGTCTATCCCATTTTTTAAGAATGACTTTGTCGCCAGCATTGTAAATTTAGCAGTATACTGTTGCAAAACTCTATACTCTCTCACATTTAAAGAGCTTTGCAGAAAATGGATCTTGAGGGACAGGGAGATGCAGGGATATTTTTCTGCAAATATTTCAAAGAAGTGCTTTTCTACCCAGGACTAAAAACATTTTTATATTTTTGATTATTTTGGCAACTAGTACATTTTTAGAATGTTATTTTTACCATTATTTCTATAAACCATAGTTTTGTATTGTCAACTCCAAAAAGCACAGGCAGGAGTATCTTTGTCAGAGTTCCATATTATCATCAGACATACATATTTATAACTCTCCATTTCCTAGAATGCTCCACATAAACAGATGCTCAGTGCTTGTCATGTAACATGTCTTGCAGATAGTTAGAACAAAAGAAAAACAACAAAGAAACAATACCAAAAATAATTTTAAAAAACCTGAGCTGAAAACATAAAAGAGAAATGCTCAGGCATTCACTGGTAACAACCACACATTTGAAGCCAGTGAGACTGAGCTATGTTTTGCTTTCCTTATGCTTATGAATATGATTGATGTCATGTGAATGGGAAGAAGATTATTTAAATCTAATAATATTATTTATGTAAGCGTACTTTATACTGATAGACTAATTCAGAACCCAGTCATCTTTACTTGCATTATAAAGATCCAGCCTGCAGGAGCTCTAGTGATGGGCTAACCTTAATTTCTTCGCTTAAGTCACATGAACCTGGCCAGGGTCATGAACAGTTACATACACCCTGTCATATGGCACAAGGGTCAGTATCTACTAATTCCAGTGGCTACTGCTACAATATTCAAACACCAAAAGTTTCAGATCAGAAGTTGAAAGTTTGAGACATTTATGAGTGAGAACAGAGGGCCCTAATTTAAAACGTGTGTGACCTTAATACAGCATTTGGGGGTTCAGAATGTTCTTATGTACTTTGCCTAATACTGCAGTTTTACAATACTCCCTTGCTTCCAGTCGTAAAATCTTATCTGTAAATTTTGTAAAGATGTCTGAGAAAAGCAAATTTATGTTGACTATGTGAACCAGTAACAGGCGGAATAGTTTTTCTTAATGCAAAGGCAGAATAAAAATAACATGCATCTAACTCTTAATTCCAGACGTAAGCTAGCATTTTTCACAGATGTGTACATTTTTCAGAAAGTACTATAAATCAGAATGGTTCTGTACTTGTCAATGATAACTCCCTTAATGTAAAATAATCTTCTAACAGGACACCAGAATAATCTATCTTAATCAAAGACAGATTTATATCCATACAGTCCAGTTACTCACAGACTGTAACAAAACATATAAAAATGTAGATCTGACATCACTGTAAGTCTTGCATACACAATTGCCTTCTTCATGTACTATATAAAAATGAAAAACTAACACCTATCCCTGCTCCCACTGAAATCAGGGACACATTCCCATTTACATCACTGCCAGTTGGATGAGAGATCAAAACTAATGTCCAGCTTTTGAAAACTCCTTAAGACTGGGCATCACATATATTTGAATAACTCTGATTGTTCCACAACTTACTGGAAATATATATTTTTTCTTCATAATTAGCCCAAAGAATTAAAACAAAATTCAGAAAAGGATAGACACACACAATATTTTCCATAACTCTATCCACACATTTTCCCCTAATTACAGCTTAGATTACAAGAAACTAACTCAGAAACCTGGCTCATCTAAGCATTTTCTTAAGGAAATTACATAATAAATGGCAGTATGAAATAGAAATAGAAGATCTGTAGGATGTGACAATTTCATTTTCTCTGGTGGGAATTAGTATGTTGTGGATGAACAATATTTGGAGCATAATCTTTCTTTATTTAATCATGTGTACTCTTTCTAAAGCCAAAAGTCATTGTATCTACAACAATATAACTACAAAAACTGTGTCATCAGATATGACCAAACCTACAGTCCTTATCAAGCCAAAATATCCATTATTTACACGATGTCTTTGCCCATGGTTCCTAGTCATAATGTTTCAGCAGCTTTTTTGATAAAAGCATTACTAGGTGAACTGAAAATGGAATCATTAAAGAAAGAGACAAACATATTTTTAATAGTATGCAAAAGTTTAATGGGGATATATTAATTACCTGGTTTTTGTATCAATGTCAGTGAAATTTCAGAACAGGTAGGTAAAGTCAAGAGCGATCTGAATTCTTTAAATGGGTTCTGGTTCAGATAAAAACAGTTACATTTTATTCAAAGTATAAAAAAACCACAATAAAGTTTTAGTGAGAGACAACAGTGCAATAACTCAAGAAAATTAATGCCATGAGCAGTTTTTCCTCTCTTTTTGACGGCAATGGTCAACAAAATAAATGAAGAACAACAAGAAAGAATCAATGCAAAGACCTAGAGAGTAACTCCAATTTTTTTAACTATTAATTTTGTGCTCGGTGTCAAAGGCAATGACAGTAAGCATTGAATAAATACAAAACTTCTTTGGGATTGTTATTTTTTTCAAGATGAAAAATGCACTGGCTTGGAATGTTTATTTGAACCAGCTGTATGGTATTACTATAGAGAGTCAGGAAGTTAATATATTCTTTGGAAGTCCAGTATCATAACATGTTATTCTAGCAGGCACAGTGCATGAACAGAGGACATGCGATGTGCCTTGGCAGCCCAGGCACAGACGCTGCAGACGCGCCGATATTCAAGCCACACGGCAGCTATAAGTTACCAGCACCATGTCTTGCTGCTAATTAGTAGAGTGACTGGTAGAAAGAGGGCAGAATCAGAATTAATATCCACATTTCCTAGCAGACGTCATGGGACCGATCCTCTCTGAAGTTTACAGAATGAAATCTTCTGCCTGATACCTAACATGTAACAGGATCAGGCTCATAACAAAGTACACCTTTTTTCATTTATTGTAGTACTTTATTCTGGGCATTTGTCTCCTGTGGTTTATGCAACCATGTCCTAATTTTTATAGTCCTGGCAATACAGCAACGTGTTGTGATAAGAAGGGCTGGAAAATCAAAGAAATCTCTATTCTGCCAAAAATTTCCAAGGCTAGCTGAGTGTTGTAGAGACGGAAGGGTAGACATTCAGATATTCCAGTTAAGAATAGTCATAAAACCTGTTTATATTCTGAATCTCTCTCATAAAACCATTAATTGTGAAATCCTTCATAATACTACAATCAATCTCTCTGTAACCATTTAATGGCTGTGTTGAGGCAAATCAAATTATTCTCATAATCAGGGATAAAATGCAACACATTTTGCAATCTATCAAGTAGAAGATCTCTTACTTGTACGATTAGTGTCTAAAGATGACAGTGGGTTTACCCTGGCTGGATGCCAGGTGTCCACCCACTCTATCACTCTCCTCCTCAGTTGGACAGGGGAGGGAAAATATAACAAAAGGTTCATGGATTGAGATTAAGGACACGGAGAGATCACTCACCAGTTACCGTCATGGGCAAAACAGACTTGACTGGGGGAAATTAGTTTAATTTATTACCAAGCAAATCAGAGTAGGGTAATGAGAAAATAAAACCTAAATCTTAAAACACCTTGCCCCTACCCTTCCCTTCTTCCCAGGCTCAATTTCACTCCCCATTTTCTCTGCTTCCTCCCCGCAGCACAGGGGCATAGCGAATGGAGGCTGTGGTCAGTTCATCACATTTTCTTTGCTGCTCCTTCCTCCTCAGGAGGAGAACTCCTTACCCTCTTCCCCTGCACCAGCATGGGGTCCCTCCCATGGGAGACAGTCCTTCACTTCCCACGGGCTGCAGTTTGTCACAAGCATCTGGAGCATGGGTCCCTTCCACAAGGCACAATCCTTCAGGCACAGGCTGCTTCAGTGTGGATCCCTGTGGGCTCACAAGTCCTGCCAGAAAACTTGCTCCAGTGTGGACATCTCTCTCATAGGCCACAGGTCCTGCCAGGAGCCTGCTCCAGGGTGGACATCCAATATGGTCACAGCCTCCTTTTGGCACTCACCTGCTCCGGCGTGGGATTCCCAATGGGCTGCAGGTGGATCGCTGCTCCACCTTGGATCACCATAGTCTTCACCACAGACTCCAAGGGAATCTCAGGTCCCGCACCTGGAGCTCCTCCTCCACCTTCTTTCTTCACTGATCTTGGTGTCTGTGTTTCTCTGACATATTCTCACTCCTCTCTCCAGCTGAAGTTGCCCAGGCTTTCTTTCCCCCTTCTTAAGTATGTTATCCCAGAGGTTCTGCCACCATCACTGATGGACTTGGCCCTGGCCAGTGGCAAGTCTGCCTTGGAGCTTGCTGGCATTGGTTCTGTTGGACATGGAGAAAGCTTCTGGTATCATCTCAAATAAACACCCCTGTAGCCCTCTCACTACAAAAACCTGTCCAGGCAAACCCAACACAAAGATCAACTGCTATGTTTCAGAGTCTTTATTTTATTATATGAAGTTTAAAGCAAATAATTTGAAGTTAGAGCTGAATTTCAAAGATAGATGTATATTTTTATGGCAAGATGATGTAGGAATGTAAGTTATGACACGGCAACAACTAGAAATAATAGGGCAAGTTACCATAACAGATGTTTTGACTTTAAGTCTGCATTCCCTTATTCTAGCTAATGTCACAATCTTCTAGTTGCCTAAATATGGATTATTGCTATCAGCCATATCCCATCATCCTTAGGCAACTTTCCCTAAAAGGGAAAGGGGAATTTTCTTTGAGTGACAGATGCAGAATAGTGACAGATGCAGAATGCACCATTTTTTATCCTCTGTCGCCCATGTAAAATACAATGTGGAACAGTTCTGGAATATCTCTTCATTGTAGACAAGAACGAAAGCCTCTTCCACAAAGTACCACTTTTACCTAACTTTTTTACCTTCATAGAGCAACAGAGACATTAAAAATTAACAGAAATTTTAAAATGCTTGAAGAATCGGTCTGAATTTATTTATGCATAAAAATGGGTTATTATCTAAGCTACTATATCCTCACTTTCTTTAAATTACAGAAACAATTTTTTTTCCAAAATACGAACAGAGACACATAATAGTTTAGTTATTTAAAGCAGTCTAGCCAATAAATGGTACACCTACATAGATCCCAACAGGGTGTTATCAGATTGTGCTAGGAGATGGTTTGACTGATAATATTAGTCTAATGCAGTCCTGTACATAACAGAATAAGTGAATAAGTACTCTGGAATGTGCTTATATTTTAAAACACATATTATCTACCTAATATAAGAACACTTCTTAAGTTAATCAGGTATTTTTCTATATTCACATATTATTTAAAAACTGGACTAGATAACAGTCCAGTACACAATATTCTAAATTCTGCCTCTATTTTTTTTGTTGGAACTACAATATCACAATAATATCTCATCTTAAATAATTAGATTACTGCCATAAAACGCGTGCTTGTTTCCACCTCTATATGCTAAATACTTATGGCATTTTTCTAGTACAATGTGGCACAGTGATCCTAGCGATGTGAGTGGATGGTGGGAAGAACAAAGCAGGACTCTACCTCCAGGCATGAGCAGCATGAGTTGCCCAACCAAATCAGCTCCGTAACTTCACTTCATGGAGTGAGCAACTTTCAGCACTGAGAAGTTCCAACACTAGCAAAGCTAACCCCAGCATTCATTCTGGGCTAGTCATTCAACCCCAGCATTCTTCTTCTCTCCTCTGGCTCTCATTCATCACAGCCACATTCAAAAAATCTTGGACTTTCTGCCAAATGGTGGTCTCCAGTTTTACTCTGCCTTAAGAGAACCAGGGAAATCAGACAAATCCTAATATTAACTAGGGGGGGGGTTGCACTTAGAGTCAGGCCAGTGGCTGGGAAATGAAGGTCACAGTGAAACAGAGCTGGGGGAGAAGGTTTCTGACAGTTTTCCCTGACACTGGGAGAACTCCACAGCTGAATGCACTCTTTTCAGTCTCATCATACAGCATGAGAGAGAAAATCCTACCACAGAACCTCCCAGGGTTTCCAGCCTCTCAGATGGGCTTTGCCTCAGAGAGGACGCCTTGACAGGAACAGATGTGATAACAAATGACCTTTAGAATTGCACCCTGAGAGCTGTTGACCGTTTCCTGAAAGCTGTTCATCCTCCTGAGTTCCTGGCTTTAGTTTGGAAACCTTGAGATCCTGGCATATAACTAAAAAGGGTCAGCAACAAGAAATAGAAAAATAGAGTGCAAGACCCAAAGAAAGTAGGGACAAAACCAGAGTACAGACATATTTAAAGATTCTTCCTTTGTTTTTAAAGATAAAAATCGTAAATCTAAATGCAATGCCAAATCTCAGCATCATCTTCATCCCCAAATCAAAGAAAAAATTCTGAGATGAGACAAAAGGCTATCTGATCATAATCTAGTAAAAAATTGATTCAAAGCTATTTAATTTTTATTCCAATTCAAATTAAACCAAATGTATCATATTAGATAACATAATATTTGTATATTTCTGTGAGAATACTTAGATTTGCTGTGCAACACACAAAACTGTCTTTCCCAATGAAAGCTTACAGGGTAAGTGGAGCACACAGAGAGCAGTGCACCCCAGGAAGTCCAGAGGAGAGGCTGCAGATGTGGATGTGGGTCCACAAGCATGAGAGAGGAAGATGGGAGATAGTTTATTTATTCCTCTTTGACTTCACCAAAGTGAAGTCAAACCAAAAAGTGAAAAATTTCTCAGCACTGACTTCTTGTAAAGCTCCTCGAAATCAAGACTATAACCATATCCCATGACTGGCCTGGAGCAAAAGTCACATTTCACTCAAATGCTCACTTAGGTTTCTGTTGAGGATTTCAGGCTGTCACCACTGAGTCTTGGGGGGAAAAAAAAGGTTGAAAGAATAACAACATACTCATGGGCATTCCATTTTTAAGGCAAGTTTGGGAAAAACCTGGCCCTGCTAATACAATTATATGCTACATCTCATTCATTGCCTGTGAGAGGCAGAGAAGAGAAAAAGGGGAGAGGTAAGCAGGAGACGGAACGAGACAGAAAGCAGAAGCAGAAACAAAGATGCAGCACTGGGAGACGAAAGGAGGGATGACATGGGGGAATGTGCACAAGATGCCTCTTCTTACATTTGTTAAAACTAAACACCCACACGGTCTATAAAGCTGAAATGAAAAGCACGGGCAAGCTTATTTGGTATAATCCTTTCAAGCAGTGAAATGATTTTCTCTATGATTTTTTTCCCTGTCAGTTCCTGTCATTTCCTTGCGATGTCTTCTCATTTCTCACTTGTCTTTTCTCCTTTTCCTTTTCAATGCCATCTTGCTTTGTTCCTTTTTCTTTGCCTCTGCCTGCTTCTTTCTTCCTCTTCCTTTCTTCTCTTGCTCTCCCTTGTATTTTTTGTCTTGCTCTTGCTCTCCCATGTGTTCTTGGAGCACATGAAGAACATGAGCACAAATAGTTGAAAAGCTTTTTTTTTTTCCTGATGTTCCTTTTCTATCCCCATGTGGTTTTGACTGTTGCAGCTCTGTTAGGTTTTAAATGCACATGGGGAACCCACTTGTAGTCCCATGTGTTTTAGAACTATCTACAGTAGCACACTGCAGGAAAAACATGTGGGAAGGGAATGTGTCAGAAAAGTTTCTTGTACTCCCTCCGACACGTGGGCCACATTTAACAAGGTCAAGGGACAAGTGTGGCTCACAGGCATTAGTTTGACCGGTACGATAAAAAAAGGATCACACATTCTACTTTCTTTTACCTGCACACACTCTGCAGTGAATCACTCACCCAAATACAGCTTATGGAGTTTCAGTTGATCTACTTTTATTTTTGGCTAGATGATCATCTTAACAGATTTTTAGGAAGAGATTATTACATCTTTTTTCCTGGTTTGATGATTCCAAGATAATGAAGAATATAAATGTAACAGAAGGAAATCTTTTTTCTTTCCTTTGTCTTCCCTCCTGCATGAGAGCATCACACACACTGTGATCGAGCAGACAAGGGTCTGCCTGTTAAGATGGCTGGCTATTCCTAAGGCAGACAATCTCTGCTGAGGGTTCCTTCTAAACTTTCCTGATACAACACCGAATTCCGAATTCACACAAAATGTCTGTGAACTGTTGGTTCATGTTATGCACATTTTGACACCTTTCAGCTGGCTTTCACAGATTTTCAAAGCACCTGTTCCAATACAACCTGTCTTCTTGGCAGCAAACATTACCAGTAAACCCCTGATTTTCTTTCCTCTTTCGCTTAACCATTTCTAACAATGTACACGTCAAAAAATATAATTAAGTGGAAGAAGGCAAATGCTGTCCAGCTCTCCTAGATACCAGACCACACTTCCTGCAGGAAAAAAAATTGTTCACATTGTTACACAGACCAACTAAAGTGTTCTTCCCTGTCACTCATTTCTTAGGGGAAAGGTCCAGCTCACTTGCAAATGGGCTGCTTGCCATGTGAGCAGATGGGCATGGGGTTTGACAGCCAAGAAATGATGGATCAAATTTTGAAATTTGTTGCTCAGTCTCCACTCTAGTAGTTCCTAATTGGCCTCAATGGAACTTTATTGCTGTAAAATGGTATAATGGCAATAGCATTTGACTGAACAAACACACATCCCATGCAGGTACTGCAAGCAGACTTCCTGGCTGACAGAATCAGAATGATGCCATCAGCAAATATCTGCTACAAGCTGACGTAGCTCTCTAAGGTTAACGTGTTCCTGGATGAGCATACAGTGGAGTTGAAGGGAGCTTCTGATGTTTATTTTGAAAGGTGGTCTGAGATACACTCTTTTGTCTGCAAAGATCCTTTTAATAAATATAACCATATAAACAAAGGGTTTACTTATGTTTTATAATAAGCATAAGGCAAGAGGAGGGAAGAGGTTTTTTTCAGTGAGGCACTGATTATAATACATTATCTAAAATTGTTATCACCTGTATAACATATGTAATTCAGGATTTTACATGGAAAATTGACCAAAATTAAATTACATTTGACTGCTACTAAGAAACAAAGAAAATAAATTTGCCTTTAGAAAAACATTGTTTCCCAGATTTCTAAGAGCTGCTATGGTAGTGCACATTCACCTTAAATTCCTGTGTACTCATAGGATGTGAAAACAGCACAGATTTATCATTAATCTCATTGACAGGCTTGCATAGTTCTGGTTTGTATCATCAGCAATTTGAATTACTACTAATTAAGTGTTCACTTTACCTACAAAATAGAGACTTCTTAAATTTCTTCGTATTGGTTGTACATAGCTTTGTAATTTTAACTCTGTCTTTCTGTTGTAATTTTAACTGTATCAGCATTGTATTAACTAATACCAGCAGCTGCAAGACAGGATCTTAACATTTTGTTTATACTGTAATTGGAATTTTTCGCCTTGTGCCGCTTTCTTCTCTACATTTTGACAGCTTACCGATGCGTTTGCAAAAATAGTTGAATTCTATGACTGCATACATAAGAAGTGATTATGATTATAATTAGTGTTACCTTTAGAAATTACATTGTATTTTTCATAAAATTGCAGATACAGAAAAGATGATAAAAATCTTTATAAGCACCTACATAGCATATTTCATTAATTTTTTCAAGGAAAAGAAAGCAATTTCCCAGGGTCTCTTCCAATTTTTCTCCACCACCTTAGGCCCAGTGCTATTTGGTACAGGCAGATTAGGGTAGCTGATGATTCTTATTGATTTAAATGTCGTGCTAGGAAGCCTAAATCCCCAAGAGCAATAGAATCTCCCCTATCACTATCCTACTGCTTATTGACCTAATTCACTAACCAACCATCAGGGTTTTCTCTCACAACAAATAAATCTTGCATGAAACAGAGAGTACATGGACACTCGCAGTTTTCAGTGGTGTTGCCAGTATAATAAATTTAGGGTCACCAAAGCATTCCTCTTTGTTTTCTCAGAGTGATCATAGTGTCATTTGCTATTTAAAATGAGCAGAAACCACGACTGTATTTTTAACAGCAAAACTATTTCTACAGCCTGAAGTAAACTTGATAATATAAATGATGCAGACCATTCAGCATGTGTAAAATTCCATGTACTTCAGTGCTTTGATTTGCCTATAAGTTATTGCTGGAGCAGCTGCTGAACGGGTTTAATGGTTGCAGCATTATTTCCACTAATTGAGATACTACTTAGTCCCAGTGTTTACTGCCCAAAATTCTGATAACTAGTAAATGTCCTCTTTCATTAATTGAGCCAAACAAACAAATAATGAACCAGGGTTTATTATGTTACTCTGGGTATCACAGGGTAGTCATTTAAACTAAAACTTTTAACTTGGAACTCTGCAGATGCCTCTGCATCTGAAGTCACTCTTGGTGATTTTACTGAGTTGAATAAGACATTTGTTAATATGTAAAAGCCAGGACTCTAAACTTAGTGGTTCTGTAAAATGTGGTTGTTACGAGATACAAAATACGTGCAGCAGGAGAATGCAAAAAATACACTATAGATATAAAAAAAAATTTTAAAGGGAAAAAAACCAAACCACTTCATACTACTTTGATAGGAAGATCAAGATTAGGAGAGGCCTAATTCTGCTCCCAGTAAAGTTAATTAGAGCAACAGCAAGATCCTAAATTACTAGTCCTCTCATCAATATCAAGTTAAGCTTTTATCAATGTAATTTGAAGCAGCATTAAAAGTAATAAGTGCTAATTTATAATTGTTGATATTATCAAAGCAAGATCCTTTGCAACCATACATAACTGTGCCAGATTTTTATCACACTATAAAGGTTAACATAAGTGTTACAAGAAACATCAATGAGCTACGTACACTACGTTTGCTTTTGGTTAGATAAGTATGCTTTGTAGTAGTTGATACTCCCTCTAGATAATGGATATGGGCCAGATTCTCTGCTGACACAATGCAATATAAGTAATTTGAAGGCAGATATGCTGATTCACACTAGCTGCAAATCTAGCCCTAATGTCTTTAGATGCAATAAACCATCTTAACTAAGTCTGTTTCCTAACTATTACTCAGCCATTCCTCACTGCTGCCAAAAGGGAACTGTGAATGCCAAAGTCTGCAGGACTTTATTTATCAAATTTTAACACATAAATCGTTTTGGCATGCAAGCCTCGCTTTATGACCAGAATCAAACATTTTCATGAAACAGCAGGTATAATTCTAGCAAAAAATGCCATGTAGTGGCATTGTTCTTGCTGCAACATTACAACATCTGTTTCAACAAATTTTTTTTATAAAATCTGTTTATTAAATTAGCAAAATTAGATAATTTTGCTGCTTGATACTGTGGAACTGTATAAAGATAATTAAAAATGTTATGTCACGTACCTCTAAACACTGGATTACTGGTAACTCTCTGTATTTCTGCTTTTATCTAATTTGGTAGGAGACTAAGTGCAGAGCTAAGAAAATCACATTTCTGTTGGTTATATAAATACAAAATTATTTTACGTAGCAAAATTAGGTGCTATGCTGAACAACATTTTAGTGCCATGACATTAAACATCTGGAGACAAATAGTACCTAAACCACACAGCTTAATTTTCCTTTGAGGTTTATCTATTTTTACTTACATTTCCTGGATGTCAGCTTATAATAATTACTCTTCTACACACATCTCTAGCACTAATGTGACAGACTGTGAATGCTTCTTGACAATAGAACATAATATCCTCCTTACAGGTTTCCGCCAGCAAGGCTACAATCTTACCATCACGTGTATAAACATGCAAAAAGCCTTACTTAAAACATTAACAAATTTCAAATGTATTTGGCTTACTGTTAAAAATCACATACAGATTAGACTTTTCTCAATAAATCTAAAAAATAAAGCTAGATGTAAAGAACTTTGAGTACAGTATGTGACATCTGTATCTGAGAGCTGCCTCAACTTTGAAGCATCTGTAAATTATGTCAGGACATTTGAAAAGTAGCAAAAATTTCCATTTAAGACCTGCTTCTAATAAGTGTTGCTTACAAAGACAGAATACCAATGTAATAACTAAAAAGCAGTTCCTAGTATTTTTGTGAATATGACAAACTGTTCATCTGTGGCACAGGACTAGACACAGAATTACAACAGTAATTCCAGTAAAGCAGCAGGAATGTTTGTATTTCTCCATCTGACATTAAAAGCGGCGTGCTTTATGTAGGCCTCATTTGTAAACCTCCACGAATTTAATCAAACACATGAGAGTTTTATCCTAAGAAAGAGCAAACACATTATGAACTACATAGCCTTATTTCTCTGTGAAAGGGTAAGAAGGAAAGAGAACAGAGAACGACTGAAAAATCAGTGAATACAGGACTTCATTTAATTAGAAGGACTTCGAAATAAGTCAAAACACATAAAACGACAAAGCTGCTATCCTGGAGGATGTACATCACAGTGACTCTGGCTCATATCCACAGCTCTTTACATTCTTTTATTGCCGAGTTTTTTGCATGGTCTTAGACATAAAGTATGCAAATTATCCCTGTGATTTTTTTTATCTGGCAAGAAATTATAAAATACAAATTCAAATAAATTTTGAGTGTTTTGATCTGGGTTTTCATAAAATAGGGGGGTAATGGAACTTTTATAATATCTAAGATTTTCCTGAATTGTTAGAAATCGGAGGAACTGTAATGTGGTACTTCTGCATTGGTACTTCTCTGGTTGCCTCTATTCCTGAGTATTTAAATAAGGACTGAAATATTAGTAGCTTAAAAGTGTATAATTAAAATTTGAAAGCTCTAGATTTTTTTCTTTTTTTTACAGCCTAGGAATATATGGCTTTTTTCATGTATGAAGGGAAAATCAGAAGACTTAAAGTTTTGACAAAGAGAAGATAAAAGCAAGTTGAATAAAGCTAATCAAAAGGTAAATAGGTAAGACCATCTTTTTTTAATAAATTAATCTCACTTAACTCCAGAAATACTACCTAGTAGAAAAAATGGTTTTCAAATTAAATAGAACAAAATAAATTAAATACCTGGTAAAAAATGTATTCAGCTACTATAGGTTTTACCTTACTGAAATAAATTCAGTGCTTTCACATATTTGAATAAAAACCTAAGTTCCTTAACTGTTAATCAGAATTATTTGTAAGCAAACAAAGCATGTTTTATTGAATAGTCCTCGTCTCTAGACAAACAATGCATTTATTGAAATTAATACATACCAAAAAATTCTGAAAGCAAATATTTTCTTTTTAATATGTGATGAGCACAGCACTTTCAGCAGATATGAGGACTGCCCGCAATAATCATACCAATTAAATAATCCACATAATTGCCTGGTTCAAGGCAGTATTTTATCTATTATATTGCACATTCATGCCTGTGATTATGAGAGAAATTTTCCTGGACTTTCTGGGCTATGCAGACTCCTTTTCTTTATTTCTTTGATCATGTCAGTGACTGGGATATGAATATCATGTTTTCTCTTAAGATATTAATCCAGCAAGAAACAAATTTTGTAGAAAATACTGACTTTTTACTGTTTTGATCTGGTTAAAAGATTTTATTCAGAAAAATATAATTTATAATAAAGAAGACCTGATACTGACTTAAAAGTTCTAGGGGCATTCCATTAGAGTGTGGAAGAAACTCTCAGAATTCAGAAATAATTTGGCAGAAAACTGATATTAGAATATCATCTTATATTACTGTCTCTTAACTCTTTGAAGAGCAACACAGAGAAGAAAAAATGCTAATCTGAGACTTTTCAGAAATACTTATGCCAATGCTTAAATTTTATGAATTAATCCTCTGGAGATGCTAACGATTTCCCTTCATTTTGAACAGTTGCATTATTTTGTTTTGACTAACAAAGCACAAGCTGTAAAAATTACTATCTGGCATGGACTGAGGTAGTTTGTTTCCCTGATTACTTATTATTCAAGTATTTATCCATTTCCTTCATAATTTCTTTATTCAATATACAGGTTAGATTTCTCTTGGAAATTTTAATGGACAGGTCTTAAAATGCGTATATACTCTACACGAGTTGTAAAATCTCATAGCAATCTTTCCATCTGAATCCCTCTCATGTCCTTCTTGGAAGGAAAAAGAAAGAAAAAAAAGGCAAGCTGAGAGACTGGGTAGAGGACTTGATAATATAAATTTTGTGATGAAATTGTGATGAGGCTTACATGTGCTACATAATCTTGCAATGAATCTTTAGCAGTTGTCTTGCTTTTAAAGCTAGATCTTAATTTAGAGATTTCAATATGCTATAAATGATAAGGGGATGTTGAAGAAGAAATTTCTGTAATGTGCAATCATAGCCTATTTGTACATTTTAACATATTTTAGGTGACAACCCTTTTTTATAGCCCTGTTCTCTTTACCTTTTTAATTCTACAGCTCAGAACTCTGTCCTCTCCTCCATGTTACGGTTTTTCTTCTCCTCCATTTTATGCTGGCTTTTCTTAGGTATCATGTCTATATTTGACAACCATACCAAAAAAGAGAGAAAGTCTTATTTTGTCAGCCCACCAGACTGTCATCACCCCTTTCTTGTTTCTGGCAAAAAAAAAAAAAAAACAAAACAAACAAACAAAAAAACCCAAACAAAAAAACCCACCAAAAACTGGGACTTCTGTCTGCCAGACTCTGAAGCTTGGAGTTTGTCAATTCGGTGGTATTAATTTTTATGCATCAGGCCAGAGGTAGTATGTCAGATCATATTGCAAAACATTCTGTGTTTGTTCTTCACAATATTGTGAGGCCTAACATTGTACACAAGAGTTAGAACTGAGAGCCTGATCCTGCAGCCAGTATGATTTTTCTTTTTACCTTAATTTGAACACAAGTCTTCATAACACAGTGGCCAGACAACCCACAGGAGGCAGGAAACTGGAGGCAGAATCTTTTGGTAGCCCATGCTCTGCGTCCATACTGAAGGAGATGCATGCACTGGCTGGGTTTGTGGAAAAGATTAATTAATTAATATCACAAAAATATTAAAATCACAAAAAATAAAAAAGAAAAGAAGTTGAGGGATGATCTGAAATGTAGCATGATTCAAATAAACATAAAATGTGTTGTGGTGAGGTGTGATAAAGTCTAATCTTACCATCTGTACTGGACAAAGCTGGAACTGGCCTCCAAAGCTGGACCAAGCTTTTAGATGGCAGATTGTAATTCGTGAGAGTGATGGATACAAAATTCCTAACAGCTTTGTGATTAAATCAGCTACCAGTCAATTACCATTAATAGTTCAGATGAAATAAAATTTTTTGTTCTTTTTGACATTATATAGACATTATTTTAAAATAATAAATCTGGTCAAGGCCTTTAGCTTTTACTAACATTTTTTTTAGGCTGAGCAGCTTTCAACATTGGATTTCCCTTTAAGAAATATTCTGCAGAAATGTTTGCTCAAGAAAGAATGCCAAGTAACGCAGTCATGTTCTTGACCATCCACACAAAGAAAAAAGTTAAATCGAAAATAGTTTCTGTACATGAACTCCAAAGGTCATATACATCATGATTCATGTAACACACTAAGGCCTTTATCTTTTTTTATTACATCTGTCCTTAATTGGTCCTCAGCTGAGATATAACCACACACTATTTCATTGTTTACTTTTAAGTTATTAACTTTAGTATTTTTGAGGGCAATGACAATGTTTCAATACTTAAGAATAAAATGGTACCATAAGAGGTTAATACCTCGTGAAGAATTTATTAGATTTTCCTAGAGATGTTTTCAGATAGCAGTTGTATGTCTTTCCTAAATCACCACAAAAGGCTGTTTTGTCTATCTGTAACTATTAGTTGTATGTCAAAATGAGCAAAGCCTTTTGCCAAAATACAACAGCAATCCTGGTTAAAAAATTAGTTTAGGAAAGAAGAAATTAGTTTAGTAGTAAGTTGACATTTCAACTGGCCATGACCACAGGTAAAAAACGTGGTTTGATATGCAAATCTATAACCATGGGGAGATGGAATATCTGGTGATACACACAGACATTACAGAAGCAAAATAGCATTCTTTACTGAAAGAGTGGTTAAGCATTGGCGCAGGCTCCCCAGGGAGGTGATGGAGTCACCATCCCTGGAAATGTCAAAAAAACCCGAGTAGATTGTGGCATTTTGTGGTATGGTTGAGTGGGCATGGCGGTATCTAGTAGAGGGTTGGACTTGATGATCTTGGTTTTTTCCAACCTCAATGGTTCTATGATTCCATGTAACGAAGGGATAAGGCTCTGTTGCTGAGGATTTGAGACAGCCGGCAGCACGTTTGTGGGCTGTAAAACTTCACACCGACACACGCACTTTAGACATCTATTGAGATACAAGCGCTTTGGGGATTTCACGAGATACGAGCATTTTAAGATTCATTAAGAGCTAATTACACCCCAAAACACGCCCTTGCGGCGCATCTCCCACGAAAACAGCATCGCCTCCCACTTCAAGCCCCAAGGAGCGACGAAAGTCACGCTACGTACGCGTGCAGAGGACAGCGGCGGGGGTGGGTGGGGCAGGGGAAGCGGGAGGAGGCGCGGACCGCCCGGGGCTCCGCGGCCGCGCACCGGCACCGCCTCCGCCCGCCTCCGCCCGCCCCGCGCCGCGGCCCCGCCTCGCGCCCGCGATCAGCTGCGCGCGCGTCACGTGGGCGCGTGTCGAAGGTCACGGCGCCCACAATGGAGCTGTCGCCGTACGCGCAGGGCGGCTGGCGGCTGCTGGGAGACCCCCGCCGCGTCCCCCGCCGCCCGTTCGCCGCCCTCCTCCGCGCCGCCTTCCGCAGCCTTCTGGATCACCCGCAGGCCGGGTTGGGTAAGGCGTGGCGCGGAGGGGGGTGCGGGCCGCGCCGCTCCGCGGAGCGCGCAGGCGGGCGCGGGGCTCCATCCGCCTCCGCGAATGTACGCGCGTGTCCGCGCTGGACCGGATGGTGCCCACGCACACACACGGGGCGGCTCCTGCGCGTGGACGGCTCCAGGGTGCCGCTGCGCGGGGTGTCATCGCTAATGCGCGCCTTCTTCACTAGAGCTCCGACCTGTCCCAAGTAGAGGGACGGGTCGGGAAGGGTCCCCCCGCGCGTTCGTGTCCGCGGGGTGGGGTGGGCTAAGGAGGCAGTGTTCCCCCGCCGCTCCACTGCGACCCTCTGGGGGGTTTCGCGCGTGGACACGTCCTACGGCAGCCCCGGAGCGAGGGTGCACGGCCGTGCAATTAATTTTGCGGTGTTAATGACTCCGCCTCCGCGGACGGAGGGAACCGCCGGTGCCGGGCGGTCCCGGTGTCCCTCCCGGCCGGTGGCACCAGTCCCGCTCCTCGCCTTTAAGAGGCTGCTGAGGATCGCGGACGGGGCTCGCAGAGGAAATTGAGGTTTTCCTCCTTTTTTTTTTTTTTTTTTCCCCGTCCTTTTTTTTTTTTTTTTTTTCCTAATGGAAAGGAGATGTAGAGGCGGTGGGGCGCGCAGCGCCGCACAGCCCCGCCTGGTACGGCTTGCCCCAGCCAGTGCTTCAGCCCCTCACCTTGTCCTCCGCCTCCTCACACCTTGCCTACTTGCTCCGTCCTTTCACTCTGAAACACCAAATGTGTTTCATTTTGAAGTTTTTGTGGGAAAGATAGCGTTCAAAGGGCAAGCAGCAACCTTTGGTACAGTGTTCTGGGGTTTGGCCAATAAGTGTGTCATCAGTAATTCATTTATTTTAGACGATCCAGACCTGAAAGATATTGACCCTACAGTATTAAAACATTGCCATGCTGCGGCTGCAACGTGTATTTTGGAGGCAGGGAAGCAGAAAGCTGACATATCTGCTATAAGGTACTTGTACTTGAAAGCTACACCATTTTTCTAGTGGTTGTTACTTAAAAGTGTACTGCTGAGTTAATGTTAACAGAAAACTAATAAATTCTTTTTCCCCGTAGCACATGCCTAGAAGACTGTAAACTGGATAAAGAAAGAATAGAACAATTTTGCACCGAATATCAGGTTTTTAAACCAATTTTAACATACTAATTTTTCTCCTTTAATAGGAATTTATTGAACCTAGCAAATATTTTTTTGTCTCTCACTCCAGAAAAACAAGGATGCATTGGAAATCATGTTGGGAAGGTAGGTCAATCACTCAGCAGAAACATGGTTTCACTTACAGTTAGTTTGAAACTGTCCTGGAAGACACTTCTTCATACTTTAGGTGTTTAAAATGAGTAATATTGTTCCATTAAAAAATAAAGTGCATTTTTAACAAACTCTAGAAAACAGCTGTTGAAACTTTCCTTCATTTGGAATTCTACTCTAAAAAAACCTTTTTGAGCTTCCCAAGAAGCATTACCAGGATCATGAAAAAGTTCTTTATTGATGGACGGCTTTAGAAAATGACCTTTTCTTTTAGCGTAAGGAACTTGTAATTGTTTTGTCTTTCAGCATAGGCAGATCTCCTCTCCATGTAACTGATGTGTCTTGGCGCTTGGAATATCAGATCAAGGTAATTTTAACAAATCAAGGTGTTTCTTTAGTCTGTTTTAATGCTGAGACCTGGCTTTTTTACGTGTTCTTTGTTTTTAATGTAGAACAATCAACTTCATAAAACTTACCAGCCTTCCTATTTGGTGACCTTAAACGTAGAGGTACTGTACTCCCAGCACCCTCAAAGGAAAAAATGCAATTTCATTCTTTTTTAAAATAAAATAGACATTGCTGTTTCTTTGCTTTTTTTTTTCCCCTTCAGAGCAGTGATTCAGGATCACACCCAGATGTTAGTTTTAGTTGTACAATGGAGCAATTACAGGTACTTGTTTCCTTCATCATCCTATACTTAGCCCCAATTGTGGATGTACATGTTTTTAACAGCTTGCCAATCAAAATGAAATCATATATACTATTACTTAAAAAAAAAAAAAATCCAGTACTGGGAGGGTAAGAGAATTTTCCATAAAAGTTATCCAAGTGTATTTTTACTGTCTATTTCAAATAAAGTTGCAAAGTAACTGAATTTAGTTGCGTGGGTAGTGTTTTACATACGTGCATAAATATTTTGCCTGTTTTCATAACTGTAATCCATATGTATGTGTGGGAGGAAATTCATCATTTTCTGAAACTCTGATTTCCCGTGCTTTAGAGAAATTATTAAAGAAGCTAGTTCAGTGACTTAAATGTGTCATGATTAAAAATAGAGAAGGAACTGAAGGCTCTTCAGTGGTGTTAATGACATGTAAGAAATGTCCTGAAACAAACGTTGATCTTTGTTTAGTGATTTAAATGTGTAACTGAACAATAGAGGTATTGTAATGCTTGGAAGTGACCAAACTGTGGAGGATCGGGAAGAGGGGTTGGTGGGAGAGGAAAAGCAAGATATTAAAACTTAAGGTTTACACCTCATCTTCTTAAATGTGTCTCAAAAGTTGCCCTTTTGTCAGTAATGAGTGTTTCTGTTGCTGACACATAGCAAAATCTGATGTGCTTTGGCTGGAGAATGGTCCTGGTACAAAACTGCACTCAAAATATTTTCAGTGTTTTAGAAATCCATGTAGTACTTCAAAGCCTGAAGCAAATGTCAGCATTAGCCATTGTGGCAATACCAATAAAATCGATGTGTTAATAGCAATGATGTATTTTAGGAGCAAATACATTTTTAAAAGTGTTTTCATTCAGTTCCCACTTTTCTGACTACATTGTAAAATACAGAGCTATTTAATTATTTGCTTGCATTGTTCATCAGTTGCAACACTTCTTCATGCTATGAGGTGCTGGCTTCACTTGCGTCTGTGTATAAAAAAAGTATTCTGTTCTTCTAGCTGACCTTTTAAAAATATGCTTATTCTATGACTTTATTTCATCTCTTAGGACTTAGTGGGAAAACTAAAAGATGCTGCAAAAAGTCTAGAACGAGCGACTCAGATGTGATTAAAGGAAGGTGTGAGCCTGCTGAAGCACTCGCCTTCCTAAGTGTCTCCTAAATGACAAATGTCTTTCATCTCTTGATGCAAACTGAGTTTTTTTAAAGCCCTTGCATGTGAATTAAGTGAAACAACTTTTTTACGTCTGCACTGGGTATTACTTGCTCATGTAATTTTTTTTAACAACTTCTGTTAAATATTTGCTGAACTGTTTTGTCATCAAGGTATTCCTTCTGTCTTATTTTGTATGTTTTTACAACTGTCACTGCTTATTTTTCTCCATAATCTAATAAAAGTTTATTTGCTCCTGTTGTGCAATTTCTATTGACGAATTTGCTGTACCTAAAAGTAAGCTGCTAAACGTTAGATCAGCTCAGTGAGGCGAAAGTGCCTTCTTCCCGTGCCGCGGCTACGGCGCGTTCGCTAAATCGCGCGCCGCGCTTTGTCATTTCCAGCCGATCTTGCGTGTCTCCTACGAGTAAAAGTTGGACCCCGGTGCGGGGGACAAGAAAGGATTCGGTTTAATCTTGTGGACCCGGGGCGCCTCACGGGAGGCCGGCAGAGTCCGCGGAACGGAGCGGAGCCGGGTGGCGACTCCGGCTCGACGGCGGGGCTGCTCCCAGCATCTCCCGATCGCCTTGGGCCGCGCGCGGAACCGGTGGTCTCCGCGGGGCCGCTCGCTCCCGCGGGCAGGTGCGGAGGGGCTCCGAGGCGCGGTCCGTCCGTACCTGCCGGCGACAGAGAGCTGCCCCGCGGAGGATGCGCGGCGGCGGCCGGTCGGTCGCCGCGGAGCCGAGCTTTTTCCTCTCCGTTCCTCCGCGCCCGAGCGGCGGGCGGCGTCTTGTCCTCGCCGGAGGCGAGCACCGGGAGGGTTTCCCCGGTTCGCTCCCTCCCGCTCCGGCGGCTGCCCGTCCCGCCCGCGGGGTGCGGGGACCCCGCGACACCCGCTCCCGCCGCCGCTCGGGGCGGAAAAGCGTCCGCGCGGCCCTCGAGGGGACGCGTCGCCTCGACGCCGC
>NW_024581137.1:40789058-40862737 GCF_017639235.1 Corvus kubaryi
GGGCGCGGCGCGGAGCGCCGCGCCCGCCGCGCACGGGCCCCGCCAGCGCCGCCTCCTCCGCCTCCGCCGGCGGCCGCGGCGGGTGCGCCGTCTCGTCTTTGGCACCTCTCGGGCCGTGCCGGGTCCGGCCGGGGGGCGGCGGGCACGCCGGGCAGGCAGCACCCCCGGCTGCAGCAGCCGCCCTCCGCCGAGGCGTGGTGGTGCCGCCGCAGGCTCCGCACCGTCCTGCGTCCCCTCTGCCTTCCCACGCCTCCTGGCTTTTAGGGTGCTCCAGCCAGCCCGGACATTTGGGGATATGCGCCCCGGGACGGGATCATTCCGGGTTTTGCAGCTGCGGGGCGCCGCGGTCCCGTATCCTCGTCCCTCCTGCCGCAGACACACGGCCTCCCGCTGAGGCCTTCCCGGGGGTACGGTGGGGCCCCGGGGCGCGCCCACCTCCCCGAGGGATAGGAGGGGGTCGCGGTAGCCATTTGGCGTATCTATTTTCATGGCCCGCAGCTGAATATCGCACGTCGCCTAGAGAGACAAAGGGATGTATGTTCCTGTCGCTGGGCACAGGCAGATGCCTTCCCCGTTCCCCACGCAGATGCTCTCAACGGTGTGGAGGGGGGTACATTTTCCGGGAAGCGGCCGGGTGAGAGCTCCGCAGTGGCAGGGAGGCACTTTCCAATAGCAGAGGCAGCCAGCAACCCTTCCCCCTCGGCGCGCCCGCCGCCGGGCTCCGCGCCCCCGCTGTCTCTCGGCCGCCGCATCCCCGGTGGAGGAGGCCGAGGCCGGGAGGAGCCGTCCCGCATGCTGGGGCCTCCGCTGAGCGCAGAGCTTCCAGGCACTGCTGCCAGAGGCGGCATTTCTTACTCCTCCTTCTCCATGTGCTGGGGATGCTCCAGAGTTGCCTTCTCAACGAGGCACTTTTTGATCTCTGAGACAACATCGTGCAGCTGATGGAGGCCTCCGAGGTGGACTGCATCTACAAAAAAAACCCCCAAAACCAAACCAAACCAAACAAACCAAACCAAAAAAATTCCCCCCAAACCCAAACACAAAAATCAGAACCCCACACTCCACCAAAGAACCACCAAAAAACTCTGCATACACAATCCCAAAACTTTGAAGGGGAAATGAGGAAAAAAAAAACAACAAAGTGAAAACCAGAAGAAAGCCCAAACAACTAAAATCAAGATACCCAGAAAGCTGTGTTAATAGGGTGCTGAAAGGAAGGTGTTGGCATGGCCAAGGTGCAGGGATGCTGAGTGAGTGATGCCCCTGCGAGGCAGCTCTCACTGCGCGGGGTGCGGAGCCTGCGCACACCCTCCGTAGGTTCCCGACGCCGGCAGCGCGCGAGCCGAGCTGGGGTGCGCGGTGCGCGGAGCCGCAGCTCCGCCCGGCCAACGGGTGCTCCGATGCAGCCGGTCGGGATGTATCCCATCCGAAAGGATGGCACTTCGATTTCTAGGTTGGGTAGGCTGGCTACGAAGGGCGAAGAGCTGCGGCTGGAGCCTCGGGGGACACCGCGCTGCTGCTCCCAGGGCTGGGGCTGTGCTGCCGGGCAAGCAGGGAGAGCCCCCGGGCACGGAGGAGCTGGCAGCAGGGGAGGACCGGCGGAGGCGAGACAAGAGCTCGGCGCCGGGAAGGATGCCTACAAGCCATGAGCTGCCATTTTGTCTCTTTTAAGAGGATTGTCTTTCCCCTCTCCTGGAGCGGAGTGCGCGGCGGTGGCAGCATCTCCCCTTGCCCTGCCCCTCCTCGGCCGTCCTGCAGGGAGGCAGCTCGGGGCGGCACGGGAGGTCCCCTCGGGAAAGCGCCCATCAACCCTAGCCTTCCCAGCCCCGGCGCTCTCCCTGCCACCTCCGCCCTAGGTGCTCGGGGTTTGCAAGCTGTTCAGCTGATTTGTTGCTAATAGCAACCACACGACAGCGATTTGCAGCCTTTGCTGCTGCCAGCGCCTCTCGTTACACCTTCTTCTGCAAACCGGGATACTGTCGTCTGGCTGCTGCCTGTTCCCACCCCTCTAACCGCAGCAGCCAGGGACAATAATGGTGTCAGAGGACGGGACGGCCGCGGGGCGAGCTGCGGGCTCCGCTGGGCACCGCGCAGATTTGGTCCTTCCACACCAAGAGCTAAATACTGGCTTTCAGCCGCAGCCGCGCAGGCTCCGCGCATTTCGCATTGTGCGGTAGCATTGTTGAGAGCTGCAATCCGACCGGCGCGGGGCGGGGGGGGTGGGGGGGTGGGGGAAGAAGCGCTGGTGGGTTTACATATGTAGATGCGGGCAGCGTTCAGCGCCAAGCCAACACACACCCTCCCCCGGAGCATCAGACACAAAGGAAGACCTCGTTCCTTTCAAGTCCCCAGAATAAATTAAGCTCTGGCTTTCAGTTTTGGAACGTCCCAAAAATATTTTTTTTTTTAATGGTACTGCACAAGCCCTGACAGTTCCGCAGGAAACCAGAGGTGTAACCATATGCACGTGGTAAAAAGGGCTCAGCCCTACCAGCTAATATTTCCCGGTCCCATCCTGCAAGTCAACCTGACATGTTTTGCCCTTTTCCGACTTACTTTTCCCTTAAAATTTTTATTCAGCCTTTCCTAGTATAATGGTGATGCACCAATCTCCATTAGCCAAATCTGTACCGTTTACACATTTACAGTTACAAATATCTGTTCAAATGCCAGCGTCGTCCTTCTGGGTGAAGAAAAAGGAGAAGTCCTCTTTCTAGTGCGTCTGAAGTGCCTCAACGATTCTGTCTGCGCCCCACAGAAATAATTTACTCTATAGGAAGGTCTTACAAACTAAACTCGCCACCAAAAATCTGGAGAGGGGACCCCAGAATGGCATGAGTCCCTGCAGCTCCGAGCCAAAGCTTAGGGAGAAAAAAGAGAGAACTCTCCATTCCCACCGTCTCTCTGACAGAGTTTTTGCTAAAATCAGGTAATGGCACAGCCCAACTTAAATTTGAGAAATAAACTATTCAAGGATTCAAATTAATTTTAGTAGAGGCTATACGTGGAGCTGGAGATTCTTCACTCAGTGTACTCTTCGAGAGAACACTTCAGTTACCTGCATCCCATTCACTCCCACTAACCTTTCCACGTTCAAACTCCTGGCTTTCAAAAGCCCAGGACTTCCAACTCCGATCCGTGGGAGAGTTTGCGCGTTGCTCTTCCCACCAAATGAGCTGAGTCGTGCAAATACAGGATTAAAAGTCCTAATTTCTGTAACCCTATGAATATCTCCTCAACGCCTTGAACAATTTGCCAGGCGTGTGGCAGGAGAAGCAGACCCTCCAGAGGCAGATGGGGAGACCCAGCGCCCCGCCGACGGGTCCCGGCTGACCCGCAGCCCCAGCGGGCTGTCCCGGGGCGCGGGGGGGTGGTGTCTCCCGAAGCCGGTGGGGAAGCCGCCGCACCGAGGCGCGGGAAGATCTCACCTTTTAATGGGCGTCGTGCAGTTTTAAGCCGTAGTGGAACATCCACGGCTTGACCAGCCGAGGCACAGCGGGGCATGAGCCGTCGAGGGGCAGAGAGCCCGGCCCTGGACGGGGCATCCAGTGCCCTTCCAGCCGCGGGGTCCTGCGGGGGTGACCCGGCAGCTCCCGGAGCTGAGTCACCTGTTGCCTCGCGCCCGCGGGGACGAGACCGAAAACCCACACCCTCGGCGACCCTCACCCTGCAAAAAACTCCAGGGGCAACTTCGCCCTTCCCCATCTTGGGGAAAATGATGCTTCCCCGCCCCGTTCCGGGAGTATTTCCGAGTGAATCAAAGTCTGAGATTAAAGAACACCCACCAGAAAGCGAAGGCACATTATTCATTTGGATAACTGTTGCCTATTCCCCTGGTCTCCGGTTTATTTTTTAAGCTGACGTGTGCGGTAACGCAGTCATTACTAACACTACCCATTTAAGGATACAGGTTTCCTACTAATGAGCACCCCAGCAGCAGGCAATGAAGTCTCACAACTACGTCATTTCCATAAATGATTTTCCGTCTTCAGTACTTTTGCGAGAACCGGTGACATTTCCGTAGACCGCATTTGCATGGTGTTTATTCCTCTTTATTATTATTAACCATGTGAACAGACTTAGTATCAAGCAACGAAGTGTAACAGCAAGTCTTGGTGGTACTCAGGGTGCGTTTGGTTGTTCCTTATGCAAACATTAGACTTAATTAGACAGATAAATCAATTTATCTGTAATCGACACATCTGCTTTTTTTTTTTTTAACATAACAAAAAAACCTCTGGAGGTAATTAATCACCATTTGTTTATTTTTTATTTAACTTAGGAACAGAAATAAGTATAAAGAAATGTGTTTAACAGCTGTTCCCTTCTCAAGTACACATGGTGATAATTTCCCAAAATATTTTCTGTGGCAAACGACCTTCTCACCAATCTGATTTTATTTGTCTCCTTTATTTGTAAAGAATAGCACATCGCCTGTTTAATTTGTTTGCTTAAAGAGATTTTTTTTTTTTTTTACACTAAATACTCCCAGAAACACATAGCTCATTTTAGACCATGATATTGTGTATATTAGCACCTCTCTTTTCAGCTGAGCAAACTCAGATGGTTTTTTAAAAAATCTCTTACACTTTTCTAAACTTTTAAAAGGCAGCTGAAGCAACTTCAGCGTTCCAACTTTAAGGTATGAGACAAAACTTTATATTACCTATCAGATGACATGTTTATATAGTGTCAGTCGTCTGATTTTGTACATTTAGAGCTTTGCAGGGCAAATTACCAGCCTATGAAATCCTAAAGCCACTATGCAATACTGTGTGACTACAGAAAGCGACATTCTTTATTAATATTAACTCTGATTTTCTGTTGTGGATCACAATTTCACTTGGAGCAGCCTGATCGATAGCAGAGCTAACTATTACCTTCGTTCACAAGTATCCCGCGTCTTGGGAATCGCCCTCAAAAGACACTGGGGTAGATGTAGAGTCTGTTTCTCTTCAAACCCCGATAACACTGATGCAATTTTCCAGTCCCACCGTTTGCATTAGTTGCTATACAGCCCTCCAAGGTTGTGTTTACTCGTAGATGCAACCATGTCTTTGCCGACCGGTTACAAAGAGAATTATTCGCAATTAGTCCTTATGGCCGGACATCAAGATGGGAAAAAGCGGAAGGCAGTGCACATCTTATCTACCAGAATGATACGCTGTTGGAAAAAAAAAAAAAAAATTACACCACCCGTTCCCCCCACTATTGTGCACAGGAATAACTTGTGTCTGTGCCAGGCAGAACCAGAGGGCTGCTGCCGGACCATCCTTCCCCGCCATGCCCCTTCCCGCGCCGCTCCCCCTGCACGGAGAGGGCGGATGCTGCTCCCGGCCACCTGCGGCCGAGCGGGGCGGGAAGCTGCCGCTGCGCGGGTCTTCTGCGCGGATGGGTGCGCTCGGGAAGATCATTAACTGCGCTGTGTATCGTCTGAGAAAAGCCTTTCCTTCCAGCGGGACACGGCGCTTCTTCTGCCGCACTTCTCCCATGGCTCCCGGCGGAGGCGGTGGCTGTAGCCCACGGGCTCGACCCTGCACGTCGACGCTGCCCACACTGCCCCGCCGCGTTCCGCGGCCGTGGGTGGAGGAGGGCTCCGCGGCCCTGCGCGGGACAAGTTTATTCCCCATGCGGCGGAAAAACCCCCTGCGTGGGTCGTCGCGGCGGCGTAAGGCAAGAGCGGAGATCCCCGAGGAGGAATTGCGTCGGTGGTGAGAAAGGAAAGAAAAAACTGAAATCAAAGGACCCCACTTCCCGAAGAATAAAGGCGCGGCGGGGGGCGATCAGCTCCTAGCTGCCCTTATTTTTCTTTTTTAATTTTTATTTTCCCTCCGCACCCAGGGAGCGGAGGGAAGCGGGAGCCAGGCAGGTGGACCCCAGAGGACCTGCCGGGAGATGCGCTGGATTTCACCAGAGCGGCGACGCTTTCCCTGTCTGCCCGCTGGGCTCTTGGCAAGTTGCGCAGCAGCGGAGCGGGACAAGGGACGCGCCCCCGGCGGAGCAGCGCGTCCCACCGATGCGCACCGGCGGGGCGGGCCCGGCGCCGCTCCCAAATGTCAGCGGGGGCGGGCAGGCCCCGGCCCGGCCGTCTGATAATCCGCCGCCAGCCTCCGCTGCGCGGGACTCGGCGACGCGCCGCGGCTGTGGCCCGGACACGTCCCTGTGATGAGCCCGGCACAGCTCCGCGGGCGCTGCGCGTTCCCTGCCCGTCCCCATCCGTTCCCCAGCGCTCCCGAGAGTAGCAGCTGCCTGCCGGTGAGAGGTGAGTGCGTACACCCGCTGTACGCGTTTTCATGTTACGTAATGTTGATACACCCCCTAAGGTGCCGAGTGTGTGTTACAGACGTGACACAGCGGCGATCCCCTCTCCGCGGAGCTGCTGGTCCGCACGCCCCCGCGAACCTCTGTAGTGCCGATACCCACACCTGTACCAGCAGGGAACATGTGACACACGTGTGCGACCTGCCGCCAGCCGGGCACAGCCCGCCGGGCTGCCGCTCATCCCATCTCACCCCATCCCAGCTGAGCTCGTCCCGTCCCGTCCCGTCCCGTCCCCACGGGAAAGGCCCGAGGGCGGCGCGCGGAGCCCCGCGGGGCGGAGCGGGACTGGGCGCGGCGGGCGGGCGCGCTGACGTCACGAGTGAGGCTCCGCCCTCCGCCTCTCGGCTTCCGCCCGGTTGCCTGGGAGACGCGTCCACAGCGCGGAAATCCCCGCGGGCGCGGAGCCCGCCCGGCGCCGCCATGAGCCAGCGGCAGGTCCTGCAAGGTAGGCTGGGCCGGGGGCCGGGGCTGGGGGAGCGGGGGTGGCGCGGCGCTCGCCCGCCGACCCGCTCGCTGACTCGGCGCCCCGGCGCTCCCACCCGCAGTGTTCGAGCAGTACCAGCGCGCCCGGGCGCAGTTCGCGCAGGCGGTGGCCGACCTCGCCGCCCGCCCGCAGAGCATCGACACTCTCCAAAGTGCAGGTACGCGGGAGCTGGCGGGGCCGGGCCGTGCGCGGCCGCGGGGTTTTGCGCGCCGCGGGGACGGGGACAAGGCGGAGCCGCCGCGGCCTTTCCTTGGTCTGCTTTTTTTTTATCTCCCTCCTCCCCCGTTGGCCGCTCAGTTTCCGGAGTTTTTTTTCTTCCAGTAGGATTTGGCCCCCGCCCTGCTTGTCGAGTCCCCCTGGATGCAGTGGGAAAGTAAATTGCGCTGGTCAGCTGCGGGCGGGTGCCCCGCCTGCCTGTGCGGGGGTGGATGTCTCTGGCTGTGACCTCAAGTTTATTTCAAGGAAAATTTCTCAGTATAACCTTTTTTAAAATTTATTTCCTCGTGCTTCCGATATAGCTTTATATAAAGTACAGAAATTGGAATTCGTGGTGAAGCCAGCACTGAGTTGCCAAGGAAATCCTACTTTTAGAATAAACTATTTTTATACTGGCTTTACAAGTTGTTCCTAAATTCTTCGATGCTTTCTGCCGGCAGATTGGCTCAGTTTAGGAGGGATTTGCTTTTGTTATATTGCTGTCATGGGATGTCGTGAGCCAAATTGAACGTTTTTAGAAAGAGGAGCTGCGGGAGCACTTCTACCAGCTGTTGTGCTGCTGGCATCTGGCAGACCCACTCCGCTTGGCCAAAGTTCCTGAGCTTAAAGGAGGAAAAAGAAGTGCTTGATAATTGATCACCTGAATGACAGTTTGAAAATATGCTATAGATCAGTGGTTGGTTTGCCATGTGGTATTCATGAATTGATTATGTTTCGGTGTGTTTAAATTTTGTTTTTAATACTTGTTTCCCAGATCTAGTAAAGCTGTAAGTCTTTTCTCAAATACAATGGCATCTAACAAGCAAACGAAAAAGAAAACCAATGGTGTAAATATTCACAGCTTTCTGTTATTGTATTTACAACTGTTTATTAAAATTGTTTTATTAAAAAATCTAGCACTTAAATTCTTGCTAAGGAAACATTTCCTTTCATTATGGGAGTGGCATGTTGACACCAGGCCTTTTGTATTACCTTGCTGTGGATCTTGATTTTTTTGTTTTGTTTTCCATCTTTTGGTGAGTTAATGCCACTGCTGTAGTTTATACAAGTGATCTCTGTTTGCCAAAGGGACGTCTAGGCTAAAGGAATAATTTATGCCCTATTTGTATGAAGAGGTCCCTCTGTGTCCTTTTACAGTCCTGGTTTTAGCAGCTCCCAGAGAGAGATCCCATATAGGCAGGCTTCTTGCAGCTCAGCATTTTAAAAATGCAGAAAGTTTCTATTTTAAGAATGCAATCAAAGTGCTAAGCTAACTTTAATTGCATTGTATTTCTTTTAAAAATAACTATTTTGATGTAATCTGGTTGGAAACTTTACCTCAGAACTGATTTGTTGCTTGTGCAGAACAAATAATTGGTTCAGAGGCCTGAAACTTCCTTCTGCACATAGCTGGTGTTCGTCTGAAGGTTAATTTTGCAAGGATCAGGCTCTGGGTGGTAATGTGGAAATGTGCATTTGTGTAGGTTTTCCTGCTTGGCTGTTTCTGGTACTGAGCTGCTTTTCCATAGGCTTTAGTTTTTCAGATGCTGGACAAGAGGGGAATGTCTGCAAAGATGGCTGTTACAATTTATTTGTATGGCCAAAAATATTTTACCATCTTTCCCACCTTTGTCTTTCAAAATATTTTGTAGTTATATAATTGCAATGAGAGCTGTTTGTTTTGGCCTTTTCTGGATGTGCTAGATACAAGTTTTAAAACCTCCTCCTAAATTATATATGATTGAGTGTTTTTCTTTAAAACCTCACATCAAATAAAATGTGATTTGGTCCTTTTATTAAAACATTTACACAAATGCTTTGGGACATAGTTGTCTAGCAGATAACTGCTGTGCCTTTTATGGTCTTAAATCTAGTGAGTGCTGGAGCCGTGATTTAAGAACGATGTCTGTCTATATGTGTTTCTTTGTATAAATCCATATTTAAAAGGATTTGGGGCTTGTTTCTTATTCTGGTGAATAAGAATTCTAGGCATACCTTATGGAGATCACTGTTTTAAGAAGATGAGGAAAATCTTTGCCCGCTGTCATTTTATGTTAGCTGTAGGAGTCAGGGGCACCTTGCAGGGTTCTTTTGTTGGATCTCAAAAGTTGCCAGGGTTTAGTATTTTTCTGGCAGAATCAGAAGGCAAGATTACAGTGACTTGAATCTGAACAAAATTATATCCTTAAAATGTACTGTGATGTACTCTTGTATTAATGGCCTCAGTTTATATTCTGGAATAAGAGTGAAAGATGAGTGCTCAAGGAATAAAGTATCTGATCCCATTTTAGAAGCCCTTTTGATAAATACTTAATGTCTTATAAGGAAAATAAATACTAGTTTGAGACCTTATTCTTTGTGGAGATGTCTCTGGATACCATGCTAACAGCATGAAAGATGGAAGCATTGAAAAAGTAATTCTTTACTACCCTGTAAGCCCTGCTTCTGTGGTATTAAACCAGGTACAAGCAGTGGTATTGTTGCAAATTCAGAGACTGCAGCCTGGAGGGGAGCAAGCAGCCAGGATCAGAGGCATGAGTCCTGTACACTGGCTTGACTGTTGAGAAACCTTAAGGTACCATTACTGTGGAGACTCCTATGTATAACCTGTAAGGAAAACTGATGAGAAGCTGCAAAGAAGGTCAGAGAGGGCCAACAGGAAACCCACCTTTTCTTATGGCATCTGTCTTCTGAAGCCTCTGTGTCTCATCAAGTTCCAGAGCTGCTTTTCCCACTGAACAGAAATCTTGAAGATGTTGTAACCAGGGAACTGGAATCTAGCCCTGGACTTTGACACATTTGCATGGCACTCTTTCTTGGTCAGGAATGTCCTCGGGGGGTTAGTGCCTGGGAGCTTAACAGCTTTCTGGTGGCAAGAAAGTGCAAGGAATGATCAGAGAGATTCTTTTGTTGGAACTCATTCCTGTGTGTTTTCCAAGTCTCTGCTTTGATAAAGTTGTTCCTTATGATTAAATACTACCATGAATAATTGCAGGATTTGTCTGTTGAATGTTTAATTAGTTGATACTTGGAGAAAAAAGTCTGCTCCAAAACTCCTAGACCTTTTCCATTTAGTAAATATACATGTGAAACAATGACAGACATTTTATCGAATCTTGTTTCTTGAGGGCTGCTGACTAATGGGAGAAGCTACTTTGGTAGTAACTACTTTAAATATACTTTTTAAAAATAAGTCTATTCATTTGGCAGCTACTGCCCATGAAGTTTGGTACTGAAATGCATTTTTCAGCTCACACCCCCTCATCCTCCCAAAATTTAAAATCCCAGAAACAGGCTATTTTCGGTTATAATGGCAGATGAACTTGAGCTCTCATTCTTGCACTGAGATTTAGGCAGCTCTCTGTGTTTTGGAAGAGCTAGGTGAAAATCTGAAGTGCTTCTAGTATGTTTGTAAGAGTGGTAGTCACTGAGGGTCTAGTTCTTCATTTTTTTCCTTGTGAAGTGCAGTGCTCTGTAAATAAACAAACCCTTTGAAATTGTTTTGATTTTTTTTGAGGCATTTACAATTGAGGATTAATACATGTATCAGAATAATTACTTCTGGGTATTCGTTTCTGATTGATTATTTTTTATTTATTTATCTTGCATTAGAACATGTAGTGATGAGAATGTTGCTTTTAGTATGTGAGTTATTTAAGGCTATCACTGTGATTAAGAAACAGTTTAGTCTTGCTACTTTGACTTTAAAGATATTATAAGATCAGCTCTTTAACCCCTTTCTTGGGGCTAATCACATTCTTAAGCATAATGGCTGTGGAAGTCATTGGGAAAGCTGAGTATGGAACATGGAAAAAGAAATCCAAAGCTGTGTGGTGCAGCAGCCTGTGTGCTGGGGCCCTGCACACCTGGGTTCCCTTCACATTGCTGCTAGATATTTTTATCATCTCGGGCAGATAACTTCAACTGCTGTTCCTCTGGCTTGCTGGCCAGTCTGCAGGGTTCCAGGAAAGTTCCAAAATATCACTGTAAATAAAGACCCTTTCCCAGTGAATCTCTTCCAACTTCCCACTCCCTCAGCCCACAGCCCTGAGCCCAGGTCTCCCTTCCATTGTGCCTGATATCAAGCTGCTTCTCAGGCCTTATACTCCAGGACTGAGCTCTCTCCTCCCCTTTTACCTCTGGGCATTTTCTCCTGTACCTGTTCCTCACAGTCCACGTTGGCAAGAGGCTAAGGGCTAGAGGCAGGGCTTATCTGAATCAGACTAGGGCTCCACCACCAGCCCTTGCGACATGGCAGACTTTCCCCTGTTTCGTGGTCTGTCTTTCTGTAGGTAAAGAGTGCTGTTATCAGTGTTAGTTCTCTCCTGACTCCAGACCTATTCCACTGGCAACAGATTTTAGAAGCTATATTTCCAAATCTCTAGATTGCTTTTAGGAGCCTTTATTTTTAAGAAAATACTGTTCAAATTGATTTCCCTCCTTCATTACATTGAGTTACATTGAGTCTTTTTGCTCATGCTTTTCTCAAATTTTCTTTCTTTAACTATACTTTTTTTTCTTTAAATGTAGCTTTTTTGAATGTGACAGTTGGACACTTGGCCCTGTGTAATTAGAATCAGACTCTGGAAACGGATTTTAGGATATAGTTTCATATCTCATATCATGTTAAAGACTGTGCTTTGATAGCACAGTGCTTAATAGAAAGCCTACTGGGAGCATTTGGACCTTGCAAGTGGATATGCATGGACAGACACCAGTGCCCCCATGTAGCCAGTTTCAACACTGGGGTTTATGTACCCTCTTTTGTAAAGGATGCACACAGGTTTGGGGATTTTTTTTTGTTGGTTTTTTTTGTTTTTTTGTTTTTGTTTTTTTTTTTTGTTTGTTTGTTTGTTTTTTGTTTTTTTTTTGTTTTTTTTTTTGGTTGGTTGTTTTGTTGCTGTTGTTTGTTTTGGGTTTGTGTTTTTAAAAAAATTGGTTTTATTTCGAGTTAAAAGCTTTACTGAGCTTTAGCAGCAGGAAAAGTGAGAGAGGATTATGCAATGTGGCATGAAAGGCAAAAGGTTGCCTTTGCAGTTACAGTAGATCAGGTGTGGAGAGTGGCTTTCCCAAAGGCTTGACATCGTGGTGCCTGATGAAGGGAATAAGGAGGCTGTTTTAAGGAAAGCACAAGAGATGACAAAGAAGGAGAAAATAAATGCAGCTGAAGCTGGAGGATTGACTTTTTCTGTAACTCAATCAGCTGAAAGCTCAGCTGTTCCAGGATACCTCCTCTTCTCAGTCTCCCGGCCTGTCTGGAGATTTGTAAGTAAAATGTCAAAACCAGAATTTTTTTGAAACTTCAGTCTCATCTTAATTGAGTGGATGTTAAAAAAAAGCAGCTCCTTGTGACCACCTTCGTTTTGGTGTGTCTGTTCATGGCTGCATGGTGGCCACTAATAGCCCTGTAAGGGGTATTTTCAGAAATTTGTCCTCTTGTAACAGGATTAGTTCTGCTTCATTAATGCAGAAACAGGGTCTGGCATCTAAGGAGGAGAAACTTACTGTTCCTTGATCCTTCAGGAATCTTCAGTGATCCTGTCAAACTGAATCTTCATTATGTCCCACACCATCTGGTAGTTGCTGTATGAATTACTTGATTAGCCAGAGTCTGTTACCAAACTGAATTCATGTTCCCTTTGATCTTTGAAGGATTGTAGTTGTGCTGTGCGTGGAACTGTTGCTCTGAGGAGTTCTTTCTCATGATGAGTCATACTTGAGGAGTATGTACTCGAGGCGTGCATACTCTGCTGTCTCTGGAAGAGGCTGTGTCAAGATGAGTGAGTGTGAAAGTTCTCTCTCACTGCTCTTCTGGAAAGTTTGCTTTAAGTAGGGGACTTAAAACTCACTGCTATGCAGCTCTTAGAAAGGGGTAGTTGAAGATAGAGTTTTTTTCCATTTTCCATTTTATTTCCTTGTTAAGTCAGCTGAATTTGACATGAGGAGCTCTGAAAAATCAAGCTGATATTATGAATGTTTGAGTACTAGTGTTAGCTCTGTGAATGTTCTAAATGTAACAGGTAGTGCACAAAAATGAGAAGATGTTGTCTTGGTCCAAAGCATAAATTAGAAGGGCAGCATCTTCAAGACAAGAGTGTGTCCAGAGACAACAGTAGTGTAGAATGACTTTATTTCCACATTTTAAAACAGAAATTATTTTTACTTTAAGGAAAGAGGATAAGGTAGGAGTAGTCATCTTTAGATGCAGAAATGAAAAGAATTTCCAATGTAGTGATGTTTCTCTGATTTGTGACTGGTCAAGTTTGACAAGGACTCGATGGGGATGGGGGGAGGGTAGAAGTATTCTGCATGAATTCCAGGTTGTTTTCCCCAAGAAATCAAAATGGCCAAGCAAAGATAGCTATCTCCAGAATAGTGACTGGTTTTTTACTACAGAAACTTAGAAGGAAAAAAATTGGAACCTGCTGCTGCCCTGAGTGATTTTTTTTGTTTGTTTGTTTTCCAGATAGGCAGCAGCCAGCACTCGCTTGCTAAAAGAAAGTGCATCAGGCCTGTATGTAACAGCTCCACTTGAGAAGTGTGTGTTAAGAGTGATTCAGCTTCTAAAGTGTGTCATTCTTTGAAACAAATTTGAGTGGGAAACTGAGGATAGAAAGGGGAATCGTTCCTTGCCCAATGTCAGTCAAGGTTCTGTGATGCAAGAGAGAATATTTGGCAGTAATTCTCTGTTACTCAGTTTCTGAGTGCTAGTGGGAACTCTTCCAAAACAAATCTAGTCCAATAGTCTAAATGCCTTATTTTGTAGTTTACTTTCTGTGTGGTTGCTTTTGAACTAGAGTTAATGAATTTCCTACTTCTGTCACAACAGACTTATTTAGAAGAAGACCAAAGAGTTCTAAAGTTTTCCGCAACAAGACACTGCTACTCCCTGATCTGTATGGCCCTGTTCACTTGAGTGAATGGTCCAGATAAAAGGAAGTTGTTGGAAGGTTCTTGCCTATTTTCCTGGGCTAAGTAATGTTAAATACATTTGAAGTTAATTAAAAATGCTGATAGGGATCCTGGCTTGGACCTCTTTGGAGGAGTAGACTTTGCTGTAAACAGGATAGATGAAAGGAAGAGATCAAATAGAGGAGGTGACCAAATACAGCTGTGTCTGGAACAAAGAGCTGGGTTGGGCCCAGTGCAGGAAAGCCTTATCCTGTGTCAGGCGCATCTGTCCTTTACAGCATTATGTTCAAAAGTCGTAGACGAAAAGGTTGGATATCTTGGCTTTCCTGTAGTCTATAGTCCTATAGACTGTAGAATCTTTATGTAGCTGTTTTCACACTCTGAGAATGAATTCTTTTTTTCCTGAGTGCTGTAAAGAAAGAAATACTAGGTTTGCTGAAGATGCAAAAATGATGGCAATGGTGAAAACTCCTCAAGCAGTTGGTCTTGCAGAGTAATTGGAGCTGATGGAAAGCATCTTGACACAGAGAAAGAAAGTGGTTTTAAGAGAAGGTGGAAAGTAGAGGTAAAAGCTTTTAATTATGTTCAATGCACAGGCATAGTTTAGGCCTATACACTTCCCTCAATTCTCAGTTAATTTGATGTCAATATAAGGCTTGTACAGCAACAGGAATTGATTTTTCGATGTCTTGTTTATCCAAAACTCTTTCCATTATAATTATTTGTACACTGTCTCTTCTTACATTCAAACATGACTTTAAGAAAATATAGTCTCCTTGAGGACCAGCACAGTTGCTATTATTTCTAAACCTGTTCTTTTTTTTTCTAACCCTCTTGTAGCATCTTGTGTCTTTCTTCAAACAGTAACTCCCATGTCATTTTTCATCTCTTTCCTCAGTATAAGTTGTACCAGCTAAAGTAATTCTCAGTAGAACATTTTGTGCTGATGCTTAAATGTCATCACCAAACTTTACATGTTTTATACTGTCATGAAACGAAAGGCATTGGTCATGGGGAGGCGTGCTGCTTGGGAGCATTTTCAGATTGAAGGCTTTTTAGGCTGTTCCAAAAGTGAAAGCTGTATCAGCTAATCTTGAAAATACAAATTAATTAACTCTCACATTTGGAACAACTTAAAGCATGTATGTATGTAAACCTTGTTAAATGTGGTTTTACATTTTGCAGTGCCTAAGTGTGTCATAAATGTCAGAAATGTGTCACGTGGTCTGGACCTAGCTCCCAGGTAAAGTGATTCTAGTCTGTTTAAATTTCACTGGATTCAAGATCATCAGAATTGAACTGTCTGACACATCCTAGTTTAATGTCCCAGCCATCAGGCTCTTCTCTTTTTTAGGGTCAGGGCACTGCATGCTGAAGTGCTCCGTTTCCTCTCCTTCAACTACTTGCAACAGCCTCTTTTATATCAGTAAAACTATTTTTCCCCCTCTATTTTTTTTTCTTTTCTATTTATTAAATAATCTTGTTTTCATATTATCTCAAGACAAGGGCTCAAATGTAATATCTGTACATTAAATATAAGTGAACTATTTCTAGGTGTTCCTGCTTCACTGAAATACCTTCAATCTAGACAGTAAGAACAGTGTGGGGTCCCCTTAGGAATTTCAGCAGCTATTTGACCATGCAACTGATGTTAGAGGGAAGGACAAGAAAATACCCTCCCACAGAGGATGCAGATGACTGGCTAGAAAATAACAGATGATACATGGTGTTGGCCCCAGCTCATATGTTTGTTTTTACTTTTAATTTGTCATATAAAGTATTTAGGGGTTTTCGACATGAAGCATAACATGCTAACGACACCATACCTGCTATGGAGAGTTCGTGAGAAGATGTCAGTATAATGACCACATTCTGAAGTAGTGATTTCTGCAAAGTGCTAAATGAATTCACATTGATCTTACAATAGTGGAGGATCTATCTTCTGTCATTTGGTACACAGGAGGCCTCTTTCAGCTTCCCAGTGGCTTTAACAGAAGGATGAGGAGGCCCCAGCTATATTACAGACCTGTTTCCATAGGTTCATTTTACTTTTCTGCTTTTGTTATATGTCCCCCTGAAACCTATGTTATTTTGTCTTGCGAACATGCTGGGAGGCTGTACCTCTCATGACAGTGCAGCTTTTGTCTGGAGTATTGTCCTTCCTACAAATTTGTTAGTAGATAGCATGGCCTCCATGGTTAGTTTTGTGTGTCCTCCTTCCCAGCCCCTTCAGAGCCACGTATAGATGATTTGGCTATTTTCTTCTTGCTGGGAGCAATTTGGTTTTGATGTAAAATAAAGGTGAGAATTTTACTGCTGCTCAACTTACTTTTTTTCTTTTTAGGGAAAGAAGTATGCTACAGCTGTAACTTGTTATAGCCTCCATCCCTTTGGACTATTCCTTGCTCTGAGGTCCTCAGCTTTTCCTTGTCATGGAGTGTCTGTTGAACACCTGGGTGTTTGTTACTTGCCATTAGGCAGTGATCCCCCTGTTGTGGGACTGTCGCACCAAAAGGCCTTGTTCAGTGCTAATAACCATAGGAGCCCTTAAGAAGGGAAATCTTGCTTTCTTTCACTGTACTCAACTAGATTTTTATATTAGTAAAAAAATTTAGTGGAAAGGGCTGAGAAAGCTGATACGAAGATACCTGTAGCTCTGAGTGTTCGCTGTTCTGTTGTAGCACAGCTCCGTTTTCAGAGACCACTGGTTTCTGGCTGAGGTATAAAGCTCCAAAGTATTAATTCATGCAGCTGGCTGCTACAGGGACAGCACATTTGCGGGATCACAATACAAGTAATTTTCCCTTCCCAGACCTTACAAATCACATTTTTAATGTAACCATTTGGATCTCATTTCTATCCCTACTGAAGAGTCTTAGTTTAACAGGAGGAGCTTCCACATACATATTGATCATCTTTGATCATCCTTGTTTCCTTTCACTGAACCTTTTTCAGTTCTACTCTAGTGGAAGGTGTTAAATGTAGGATAGTGATGACCCCTGCTTTAGCCTCTACCCCTTTAGAAATAATCATGAGCACTCTGTATACTTCTGTGGGTAAAGTTTCTTCTCTACTACTGAGCAAGAGCTGGAAACTCTCCATTCTAACAGGGAGATCTTTCTCCTGGTTGGTAGTAATCTCTTTGGGGTCCATTACTGCATATATGAGGTTGGAGTTGGGTTCCCTGCATGAGCTCCATTTCACTTTCCATTTTGTCATCCAGTCATTCAGTCTGTAGATGCTTATAGTTTCCCTTGCTGCTACTTTCACATTCTTTATGCTTAGCTGATAACACTGTGAACTCATCAGTGAAAACATATCATAAATAATAACATAATAAGAAAATCTACAAGTCTGCTGTCTGGAGTGTAATATATTATGGAGATTGGTCTTCAAATCAGTCATTGCTTATAACAGATGAAATGTAATTTGGTATAATTCAATGTAGAGGTTCTTCTGGCATGATGAACGAGGGACATGCCAATGTCTTCTCACCAGGATGTCCAGATGGAGTTTCCTGTGCACCCAGTAACACATGCATTTTATGTATGTTTGAATGTATCTTATTTTCTCATGTACTTTAAGATATATTTTATAGATATTTGTTTACACCTTATTTCTACATGTGAGTTTTTTTATGTTTCAGAATTGTTTTGTACCTATGAGAAATGGGCAGAAACATTGCTATATGTCAGCAGTGCTATCCAAGTGCCGACTTCATTTCAGAGGAGCACCTGGATTTCCTACATGTTCTTATTAGCTGGAAGAGTAATTTAATAGGTTTTTATGAATAAAGGCAAATGTTTACAAAAACTTCCGCTTACCAAATCAGCTTTTCTCTTCCTGCTGCAACTCAGGTGTAGTGTGTTTGCTGAGACCTCTTTTGCTGGATGTCGTCCCAAGTATTCGACAGACTACTGCCTTGGCTCTTGGGAGACTTGCTGATTATGACGTGGACCTGGCAGAGGCAGTTGTGAAGGCAGGCATTCTTCCACAGCTCATATGTGCATTGCCTGAGGAGAATGTAAGGCATGATTGTTCTTTTAAGTAGTATTTTTTTAAACTGTTAAACAGGGAAAGGAAAATCAGCGTCTGCTGTTATTCTAATAGGACATTAAATGTACTGAAGTCAGGGCAGCATGTATGTTTGAACCTATGAGAGACCACTGTGTACTGTATGTCTGACTTCAATAAGCTTGACTTTAAAATATCATATTACTGTTTAATGCACTATAGGAAATACATTCATTGCACTGTAACATTTTTAAAATGTTGAGTGATGCTTTGTAAAAGGTCCCTTTTCAAAAAGGAGACAGTTTGGAAGCTGTGGTGATAATTGACTAGGTTTTGTCAATAATACCAGACACTTGTAAAATACATATAAAAAACCTGAGCTTCTGTAATGAAATACCTAATATCCCCAAACGTAGGCTGTTGGAAATCTGTAGCATGAGAAATAACAAACCTCTGACACAGGAAAATATACTGAAAGGTTTTCGTCTTCATATTTGTCAAAACCAAACAAGTACAGTCACAATTGCAATGCAAATAAATCTGTTGGTCTCTTTCACCCCCTTCCTCACATTTTTCTTCCAGCTCTGTGTCTCTTTCAGCTTTGATTTTTCCAATGATGCTAACCTAGATTAACAGAAATACTTTCAACTAGGGTTCCTAACAGCTGGAAAGTGACAGCTGAAGGCTTAAGTGTACTGATATCACAACCATACTTATGTTGCAGCTTTGATTTAGGAAAAGTAGGTTTTCAATGGAAATATAATTTGGAAAACTATATATTTTCATTTTCAATCTTTTGAGAAAAATGAAGATGTAAATGTACTCATTGCATACTTTTTGTATATATAGAATCATTGCCTATACAATTAAAATTGAAAAAGAAAAAGCTAAAGAAAAACTTTGATGGCAAGATGGTGGTATAGTATGAAAAGAAAGTAAAGATTTTAATTAGACAAGGTTATAAGCATTTTGGTTATTTTATTTCTATTTTTAAGGGAAGACGTGGAACAAAAATCTACCCTCCATTGGTTTGGAAACTACCCCCTGCTACAACTTGCAACCCTCACTAAATTAGCTTGAGTACTCTGAGATAGCTGTAATTAGGGGAAACAGCAGCAAGACTTGTGTGAGGTCATGGAAAGCCTACTATGCCTTGTGACTGAGGGCAAGTGAAGGAAACTCATCCAGTTCATGCAGAGTTTAGCAAGCAGTTTGTCACTTCCCACTGGCAAAAAAAACCTTTTCCATTCCACTCACTCTTGGTGTATCATCATCTATATTTAAGGATGAGATTCTCTGAGCACACAGTGAATACTATTTCTGCTGATTTATGGGGAACAGTCACAGGGTAACATCCCAGATCAATGTTTTATCAATTAAACGGGGCAAACCTTGGTTTTACAGTGTGTTCTGACTGTGCGTGTGAATACGGTTTGTTTGTAAATAATATGTTTTGAATAATGAAAACAAAGAAGTGTTTTTCTTTGCCAGGAGCATAATTACTGAACAGAAACAACATACCCATATTTGTACAGACATAGACTTATGCAAACAACTATGGCCCCATCGAGTTCAGCAAAACTTACAGTAACTTACATTATCTAGGGATTTGACCATTTGTCTGTAGTGTTTCCCTTAACTTCTGTTCCCCCTAAATGAGGTTTAATGCTTTGCTTGTAAATTATGTTTAATGTACCTGCTTGTAGGCCTTAACTTAGAAGACTGGACTTTTGCCATTAAGGAATTATATCAGTACTGGTAAACTAAGGAAGGTAAGGGCATGTGTTGGAAGATGACTGTGCTTGTTAATCAGTAGCATGCTCTCTGATGTGGTTTTAGCCAATGCCAGCCATGAAACTACTCAACAATGCTTGGACGTGGTTTAAGGCACAAGGCAGGGACAGTTTCCAGTAGAATAGATGAGGCCATTGTGCTTTGAGGAAACAGGAGTTTAGGTGGATGGATGTGTTATGCTGTGTCACCTTCCTTTAGGGCCAGGGTACATTTTACTGCCTGGGGGGCCATTGCAGGTACTGCTCTGTTGCCATATTTTAGTGCTTCAGTCAGACTTTTGAAGGTGTTTGGGTACCTTACAGGATACACAAAAGCACTCACATGGTTCTTTGTTTTTCTGGACTTGATCCAGAGGGAATGTGGCCTTTGCATTGTTTACATTTTGGGTACCTTGACAGTAGAAAGTAAACTGCCAAGGCTCCCTGTGCAGAGCAGGGGAGAATCAGGCATCTTGGGATGAGATCAAAGCCAGCTGGCATATGGAGAGAGAGTCCTCTAGAGCTTGTCCATAGGGATGATCTGTCAGTACCCAGGCTGGAGGGTATGCTCCAGACACATAGACACAGCAGCAGGTTACTTGTGTCCCCATGAATCTTGTCCTTCATGAGGGAGGGAAACTGTCACAACATGGTTTTCTCTGGCCAGAGTACTTTAACTGGGCTCTGGATTTTGAAAATGTAAGGCAGTAGAGGAAACTTCAGCTTCCATATCCTAATGGCAGTTATAAAACTGCAGGAGGAGACTGAAATGTGACTTTTTTGCAGGAGGACTTAACTGTGCTTTTAGAAGAAATCACTGCTGCAGTTTATGTGGAAGCCCCATGATGTGTGCAGGGTTATGTGTTATATGTACATGCTGAAAACATGTATTTGGTCCAGCACTGAGGGAGATGGGTAGAATTGAGACAAGAGCTTAGACTTTGCTTGCTCTTATGACAGAAGGGCCAAGATGCTTAGTCTTGTTCAAAGTGAGATTTTGTCTGGACACATGCAGGAGTAAAATTGCAGGTCAAAATGGAGGGTTATTCAATATTGGATGTTGGTGGGATGGGTTTTCAGTATCCTAGCTGTATTTAGGCATTTCAGGATTCAGATCCTGAACTCTTTTATTGTATCTAATTCTCTCTGTGTCAGTTTCCTGTTTGCAAATGTAAGTAGTGTTTTCTCATAGAGATGTTGTGAGGGTATCTGTATTAGAAAGTGTAAAACCTTGCAAGTGTTACAGATGGGTAGAATTATTTTAGGAGCTTGCCCTGCATAACCTGTGTAATCTGGTGAAATATGTTAAGAGTTATTGTTTTTGCAGCTCTTGGTGTTCACTACTCACTTAAACAGACTTACCTAGACTACTGTCTTTTCCCCTCTTAGCTCTCTCATTTTTTTTCTGTTCATTTATGCACTTACTGCAGATTTTATATCATGAGCTGTCCCAAAGAACTGTAGCTTCATTGTTTGTGTGATGTCTAGTGGTCCTGATTTGGATCTGTATAAGATATTGCTTCTACTAAAAAAGTCTAATTTAGGCATGTCTGTACTATATTATGCTTTGAACTTCTCAATGTTAGTGACTGTTTGTTTCTGATTTGTCTAGCGTTACTACAAGAGAACAGCTGCATTTGTGCTAAGAGCAATTGCTAAACATTCTCCTCAGCTAGCTCAGGCAATAGTTCAATGTGGAGCACTGGAAATGCTGGTGATTTGCTTGGAAGATTTTGACCCTGGAGTCAAAGAAGGTGCATCTTGGGCATTTGGGTATATTGCCCGACACAATCCAGGTAACAAGTTTCACGTGTGTTATCTTTGAGCTTAATGTTATGTGATAATTAAAATAAATTGCATTATTTTGGTAAATAGAACAAGATGCTTTTTCTTCTCTACTGTTGCAAAGTTTTAAATTTGGGATAAAACCCTAGTGTAACTGTACCATTCCAACAATGCTGTACCTTTTTGTGGGAAACTGGCATACCTGACACCAGCAGTGCCCAGTTATGAGAGGTGCTTTAAGAGGAGATTGGGAGTAGGGCCTGTGGCCTGGAAAGGACACTCTGCTTTGTTCCTCTTCATGAAGAGATTTCTGAATCTTTATATATTGTTTAAGTGTTACTGCAGAACCAAATTTCTTTTGCTTGACATTAGTTCTTGTTTTATATACATAGTTGAATGGAGAAGGTTAGGGAGAAGCAAGTTTCATTCAGCTTACAGCAGTGTCTACAGGATAAATAGGCCAAATTTATTGCACTGACTGTTATCATTAGCCAGTGGACCACACTGCTCTCTGAGAGTCAGGAATAGATCCTAGGAATCCAATACTGAGCAGTTCACTGCTGTCTCACAGGCAGTTGTATAACTCACTGGTGGTGTCATGTTCCTATTTAAAAGCTGATCCACGTGGTTGATAGTTCTTTTACCAGCTATTTATATAGTTCAAGTAAAAGTTTAGACTGTGAATGAAAGTACTGAGGGAAGAAACTGCTAGCTGGAAGGGGTGGGAGAAATGGTTAGTGTTCATATTGTTTAAACTAATTTTAGGATCATAACATTAACTCATGGTTTTATATTTGGTTTTGGCTCTAAAATGTACATAGACTGATTTTGGAAGTGATTTTCTTTGTTTTTTAATCAATACAGTGTGTTGGACTGGAGAAGGCATGGGAGATTCCCCTCTTCCCACTTAGAGGGTTAGCTTTCTGGGACAGTCTCCAAAGTTGTTAGCACCTTTCTAACAGACTGCATTTTCTGGGGAACAAATTAATTATTGGGAGACCTCTCTGGTAAAGATCTTTTATCTTTTGGTCATCAGGATTGAATTCCACCCTTGTGGAAAATAATTGTTTGTTCCATCTGAAAGATATTTATCTAAATATCAAAAGCATTCATTTGTATAAATCTGTGTAGTGTGTGTGTGTGTGTGTTACTCTTAACATGAACATTTCTGCAGTTTTGTTATGTCAGTAAATCAATATTGACTCACTTCAATTGCCCTTCATGCTATTCACTGCATGAATGCTGACTGAGCTTTAGGGTGATCCAGTTCACTCTGTGACAGCCTTGTCTGCAAAGATGGAGGTGATGTGGGGGTATTGAAGACAACAAATTCCTTGTACAAATTTTTATTCTATGGTTATGAATAATTTATTCACTGATGGTGAATGGGTGCATACGTTATGTCAATTTACAACGACAATAAGAACAGCGTCCTCAGAAATTAAGTTGAAATTGTGAGTGCTACCAAGCTGCAAGCATCAGGACATAGATCAGTAGATGTAATCAGTAAAAAACCCCGAATGCCAACAAAAACCCACCAAAAGATCCCTGAAAAAATTGCCTGGCTACAGCCAATTTAGGGGATTTACCTGCCTCTATAACACAGTCACAGTATGTCTCTAAAATGATTATTGAAAGTAGAGGAGTTATACTGTGCATGATATGTTTCTTACACTGCTACAAGCATGCCTTTGCAACAGGATATTGTTGGAGATGGGATACAGAGATAGAGAAATGGGATACAGAGACTTTTTCTTATCAATAGCTGGTGTTTACTGTTCGTGAAACTCTGGATTAGACTGACATGCTCCTGATGACCAAATTTAGCAGTTATGATTTTCTGTCATTGACTGTCTGTGGACACATAATGCAGCTTTAAAAATAGAGCTGGGTGCGAAATGGTTTCCCCCAGCCACAAAAGGTTTTTCAGTTTCAAAAATTGTTACAGTTCCGAACTGGGACAATATTAAGACAAGAATTTTTCTCTCTCCTGAAAAGGTTGAGGAGTAGGGAGATTTGTTTGCCCCAGCAAGAAAAGTTCAATAATTAGGGCATATCTCTGGGGTTAAAGTCCTGATCTGTTTTAGGCAGGATGTGAACTTCTGTCTTTATGAGTGCAATCAAAGGCTCTCGGCATTCACCAATAACTTCAATGGTGAGGGTCTTTCTCTCTGCTTTTTATCAGAAATGCATCCATGACCTACTAAAACTACTGTCTAAGAACTGCAGTGTATGTTCCCCTGAAAAGGCTTCAATTTTGAGAAATCTAGGCTTTTTTTTTTTTCTCCCCCTCTGATGAAAACATTCTCTGGTTAGCAAGTTCTGTAATGACTTCATATAAAAATCTCTTAAAATGCAGTTCTTATGTGAACAGATATCTCCAGAAGGCCTGTGAGATTTTAGGTCAAGACAAATGTCTCATGAGGTTTTAAGGCACTAGAAATCTTGCCCGGTCAGATTCCAAAATTTAGGCAGTTCTGCTCTTTCTTTCCCTTTGAGCTGAATTTCAGATACTGATCTCACTCCAAAGTGTACAAACCAATGTGCTGTGATTTTGCTATTCATTATTTGTACTATTTGTGTTTAAACAGAAATGTAGGGTGTTTCAAATACCATAAATACCATCAGGTCCATGAAAAGTATTTTGTAACATTTTACTTATACCATATTCAGTTACTTTTAAAGTGCAAAGTTCTTTTCTTTGAAGTATGCAAATAATTTGGCTTTCCATTTTATTAGTCTACATTAAAGGTGTAACTTATTGATTGTCTCATACCTGCTTCAGTATACTGTAAATTGATGGGAAAACAAAAATAAACAACACCATTCATACTGAAGCATATTGCTAAGAGCAGAGTTTTGCTCATTTTCTGTCATACAGTGGATCATAGCTCAGCTTGGAAGGGATCTTGGGAGATCTCTAGTCCAGCTTCCTCCTCAAAGCAGCATCAGCTACTAGAACGGGTTTTTCAGCTCTTCAGTCATTTGAGTCTAACCTCCATTCTCATTATGAAAGGTTTTCCCACTGATTCCAGTGGAATCTTTAGCACTGTGGTTGTAGTGGCCTGCATAAACCTCTGATTTTGAAGTGCAGCCTTTGGGCTACTTGTGGGAATTAGAGTTTTTCTATGTGGCCATAAAATGACCACACAGTCCTCAGAAAAATACGGTATTGGTGGTTGTTTTGGTCAAAACCTGTTGTTTCCTGTGGATGCACCTGCTACCACAGCAAGGTCTGTTTGAGAACTCTGGTCTGAACTGAAACTTGCATTTCCTTCCAACTGCTGCTGCTCTACTATGTGGATTTAATATCGTATATTGTCAATACAATATTGAGCTGATTTTCTTTCTCTGGTGACAACCTGCATGTTCGCTTTCTCACCTTCATCTTTTTTCCCTCATCTGTTTTTTTTTTTCTGTACTATTATTGCCAACATGTTAATGTTAGTGGGGTTTTTTTTAACACCTTAAACTAATTTAGATAATCCTGTAAGACTTCCCATTGTTTTCAGTGGGTATGTAGGTAGGATGTTGACTCCACTTTGTTTGCTTTCCACTCTTCCTGATCATGTAAACTCATGACGAGGCTTCAGACGAGGCTTCAACTTAGAATTAATGTCTTCGTCCCTGATGAGTACTTTTATATTAACACAAACCAGCGCAACTCTAGTACAACTTCTAGTTGAACTGGTGGCATCTCAGAGTCCAAAATCTGTCTTTATTAGTCTTTCTTCTACATTCATTTGAGTCTTGTCTGCAGTCTCTCCACTTGCTAAAATCTTCCTCATGTAGATCTGGGTGAAAGTGATTAATTTATGGTCAGTTTTGAGCCATAGTTTTCTTGTCTCTGAACATATAGAGTTAGGTTTCCTACTTCCACTCACATAGGGAGAAGTTCAGCTTTACCATCATGTACTCAGACAAGTTCCTTGAGTTGTACCCCAATGTGAGTTCCAAGCCTGTAGTTTTCATAACCTTCTGTGGAATTAAATGAGGTTCATACATTAGCTCTTCTCTGCTGTCGTTATCCTCTGCAGCTGTGGGTCTTGTCTTTGCCCTTACAATACAGCCTTGGCGTAGTATTTGGAAGAGTCTTTGTGATTTGTTCCAGTTATTTTAATTTTTTCTGGCTGAATATTTGGTTTTAAAAATTTCTTCTTGACAAGTTTATTTTCTCCTCTAACTCCTTCTCAGTCTTAATTTTTTCCCACTTCTGTGTTTCTAGTTGAATGGCAAAGTTTCATGAATCCTTTGGTGTATAGTCGGCATTAAAGATATTCTACCAATATCTAGGAAGATTAATTGACCCTTTCCTTGCGGGGGAAAAGAAAAAGAATTACAATTTATAATAGAATCATTAATACTTAGAATTGTAATTTTGCACTGAATTTGCAGGGAAACATGATGGGAAGTACTGTATTTCCTTTCTTCCCTGCCTAAGCTTTTCTGTTTTTCTGACAGTCCATTTACGACTTGTCTGTCTTGACACATGGTCCAGCGCTCCATGTGGTAAGTTATTAGCCATGAACTTTATAAACACCACTGGAAGAAAAACCGTTTAATTACCCATGACCAACAGTAGCCATCAGTATTTAAATGATATCAGACTTCTAATATCAAGAGCTGATCTAAATGGAATCAGATTTAGTTTGCTCTTTTGAAATAACTTTCATGGTTGCTTTTGCATGCCTGAGTGTAGCTGTGACCTGGAAGTATTGCTCTTTCTCTCCCTGCTTGAACTTCATGATTTTAGCTCATAAGACATCAAAGAAGCCCATTCTTCTAGCACTGTGTCCCTCTTGACATCAGATTCCTGATACTAGCATTTCCCAGCAGACTGTGGCCAATGGAGCTGGTTGGTCTGAAGTTCTGAGGCACAATCGGATGGGTTGGTCTAGACTGTTGGTCAGTAGATCACCAAGTATTCCACTTGGTCAGTGTACAGCAACAAAGCATAATCTGAAGAAACTGAGCATGGCTTTTTCCACAAAAAGCTGACTGTAGCTCATAGCACTTATATTGATTAGCTCGTTTCCAGATTTGTTTTTACATACATTTCAGGTACATTTCGCTTCGAGTTTGTAAAACTGAAGGTACAGCATTTGAGTTTTGTTGAAATCTTATGATCTGAGTGTATTTTGAGGATGCATGCGATACATTTTCAGTCAAATAGTTATTTGAAGAATGAACTTTGTAGAGTTAATTTTACAGATTCACAGAATGTTCTGAATTGGAAGGGACCCACAAGGATCATCAAGTCCTACTCTTAAGTAAATGGCCTTTACAGGGGTTGAACCCACATCTTTGCTGTTATTGGCACCACACTCTAGCTAACTAAGCTAATTTCAGGGTATTGTATTAGTTTAAAAATTGCTGCTATATTTAATATTTTTGATGTAATATTTACTTTTTCTTTAAAATATTGTATCATAAAATAACATACAGTGTAAATATTTGACTTATCACATGTATTGCAGTGTGTGGCTATAACTCACTAATTGAAAACAAATCTGGTCTGGAACATTATTTGGATATTAACAACATAATGATGACATGACTTACAGATTTCATGAAAAACTATATTAGTCTATGTATATTTAATGAAGTATGCTGTATTTTTCTTAGTATGAAAATCTCTTTATGGATGGACTATAAATCAAAAGCTAAGTTAGAGTCTTGAAATACAACAGCCATATGTTGCCATGGTACTGTAAGTCAAGATAAATGTTAAAGATAATAATGGATATGCATAATAAGGTGTAGCAAAACTGAACGAAGAACCTAATAGATTATTGAATCCCCTATGGTTTTTACCACTTTTTCAACACTATTTTAAAATAGCACAGCTTGGTTATAATATAAATTTTGCTTCTGATATCCAGTAATTCTCATTTTAGGACTGTGATTAATGCTGCATACACAGAGAGAGCTAATGAATTTCTAATAGTGTAATTTTTGTCCATGTCAGCTAATCACATGCTCAGATTTTTTTTTTTTTTTTGTTTAAGGTGCAGTTAGTTAAAGATGTTGTGCTAATCTCAGACACACAATATCACTGATGATATTTCTCATTTGTCTAATTGTGTATGATAACATTTTCTTGTCATTAAGATATAAATTCTGTCTCATCCTGTGTATGGTAGCAAAGACTAGTTTTGATCAGCAAGTTCCATTTTTCCAGTATTTTATGTAAGATAAATATTTTATGTATGTTTTTTGTATTTTTGTTTTTGGCATTTGATCTATGCTAATATCTGCTTATCATTTGAAGAGGGTAAAATGCTCTCTAATTAGCTGGTTGGTAAAATTTTGGTACTTTGGCTTTCTGTGTTGTTGTTAGCCATGCATAAAATGCTTTCCTATTGATCAGTGTAGAATAGCCAGGGTTTAAACAGCTGACATCTGCTTACTTTAAAAAAAGAAAAAGAAAACAGAATAACAAACCATTTCAGCCTAATCTACCTCAAATGTGTGCATGTAAATGGGGGTCCATCTATTGACCTGCATTCTTTTCAGTTGTGGATTGGTCCACACGGTTTATGAAACCAGGAGGGCTGATTTGAAATGCAGATGTCGAGACAGTGAACTACACCCTCCCCTTTTTCCTTTGCTGTATCTGTCAGGGTGAAAAATGGCTTGCACAAGGGTCAGTCACCCATACTCACTTAATTACTTTCCTTGGACCTACAGAACTGTCACAAGCTGTGGTGGATGCAGGCGCTGTTCCTCTTTTAGTGCTCTGTATCCAGGAGCCAGAAATTGCTTTGAAAAGGATTGCTGCTTCAACTCTCAGTGATATTTCAAAGCATTCTCCAGAGTTAGCACAGACAGTAGTGGATGCAGGAGCTATCGCTCACTTAGCTCAGATGATCCCGAACCCTGATGCTAAACTGAAGGTACATTTAATTTTTTTTTATCTCCATTATACCAGTCATTACTTGAGATTGAATCAAAGACACAGATGTGCATATTTATTTAGAAGCTCTGGGTTTGGGTGTTAACAAAATGTAACTATGTAGTTAGTGACAAAGAGTTCTGAACATATTTACAAATTTAGCTACTCGTTATAAACTGCAGCTCTATGAGGAACAGCTAAACTAATCTTTAAAGTGAATAGTATGGGTTTTTTTAAGAAATATGTAGTATATGAAGAATGCAACAGATACTTTCAATAGATAAAATTGGCACATTTCAGTTACAAAAAAGGTTTTGCATACTAAAGATTATACAATAAGCCTGTTAATAGTGAACTTATTATTGTTTTAGAATGTACTATCTGATGTGAATAGCTGTTGTCAAAGGTTTAATCACTAGCGTTTAATTGACAAAAAAATTGTTTCTTGTAAGTTTTCTGTCTTGCTCTAACAAACAGAAGACAACATAAAAATGCCACAAAAATTTCTTAATATAAGATCTGACAGATCCAATTTATGCAAATAAAAATACTTTCTATAGATTTTACTAAATTTTAAATTACAGTTTTAAATGGTGTGTTTTTATTGGTTTGTATTTTTTAATACATACAAGCTTGAATGGGGTAAAACAAAAGAGAAACTTTTATTCAGGAACCAGCGAATGTTCTATGCCATTATATTTGTCCATGAATTGACTCAGTGAATTGTGAAATAGCTGTAATTGTTTTCCCTATCCTTCTTTGTTTTCCTTGATGCAATAGATTTTTGTGTGCAGGGGGAGTGTGTGTTGTGGGATGTTTGTATACTATTGATTTTATAACAATTTTTATTTACTAGCGTCAGGTGCTGTCAGCTCTAAGCCAGATAGCAAAGCATTCAGTGGATCTTGCAGAGTTGGTGGTTGAAGCAGAAATTTTCCCAGTTGTGCTCACATGCCTGAAGGATTCAGATGAATATGTCAAGAAAAATGGTGCGACTTTAATTAGAGAGATAGCAAAGCATACGCCTGAGGTAAAACCTTGAAAATGCAAATACAAGGTCATATCATTAGATTTTACACTTTAAATAAAATACAAGATTATTCTGTCATTTGCTTTTCGAAAGGGAGGGCAAATAGCTGTTTGGCATGTTCATTGGAAAATATGGAAATGCTTGCTGATATTATGAGATGTGTATTGAATATGAATTGGGTTAGGAAACTGGGAGTCATAAAATGTATACCTAGCTACTTCATTCTATGAGATATCAGCACAGAGGGGGAGTTCTAGGCTGACAGTACTGTCAGTCCTAGATATTAAAAATCTTATGAGAAAAGCCTCACAGAAGTCATGATACCAGCTAATAAATTGCAAGATCATGCTTTAACAATAATAGATGGTGTGTGTCTTTTTAAAAATCTTCAGGGGTACTGGGATCACGTTTTAATTATTTTTCCAATGACAGCGCAGGTCAAAAATTCTCTTTATTTATTATTAACTTGATGGTAACTTGAGTTTGTAATTTGAGCATTTAGAGTGTTTTTGCCTATAGGAAGGTGGGGATGTTTGGCAAAGCCAATACAAAATAAATAGGAAAACCGTATGATTATAACTATGTTAATCTGCCAGACCACAGAGATAATTAAAAGGCTCTTAATATGACTTTGGAATGAAATATAAGCCGTGTATTTGTGGAACACACTAATGCTGAGCATAGTCATTTCAAAATCATGGTACTAACTTAACAACTGAGTAAACATGAATGTTGTGCAGTTTTTTCAGCCTGCCACTCTTTAAACTGGTGATAAAAGTTTACAGTCTTGGCACATTTCCTGCTTTCTCTCTGTACCTCATGGGCAATGCAACTTCACTTCCTCAAAGAAGTGAAGAAATTATCATTATCAAAGGGTGCCCTAGAGTCAGAAGCCAGAGAGGTAAAGTCAGAAGAGCTGCTAGCACCAGATCTTCCATGCAAGAGGAACTGGCTGTGCTAGCAGCTCTCCGAAGGAGCAGTAGGAAGGATCTTGGTGACTCCCAATGGAAGGTCACAGTCCGTGTCTGACTTCAGAGTGACAGAGATGACTGTCCATCTCTGGGCAGCTCTATTCAAGCAACACGTGTTGCAGCGGAGACAGGCTGGCAAATGATATTTCTAGAGGACTTGGCTGTCAGTTGAGACTCATGGGTTCTCAATCTTGGCTCTCTATCTGTAAATGCAGTAAAATTCCCGTGAAGGTCAGCATCAGAGGGACTTAGAGCGAGCGCTGAGGGACGCGGCAGGAGCTCTGCACATGCAGGTGCACATGGCTGTGTCCGGACGTAGGACTTGGTTGCCACGGGCTGTAATTCACAATCATGTGAACAGATTTTCCTAAGTAATAACTGAAAATTTAATCTGGCTGTTTCATGAAGAAAATAATCCCCTTTTAAAGGCTCTAAGACAAAGGTGGATTTCATATTTATAGAAATCAACTGGATTGGGAATTCATGTGCCTCAGTTTTGTTAATTTAATTTTGACTTTTAAGAACATGTACCTTTTGCTTTGGAATCTGTAGGGAGAATGGGATATACCTAAAAATGTGGAAGAAAATAATAATACTACTAAGAAATAATTTTAATTTCTATGCATTATTGATATCATACATATTCTACTGCTGTCCCTCAACTGACGTGAGAAGTTTCCTTTTGGAAAAAACCCATGTTGCATAGCTTACAAGCATGGCTGTGTAATTTGGCATTCTGGGGCAGACTCCATTGCCCATCAAGTGTGTTTCCTAGACACTTCCCTCAGAGCATGCTAACATGGCGGAGTGGTGCAGCCCAAGTCGGTTTTGCACATCCAGAATAGTTGTCCTTGGCTTCATGCCTCAGTGTGAGGATCCACAAAGGATTTTATGTCACAGAGGTAATTTAGAATGCAGGTAAGAGGAGGAATGGGCCTTTCCCTCTGTTCCTGCACAGAACATAGGATGTTAGCTTGGGAATGAGGGAGCACTAGGATGAAACAGTATCTGGCTCAGTAGGTGCATCTTCAAGATCATTTTTGATAGGCTGTCATTTGCACATTCTCTGGCGTGTGATGATGGAGTTGAGAATATGTCATTCAATGCTATACAGAATCAAGAGTTCAGAACCCTGATTTCCTTGAAGTAAAGTCATTCAAAAACACAGTGGCAAATTAGCTTCATTCTGAAAACTTCATGCTGCACTTAGTTCCCAACAGTCTGTATGATACATTGCTCTTATTCTATCTTTATTTTGTAAATCAGCAGCGATACATTAAAAGACTACTCTGATGTAGTACTTTATGCCTGTTGATACTTCACAGTATCTAATCTCTTCTGTTTATCTTTTCAGCTTTCACAGCTTATAGTAAATTCAGGCGGAGTTGCTGCTGTGATTGATTGTATTGGCAGCGGCAGAGGGACTGTCAGACTGCCTGGCATCATGACACTTGGTTATGTGGCGGCTCATTCGGAGAACCTGTCAATGGCAGTGATTGTCTCCAAGGTTAGCTATTACTTTGTTGTCTTCGTATGGTTCTTCAGCAGTATTCTGTGGTACAGATACAAATTAACATAGGCAGAGAATGTATTTTGTGACAGGATTATATACTTGCTCTTGATGAATGCACTTTCTCCTCGTATTGCTGCTTGCTATGAGTGAAATTATGTGGTAACCTGATAACAGGGTGTCTTTATGGTGTTGAACCTTTTACAAAATACCCTAGTTGGTACTACAGTGCATGATTTTTCTGTGTTGCAATTGCATGGGTACAGAAAATAAGACACTGAATTTCTGTAGTCTGCTTCCCCTTAAAATGTGTATTTGTGGCTACGTCAAAACCTTCTTTGAAACAACTATGTTTAATGGCATGTTCTTCATTGTACTAGCATGACTCTGCTAGTACTGCTAGAGTATCTTGCAACAGCAGTCTTCAGACTTGGAAAGACCTCAGTTTCTAATGTAGTGTGGTTTGATTCAGTTGTGCAAGTGACATTTCAAATGAGTAAAATTAAACATTTAAACATTTTCAGGTTTAAATAAATTCTGCTGGGCAATGATATTGGAGAGGGAGAATTTGCTATGTTTGTAATAGGTGAAGTTAGTGCCTGGCATAGTAGTCTGATGTGAGTAATGCTAACTAATGACAGAAGGAAGGAAATTATTTCACAAACATTTTTGACCCATTTTCACACTATGTCAGTCATTTAAAATATACTGTATAAGTGGAAACAACAAAACAATATAAACAGAGGAACGGAAGTGTCTTCTAGTAGAAATGCAAGTTGAAAAATGACAGGTGCTACCACATAACGTAATATAGTATGCAAGGAAAGTAGGAGTGATCAAAAAAATGCTCCTCTGTATTTTAAAACTAAAGAAATAGATGCTTTTTTCTTTCCCTCTCTGGAGGCCCTTCTTCTCTGGATGTGTCTGTCTTTCCACTTTCAGGGATGCCTAGAGCAAATACGCTCCTCCTGTTGAGTGTTTTAAGTGGGATGAAACCAGGATTAAGTTCTAGAAGAAGCCCCTAAGTGTTAAATTTTTGAAGAGTAATAGTGATTCCTGTAATAACTGAGTGGAACTGCCATGAGAGCTGCTATAGGGATCTGGGCAAACTTTGATGAAATTAAATATGTTAATGAATGATCCACAAAAGAAATAATAATAAACCTGAATAAACCCAAAACCCATTAAAAAAAACTGCTTCAGAGGAAGCTAAGCTTGTGGAGCAGTTCATAGTGCTGGGGACAGGGCTTGGTAATCTGGAACCATAACCACATGCAGTTAGACGCTGATGATGTTACGATGTAAAGTGATAGCTCCATTCCATGGTACTCTAACCTAGAAAGGATGAATTTTGAACAATGATTTTTGGAATCATACTGGACAAACACTTCATTGTGGTCTTCTGCTGTAATGCAGTGGCAAAAAAACCTGCAACAATTTAGTCCTTTGTGGTATGAAAGAATAGAAGATGAAGCATTATTGGAAAAGAGGAGTTAATCTATCAGTGGTAGTAATATATATAGTTCTACTGTCTGTATTTGAAAAGGCTCTTGGGAAAAAAAACCAAAACAACAAAGCAGAGAACTGTGCAGAAAAGACTAAAGAAGGATTCATGGGATGGAGGAAAAGGTTTTTGGGATAAAGGTTTAGTAGCCTTGCCTTACATAAAGTAGCATGAAATGTTTCCTATTGGAGTGTTTTGGCATAAAATACCAGCTCCTAAGTAGTTGTTGAGAAAGTATAAAGACCCTGAACCAGAACAACTTTAGTAAGAGCTGGATGTGAGATCTCCATCTCTTGATGCCTGCAAATTATGAGTTGAAACCTTTCTGGAAGTGATTGGATTAGTCAAACATAAACTACTGGACTCAAGAAGAGGTTGATAAGTTGAAATTTAGTGCTTTGGGTAATAAAAAAGAAAGACTCAGTGATTGAGCCCTTCTGGTCTTAAACTGATTTCATAGAATTATAAGCACAAATTCTTTTATTTTCAGTCTGAGAAATCTGCAACCTTTACTCAGTACAGTCTGAACTATGTTGTGTATTCTTTTTATACCTTAAATTTGCATTTTTTTCAAACTGCCTTCTGACTTACAACATTGAATCTGTTTCTCTTTAACTGTATCTATTAAGATTTATTAAAAATTCTTGCTAATCATGATGATGTAAAAATATGACACCGCTAGCATGCATTCTCTTACAGCTTTTTTAAGAAGAAGGGTGTAAATAGAGAAACATTTTCTAACTATCTGTATCTGCTTCGCATTGTCATTCCCTGGTCTACATTTGTAAAGGTTGTGCTTTTGATTAATGCTACAGGGAATACCACCACTATGTGTCTGCTTGATAGAAGAACATGAAGATCATATTAAGGCAGCAGCTGCTTGGGCCTTGGGACAGATTGGAAGACATACTGCTGAGCATGCACGTCATGTTGCAGTAGCAAACGTGCTGCCCACACTGCTCGATATCTATGTGGACACACGCAGCTCAGAAGATCTTAAAATGAAAGCAAGTATATTTGTAGTATTTGCAGTATGGTATATTAATTGTAATCAAGAGGTTTAAGTGCTTAAAAACGACTAAATTATATGTGTTTTTATTGATGCTCACCAAGTCACAGCTTTCCTGGGTGCAGGGTGTCTGAAGGCTGTGTCATTTATTAGGGGACTGGCTGGTCCTAATGCATGTGCATATGGTGTATACCCAATCATATGCTATAGCCACCGCAGTCTAATTCCTTATTTTTTTCCCAGTTTAGATCAGAGTTGCATAGACCCGTAAATGCTGTAATTTCTTGTGACTCGTTTCTAATTATCTACTTCTTTTTTTGCAAGTATAAGCTCTTGTAGAAAATATTGTAGTCCTTTTAGAAATTTTGCTTACATTTTTATTATTGTAATAAAACTGTAACAGCTAATCAAGGCTCTGCTCTTTAAAACACGCAACTGCCCATGTTTAGGGCCTTTCCTTGTGTGGGAGCTAGTGGAGTTGCAGTTTAGTAAAGTGTGCTTTTTAGCAACAGTAAGTGAACCAGCTGAAGAGTGTAATAGGACAGGGTATGATCTCCCATGTTGCATTATGCTTCTGCACATTCCACTGAAATATCACATTCCAGATCTGTAAAGTAACTTTCATATAGTAATTTCTAGTGGTCCCAAAAATACTGAAACCAAATTAGCTGTACCTGTAATCTTGTTCAAGAAGGTCACTACTGCTTGTATCGATCAACATTGAGTTTGTTTTCAGAAATATGCAGCAATGCACAATTGTTTCACTCTCTCTTTTCCCCCCTGCCTGGACAGTACTGCACTTTGCTATCCCAGACCAGCAGCCTCTCCTAGTAAGCCACTTCTAAAATACAATCTTTTAAAATGTGTTTTGATTTAACTTTCTTATTATATTAGAGTACTTCAATTTACCTAAAGGGTCTACTCCAGCTCATTATAGTCAAAGGAAAATTGCCATTACTTTGACTGTAGATAACACAATAAGAATATAATGCACTGTAGGTTTTGAGGTTTAATAAATCTAAGTAGAAAATTGATTCTTCATTAAGTGACCTGATAGATACCATAGTTTCTATTCAGAAATTGCTCATTGAAAATTCTGATCAATTTGCTTTTTTGATCAGACTTCATAAAGATATATATATATATATATGAATTCTTGTTGTTTTCATTGATGTCTTACTAGAGAAATTTTATTTTGCATTTCAATAGACTAAGAAAGCCTTAAAGAACATTCTTCAGAAATGCACGTATCTTCCAGCACTTGAACCATTGCTTCATGAGGCTCCTCCCAATATTATGAAGCATATTATTGGGCAGTTTAGTAAGGTAAGAAAAGGCGCTGCTTGGTGTGTAATTTGTTAGTTGTTTCCCATTTAGCAAGGAAGCTATCTTTCCAAAGAAGAAGTCGCTCTAAAGGTGTTATTGTTTTCTCAGGGTGCTCAAGCATCCTCTTCAAAAGCAGTTTGGATCCTGTTCTTTTGTCTGATACAGCTGGATACTGTTTCATTTGGAATCTGTTATAATTCATGCTAAGACTGGAAAAACAGTTTCTTAAAAGCAAGGTGTTTTTTTCTTCCTTGCCTCTTGAGATTAAGTGGAATATTAACTCATGTGCAAATATTTTCGCTGAGCCAATGTATCACATAAATCCCAGTCACATCTGTTTTAGATAAAGTACAAGCTGTCTGTACAGGAGTGACTTAAGTCAGGTATTTTACAATAATATAAAGGCTTCATTCTTTTTATCCCGATTAATTTTCAGTCTCAAGCAAGTGTAAAAATTCCAAATCTTTTCTCATCCCTCTCAAAGTTTTGAAAGTTAGTTGTTAATTACATTGTTGATTTGAACACAGCATGTAAAAGTGATACAATTTAATAAAAATATTTAAAATTTGTAAGTAATTGCTAACTAATTGGGACATCTGCAGTGTCTGTCATGTTCAGCATGTGTTGGGAATCCTGTTCAACTATGGACTGTTTTGTGCAATACTCTGCAGTGTAACCTGTTAGCAGGGTATACCAAGTTCCATTGGTGAGATGTTCTTTGTGGAAATGGCCAAATAAAACACTCTTGATACTCAGTTCTGATTATGACAGATCTGGAAGCCCTGCTGTTGGTAGTGCAGATTCCTGATTATGTTGCCACAGTTGAATTTGTTCTGTCTTATTGCTAATTCTGTACAAAGAGTGGAGATTTGCACAGAATCCAATCCGTTTTGCTTCTCCATGCTGACTGGAGCTATTAATGAGCCAAGTGCATAGCAATTGGTTACCCAGGGTATATTTGAACATTGCTTGCTATTGAAATGGCTTTATGCCCTTCATATTAGCTGATATTTTGTTTTGTTTTGTTTTTCTCCTTTGCCTATGTGTTATTGAACTATACTTGTCTGGCATTTGCTCTTCTGAAGTATACTTTTAAAATGAAGTTCTCTGTAGTAAAAGCATTTTTCTTTCCTGTACCATAGCTTGGGAATTTCCTATTCTTAGAGCTGTGGTCTATTACTTCTGAGGGCTTATTTATAGCACAGTAAAAGCCTTATTTCCAAGCTGTGCTTCAAAATGGGGTGCTATTTGTTTTTCATGCTGGACTGTGCATTTTAGCATTAGCATTTTCAGGATTTGTGCAGTTCTGTGCTGTCTCAGGTTGGACTAGGGGAAGGGACTGTGTCTCAGAGGTGCTCTCTCTCTTTAGGGCCCCTTCCAATAGAGTTTTCTGCTGTCTTATCCAGCCTGGAAGTCACAGTGTGGAGGAGGAAGGCAGGGAAAGGGCCATATCCTGTCTCCTTGCTAGTTTCTTCTTGGCAGTTCTTGTTGTGGGAGATATGTGAAAACAGACGTCTGTTCAGTTCCCACAACGAAAAGATCACAGTTGCTCCTGACACTTCTGTGGAGTATATAATAGAGAGAAGTCTCTGTGCTCTCCTGCTTTTTCTTTACCTGTCTGTTGATTTTGTACAGCCTAGAGGGACCACAGAAATGAAGGTTGTTTGCCTGTATGCATGGAAGAAATCTTGTTCTTTTTCTTCATCCTTTTAGGCACTCCCTTCCTCATTTGAGGCTCTTGTTTTACACTGAAATACTGTCACACTTATGGCTTAAAGTCTGACCAGTGTGGAAGCTTACAAAATGCTTTTGCCTTCATAATCTGTAAATCTCAGAGTTGGTTTTAAATGCATCTGGTTTTGCTGTAGATGCAGCTGACATCTTGCATTATCTTTCCGTCTTTCTCTATCTCTCTCTCTCTCTTTTTTTTTTGAATAATATTGCAGCCCTATGGGCCTATGGACTACATGCTGTCATTCTCGCTTGCCTGGCCCAGCCCCCGCCTCCCTCCCTTCATCCCTCCCTCTCTCCCTCCCTCCAGTCCTCTGGACAGAGCTGCGTATTGGCATCACTCAGGGAGCACAGAATGTTATTGTCTGATCATTTCTGCTTCTCATCCCCTTTGGCTGCAGAAACTTCACATTTTTGCTTTGTGTGTGTGTTTGTAAAAGGCTTCCATGGCTACAGTGTGTTAAAGGATTTTAATATCTAGAAATTTAATAGTAGCATGTAATGCTTCAAGGCTGTATTGTTCACTTGCAACAATTCTCAGTATTGTTTTCATGCACTAATCTATACTAGATCATTATAATGATATAAAATTCAGCTCTACAATTAAACTATGGGAACTGACATAAAAGACCTGAATAACTTGGTTTAAGTGGAACAGATGCTGTTGTTATTCCATGTTAGTGTTCTGTTTTTATTATCTATTTATTCTCCACAATCTTATTGTCACTGTAGGAATAATACAAGAAATATTATTTATGTAAGGATAAATATTAAATTCATTATTTTATGTATGTTATGTTTTAAAGTACATGTTAAATTATGTTGTTATCATAAAGGGCTGGTTTATGGTTTTTTTCCCTATACAATGGGGTGTTACAATACAGTTGTCATTACAGATTTTGTTTCTCTGATTTTCCATTTTATCTGTCCTCTGAATTAAAAACAAATAAGCAGTATTTGAATCTAGTGGCATACAGATTCCTTCAAACGAATTTTTTTTAATGTACTATTCTGTGTGTAGGTGTTACCACATGACAGTAAAGCACGTCGTCTCTTTGTAACAACTGGTGGACTTAAAAAGGTTCAGGAAATAAAAGCAGAACCTGGGTCACTTCTTCAGGAATATATCAACACTATTAACAATTGCTATCCAGAGGAAATAGTAAGGTAGGGAAAATGAAATCTAAAGAATTCCTATTTATAACATTGTTAGATGTTTTTCACAGGAACAACACAAAGGAAGGATTTAAAATAGTAATTTAACTCCTCTGTGAATTTTGGTTTTAATAAAACCAAAGCATAACATTTGGTTAATTGCCCCAGTGGTTACACAACCTTTGGACACATTAGAACACTTTCTCTTTTTGTATTTGGAATCAAATTTCTTTGTCTGTAGACAAAGCCCAAATAATCAGGCTCTTGCAGGAAAGTGTGAAGAAAAGTCAGTCCTGCACTGCCCAGATGGACTCTGAGTCTTCAGTACAACCACTCATATTTATGAATGTCTGTGGGAAATTTAGTTTATTTTGGTAACTTATTTGTGGATTACTTAGGCTCCAAAATACAGGTATTGGTGAATCTTTGGTTGCATCCTTGACTTTCCTAATAACGTGTCTGAACTAGTATATTCAGAGGCTCCTTTGAAACTTCCTCTGATGTACAGAGGGTCCAGCGGCTCTCCTGCACAGTTGGTCTGCCCACAGCTGCCCTTCCTCCCTGAGCCTCATCATGAGGCTTAAGTGTTATATAAAAGGACCATACACCAGCTGTCTGCACCAAGTTGAACTTTGCCCTTAATGAATACAGAAACACTATTAAATAGCTTACAGTCAAAATGTCACCATCCTAAATTGTAATAATGAGAGAAATGCCCTCCTAGATTCTAGATATCCATTTACCAGTCCTTCACTCCATCAACACATCAGAAGGATGTTGTACTCATGTACTCCCTCTACAGGCTCTGAAAATCTGCATCATGAATTTTAATTATAGCAGCAGAGTTCTTCAGCCAATAGTAGCTACAAACTAAGTCACACAAAATGTAGCCCTGTTTGTCTCCACAAAGAAAAGCCAGTGGCTGTCAAATGGGTAGAAGCAAAGTCAAAGAAAATTTATTCTGCAGCTAGTACTTCAGAGGGAAAGAGGATGTTTGCTTATGCCTTTTTGGATATTAATACTGTTTCTTTGTTATAGCTATTTTTTCACCCCTGTAAATGAAAAAAGGTTACTCATCTAGCCTAGGATGTAATAAAGAAAAAGGCCCCTTTGAGCATCTCCTGCTTGCCTGTCTGTGCTACTGCCTGATGTTGGTTGTGCTGCCTGAGGCACAGCAGCTGTGATAGAATCCAGCTCTGGGTTTTTCCTGGAGACCTGTTATTTTAGTCTGTTTGTGGGCTGAATACAGTAATGCATTGGAAAGTTATCTTTACAATCAGAGAAGTAATGTGAGGTTTAAAAAGAGTTGAATTATGCAGAAATTATCATGAAAATGAAAATCAACAAGATAAATGGATCTTCCTTTAAGGGAAAGCATTGGGGATTTTTTTTTAGTATATTTTAGGCCTACATTACATGGAGGTGTGTTCCTCTCTCTTTATAGTTGAAGCTTTCAGGGCTCAGAAGTGGCAATCTACGTGCCTGCAAAACAAGAAATATACTGAGATGTATGTTTTTAGAATAATACGGTATTAAATTTCAGATATCCTTTAACCTGTAAAACAAGAACTAAATTCAGCTTTGATGCTTGCATATTGGATGCATGTAGTTGGTCTATTGTGGAAAACCAGTTGAATAACAGCAGGACAATAATTGCACCATAGAGTCCTACTCTAATGAGAACTTCTGGATAATGTCCATCCTTGAGTGGCATTAGAGAGAGAAGGTCACCATGACAATTTTTTTTGTTCCAGAATCAGTGTCCCTCACACGGATTTAGACTGCACGTGAGTTTTGGGGTGTGTGCTTATGTCTGACAAACAGCAGTGAACTATTGTCATTTGGCAGCCCGCAGTTCTGTGTAAACTCATGCTTTTTTATTAAAGGCCATAATTTCAAAAGAACTCAACATCTACATTTCTTAGTAAAGACAGTGCTTATGGCAGCTGAAGCTGAACCTGTCTAAAATGTAGCCACTTACCTCCATGCCCTAAAAGAAGCTAAATATATTTTTAAAAACCTGACTTCCAAGTATAAATGATAATGTAAGTTGAAATGCAGGTTGTTAAAACATTGTAGGGGAGTAACTGTAGAATTCCTTGACTGGTGTTTAATGCTAGGATTTTTTTCCCGATCAGTAGAAATATGCATAGTGTTTCATTACTTTGCACAGAACATGCCTTGTAGTCTAACACACAAACAAAATGTTTCTCTTTCAGGTATTATTCCCCTGGATATTCTGAGATACTTCTGGAAAGGGTGGAAAAATACCAACCAGTTTTATAAACTTCAGTCTTTTATTAGAGCTGCATTTCACATTTATGCCTTTATGACTGTAATACAAATACAGCTGTTGAAAGCCTTGCTTGATTCTCAAATCTCCTTCTACTGTTTGAACTACTGAAAAAGCTCAGAAATTCCAGCAAGCTTTATTTTGTTCTTTATAAACTTGTTTGTTGCTAAGTTTTTGTTCCCTTTTGTTTTTCTTTAGCATTACTACCAGATATTCCCACATTTATGAATGGAATTTCATGCAAGAGGGATGATTTATCACAGAAGCTTTTTTAGAATCAGTTCCTTTTCCTTCCACAAGAAAGATTTGTTATCTCATTCAAATTTTAGCCTTCTCAGTACTATTGCCATTTTCCCCTTTTGCCTTTGCATGTTGTTTAAAGCTTCCCAAGCTTGATGAGGGTGGAAAAAGCTGGCCCCTGTGCTTTTTCTAATTATGGTGTTTTTTCTGCACTGAGGTATCTCCTACTGCTACCTTTGAGGAGGTAAAATGTTGTGATTTTACATCTCCAAACATGTTAGTAGCAGCTAAAGAAAGAAACAATCAGATCTGAAGATGATACAAGGGCTGAATTCTGCATGATATGATAGTGTGGTGATCCTGGCCTGGTAGATAGTAAATCTTCTGCAGAAGTCCTCCTAATTGAGGCAGGATTTGCTGTGGAGGAAAGGAGCAATATGCTGTTTGGCCTGTGCGTTGTTGTTCCACTTGAGAAGGACAGAGTGAAGTCAGAACTTTTGTGGAACACAAAGGGAAGGACTGCAGGAGTTTTGGCTCCATGGGGGTCAGCAGCACATTTGTGTGGCTGCAGGAACACTGTTAGCAAAGTTCTGAGCACATTCAGAGGAAATCTGAGCACACTTAGGTCGCACTGATTGGAGTGATGGGACTAAGGTGGCTTTGGGACTTGTCCTTCAAGAACTGAAATAGCTGAAGAGTTGAGTTGAAACACATTTGGAACTTAAGTCTTGAAGCTGCAGATTACATTGACATAGAGGTATGAGCTCTTTCCCATCTGTAGAACATCCTGAAACTATTTTTACCTTCTTGTGGAGAGTGAAAAGACTTTTACATTCTGCTTACTCCTCTGGTGTATCACACAACAAACAACCCTCTAGTCTTCCCTAATATGTAACTGTCATTTACCATTTTTTGTTCTAACCATTTTTCATTTTCTCGTATGCAGCAGTTTGGGGTGTGCGGTTTTTTTAATTTCTTTTTTTTTTCCCCCAAAGACTATTAAACAATATTTCTGGAATGGGATATCAAAATACTGGAAGCCACAAGGAAAGACAATATTTGAAAACCTCCCCAGGAGAGAAACTTGTCTACTTTTTTAAACATAACTGAATGGGTTTATAAAAGAAGGATAGTCTCATCTATTACTTATAAAGCAGGAGCAAAGACTGATTGCAGTTGGAAATTATTTAGAGTGGCTTTTCTTTGCCAAATTCCGAATTACTATTTTTTAAAAATTCTTTTCAGCATAGTTTTCAACAGTTCACAGAAACATTGGTGGGCTATCCTGTGTTAAAATTTATTTCTACAGAGGGCTGTGCTCCTGCTGTGAAGTAGTTGGTGCTCTCAGACTCTGCTTTTCAGGAGGAGCAGGGGATGCACAGTACCTTACTGTATGGAGACTGAGACAGAAACTGTTGGTGTCATGAATGTTGGTATAGAATCCACACCAGCTGAGTTCTTTCCTTAGCTCACAGCTAAGTGAAAAGCCTTGGAACTGACTAGCTTCTACCAAATGCCTTTTTGGTTTTAGTGTTTATATTCTGAATGCTAGGACACTAGTGGAAAAACTTTGGGACTCTTAACAAGATTGTTGTTAAGAGTAATTTTCTCATGTGCATTACGGATATTTAAAAATCAAATCTTGTACAATCTCTGAAACAAAATGCAATGGAAGGGCTTTGAGACAGTCTCGAAGGATCTGAAGCCTCTGTTTTCCCTGACAGAGCAGAAGTGGTGCAGAGGGCTGCGTGCAGATGGGAGGCAGCAGAGACATGGAGCTGTGCGTCCCCATAGCTGCCTCGTGTGCTCGGGAGCACACCCACCCCACACAATGCTAATGTATATGTTTTGTGCAGGGAGAGCAAAGAGGCTTCAGTCCCCTGACAAATGTGCTCCTGCTGTGTCACACTGTGCTACACTGTAAGGATTCCACAGGGTTAAATTTCAATGCCTAAACAATTTGTTCACAGTCTTTTCACAGTCTTTTTCTGATTCCTGACAAAGGAAATGATTGCACAAGGCAAACCTTCAAAGCGATCTGATTGTGTAGAGTACAATCTAAATCAGACCTAGCATAAATACATCTTTACATCCACTGGGCAGCTCTGGCCTAGGCCAGTGGCTGTTTGGCCTCTTGTTGCAGGACTCTTGGACGATGCCACATCCCATTAAGCTGCGTCAGTGCAAAGTCTTCTCCCACGTAGTTTGAGACCCCCGCAGTTGTTCTTTGCTGGCAGGCTGCGTCCCTGCCTTGCACAAACACCTTGTGGCAGAAGGCTTCCCTGGAGGTACATGTCTGCACAAGACAGATCTGGCCCTTTACAGCAGAATTATTGCTAATTTGTGTTTTACTAATGTAACTATGGCAAGAGTTGCTTTTTTCCTGTAGTGTTTCACAAGGTGTTTCTGCAGTGTTTCTATTCCATCATCTCGTTTGGTTTAAGTCATCTTCTAAAACTATATTAATGTTTGTAATAGCTACTCTGGCAGGCTTCAAGTGTGTATCATTTGTCTCAATTTCATATAATAAAATGTAGATTTGCATTTTAATTCATTCAAATTCTGTTTTCATGCTAGTGTGTGACTGTGGTGCTAGAGAAGATGAACAACAGGCTCATTTTGCAGCTTGGGCCTTACACTGCCTTTGAATGTTTGTCTCGGTTTCCCACTCAATGGTGCCTACTTTGAAGCTTAGGACGTACAGGCATTTCAAGTAAGAGTCCCTCTCACAGAGGTGGCTTATTAAGACACACAAAGAAAATTAAGCCAGTGCTTTGGCAGAAATAAATGTAAGCCCTTAAATAATTTTGCCTGTTCCTTTGACTGCAGCATTGGGACTTTTCAACTCAAGTCTCTAAAGATCTTCTCTAAGGGCCCGAGCCATGATTTTTGTCTGCATTACTACAGTTATTATTACATCTACAGATGTAAACCAGAGCCTTGAAAGAACATGTGGATGTGTAGAACTTTTACCGTATTTCATTCAGTGGATGGATTAACTGGCCTACAAAAGCTCCATTCTTTATCTGAATGACTGGAAACCTAGAGGATCTGAAAAGGGGAAATTCAAGGAGTTCAACTCTTGTGCATATAATATGTTCTGCATGTCCAGAGGGATTTACCAAGGCATTGCTTTGTCTCATCTGAAGTGATCAATCTGCTGGAGATCTGCATCTTAACAAACAAATGAACAAAATGTTGAAGGAGTTGAATGGAACTAGTAGAGGAAATGAATCTCATTTTGTGAAGTAAAGCATAAAGTTACTGCAATTAGGAAGTGGATGGAGTGTGAGTAGATCTTCAAGTGTTCTTGATTTGGTCTAGGGGGTTGTAAATTAGCTTGGCCGAAGGGGAGTTTTAGGCATGGAAAATGCCATGGGATGCATTCAACTTTGTTATAAATTGGAGTCCTCTGATTTCTGGGTATGTAGGGGTGGCAGACAATTGTCTCACTGTGTGAGGAATCTGTGAAAGCGTGCTTGCCTCAATCTCTTCCTTAATGGCTGCTTGGTTTCCAGTATCTTGGTTGTTGGAATTTTAGCTCTCCCTTTGTGACCAGGGGAGAAAGGAAATATGGAGTAGGACTGGATTGCAAAGCCAGCGGTTCCACTTCTTGCACTAACATAGGATTGCTTTTATGGTCTTAGATAATTATTACAGATCCCTATGATTCATCATCTTCATCTGTGAAGTATCTGTTCTACTCCTTTGTTAACTTACAGAAGTGCTGGGAAAATTAAATTCATATGAGACGGATGCAGCAGAACTTAAGTTCTTTATAGCTAATACCATATTCAGAAAGAAATATTGTTCAAGAACCTATAAAAATTTACCTAGGAAATCTTGGAGATGCTGATTTTAGAATTAGAGTTGAACTAAAAGTCAGTGGATTTTGCGAGTTTCCTCATCTGACACAATTTAAAGGGATTATGGAGAAAGAGAAAACTATTATATCTTGTGACTATACTAAAACTATTGATGTTATTTTTGTATAATACTTAACTGATAATATTGATGCTACTATGCTTTATTCTGCAGCCAGCGCTGTAATTTAGCCAGTGAAAATACTAATTACGTTACTACTGCTGTAACTGCTGTACTGTATTTCTAGATACAGCACAAAAGACTGAGTTAGACAATATGTATAAGCAATACTAAGGCACACTTTGAGGATGAGAATGCCTTTAAATCAGGAAATGATTTTGTGCTGCCTTTCACGAGAAGTGACTCCTGCTTGGGTTAAACACATTTCTTCTGTGTCCCCCCCACCTGGAGAGTGGATCACGAGGCTCTGAGTGCTCGGCGAGGTGCTGAGGGACTGGGAGCTGCTGTCCGTAGCAGAAACTGGTTGTGTTCACTCTCATGCATCAGCAAGCCATGGAGAGGAACAATGTCATCAGTTTAGCATATTTCCACGGAGATTTTGAAGGCTTGCTTTTTCTTCATAATTCTATGCTTGTTCCTGCTTCCAAATTGAGTTAAAGTGTAGGTACCCAGATTAACATTAGGTGTTCTGTATTTTATTCCTTTCGTAACAAAAATTAAATTTCAAGAGGTGACAAAGGTGTGTTAGCGTATTTCTTTAAAACAAAGCTTTTGATTGCTTTTTTGTGTCAAAATTAGCAGCAAAACTCTTCATAATCTTGTGACAAGAACTGTGCCCTTTGCTCTCAAGGAAAGTTTTGTCTTGAGTGATGCAGACTGTTTTCCTATTTATAATTAGGTCTGATGCCCTCTGTACATGTTCACCTTTCAATATTAGGTCAGTGCTAAAGCCATTATCAACCTAAAAGGTTGGATTACTACCAGGATCCAGCCTGTTGCCCCACAGTGCTATAAATTATATTACAATCTATTGTTTAAAATTAATAATATGCAACATAGAGGTCTGATGGAATCATGTTAATGAGAACACTGAAGCTTCATTGACTTGCAATATCATTAGAGCTCTGAGACAGGTTTATAGCCTTGTGCAAAGTATATTTCTGTTGGTTTAGACACAGTATTTATTTGGTCACACCCAGCCAAATGTTTCCTTACTAAATTAAAATAAATGCTGGTTAGTTCAATGAACTACAAAGATGTATAGTGTAATTTCAGGTTCTCAAGTCACAGAAAATAAGCCCCAACAATGGAAATCAGCAGAGAATCAAAAATGATGGATACACTAGAGTGAATATGAACAAAGAGGGAAGGGAGTTCACTGGGTTGGGTGCAGTTAATATTTTGTGACTCAAGTAATGTATAAAATTTGGAAAGAACAGCTCCCATTTGTAGTCTGCCCTGGTCTTTATATAACCCCTCCCTGTATACACATGTGTACACACTCACAAGCATAGTCAACCAAAATGTAATCAAAATTATTTCTGTCTGCTTTCACAAGACTTGCCTCTGTAAAGTATCTGTAGGGGCTGGTGGAGAGCAGGTCACGGGCAGCTCCTCTGCTCACTAATGCCAGATTTTTGGTACTAATTTCCATCAAGGCCAGCAGCACACATCTGATTTCCATTGCAGTGAGAATCGGGCACTAGATCTGCATCACCTGTGCTCTGAACAGCTCTGCTTTCTGCTGGAAACAAAGCAGAAGCAAGAAAATACTTCCCTCCTTTCTTCTCCAAGAGTGCTTCAAATGAGGGAATGGTAAGAAAATCTTTCTAGGCTTGGGGAGTGGCTCATGCTCTGTGTTGGAAACATAATCTGCAGCCATGCAGAGCATGAGATAGAAAGGGAGGTTTGAAGAATCAGTAATGTGCTGGTGTTGCAGCTCTTACCTGCTTTGGGAAGTGGCTATTAAGGAAGCTTCAAGTTTCCCATCTTTTTTCATGGGTAAACACCTCCTTGCTGTAGCTGTCCCTGAGTTCGGTCATGGGGCTCTGCCTCCTGCTCTGGGGACAGGCGACTGCATCAGTGGCACTGTGGCAGTGCTCATGCCAGCCAAGTATTGGATCGTGATTCCTAAAGACATTTTTATTTTATGGAAATGGAAAGGAGGATAATTTAAGCGATTTTTAAGCAGTTTAACAATATGAAACTTCCTTGCTTTCAGTCACTCCAGAGCAAATCCTAGACCAGCTTATCTATGAAGGCTACAAGGTCTTCGAGCACACAAGAAACAGGGAAATTTGGCAGTGGAAGGCTGAAGAGGGTTCAAGGGTAGTGGGCCTTGTGCCTGTGCTGCTTGTATGCTGTCACAGCCAGAGCAGGGTAACTGAAATCTGTCCTTAATTTGCATGGATTAAGACCCCACCCTGCCTTAGAAAAGACAGAGTATATCCATACCCAGAGCATTTGTCTACAGGGCAGAGAGATTACAAGTTCTTCTCCCTGCCTCCATCCCATGTCCACTTGGCATCAGTGCGCCAACATTACCTGGCTGGCTCTGGCACAGTGAGGACTTCCACCTCCTCAGGATGTCCCAGGGGTAACATTCATAATGCTTTGAAGTTGGAAACTGCTATGAGTGCTAAGTGTTGTTACTGTTCACCAGTGCCATCAATGTATAGGTGACCATAACTCATTTTCCTCTGATAATTCCCTTGGTTAAACTGAAGAAAATGAGCTGCTTTGATGACTATGTTTTAAGAAGCTGCCATTTCAGAAGCTACAGCTATGCCTGTGATATATCATCCTGACTGACAGCAAGAGCAGAATCTTGGCTTTCCCTCTGAGGTGTGGAGCTCCAGAGCTCCAGTTTGGACCATCTCCCCTTATTTTTGTATTTTTTTTAATATCATGCCTGACCTACTAGTAAAAAAATCTGTTAAAATTTTTGCCAAGGACTCAAATTATCATGAGCTCATGAATCACTACTTTAGGCCTAGCCCTTCCTCTCCTAAGTGTTTTTTAAAATCCGGATTTGTGTTTATTCTAATGTAGTCGTGCAATGCAAATGTTTGGTAAAATTGCCATTTAATTTACAATAGAAGAGTGCTTTAGCAGCTGTTTTATAGCAGTTTAACTACTCTGACCTAAATGACTGTTCTTAAGAGATTGAAAAGTAATTGAAAATGTAAAGTCTAGGACCATCCTTTTTTTTTTTTTAAACATCTTTCACATGGCTTATAAACAATTTGAATTCCTCTGCAGAATTCAGATCAGAGAGGAAAGAATGTCAGTTTACTGGGAATTGTTCTCTGACCACCTGAGAAAAATGAGGTTTTCATCCTCTTGAACATCATCTGGAGTTATGATAAAACATGCTCTCAGCTGGATTCCTTCTGTGTGAAAACAGACAGAGCTACATCATTGCACACCTAAAGGAAGGGCACAAAACTACAAAAGCAATCTAAAATCTGGATTTTTTCCTTCTTCTTTGAGGCCACAAGTAATTTTCTGTAATCTCAATGAATATTATTTGAATCTTGAAAGAAGGATATACATCTCCCTTCCCCTCAATGTGAGCAGTCCAAATGAACAGACCTAGACATCTTTCATACAGAGTTAAGTCACCTCTCAGGATCATAGTGTGAAAACCCCTAAGCAATAACTATTGAAGGAACTGCAAAAATCTACAAAACTAAAAGGTAATTCATGAAAATCCACAAGTAAATTAATAAAACTTCAGCTGAATGTTCATTCCAATCTGTAGCAGATGAATGAAATGTGGTGCTAGTGGTGTTGGAATCCTGTGGTGATAGACACATGAAGAATAGATAAAAGATGGTTGTTAGTCAGCTAATGGTGCAGACAGGCCATCCTACTTGTCTGGGGAGCTGGTCCTGAAAACCCTGAGCCAGGCAAAAGCTTTTGTTGATCTGAGGGTGGCTGTGCACTGGCAGAAGGTTCCAGGCTGGGGCATATGGGAGTCAGATGACAATGGTGCAGCTCCCATTATGTACTCTGGACTGGTGGGCTGGTTAGATGACAAAACTCTGCAACTTCACACAAGTGCGGTGTAATTCGAAGCTGTTCTGCAGGGAAACCGTAGGCAGCAAGTACAATTTCTAAGCCTGATATAAATTCCATCCTGTTTAACTGCCACCAGTTCTACTGCTGCAGATGAGCAAACCAAGTGGAAGAACAAAGCAATGGAGAGAATTGATCTGGCTTCATATGGCAGTTGAAAAACTTTCCATTAGAAGAGCATCTGCCATAGCCCCAAAAACACAGAACTCAGGTCTTTGCTGTTGTGTGTTGCCATATTGCTGTGCCCTAAGTGGGCAGCTGGTCCATTTGCTTCCTTCCCTTTCTCCTACTGAGCAAAATAGTGGTTCAGTCACTGTCTTCTGGATTACCTTACCTCTTCTCTGTCTCTTCCCCCCCCCTTTCATTTCTTTAACTGAAATTCACTGATGCACATATCTCCTACATGATTTTTTTCTGTGGAACAAATGCAGGAATCTCTACTTTAGCCCCTTCCAATGTTTTTCCAGTCCTCACATACTCCCTCTGTTCCTTGATTCCAAGTCATGATGCACTTAAATAATTTGTCCCGTTTTTATTAGGCTAATTACTCTTCACATCTCCTTCAGCCCTTCTGAATTACCACTCCACACACTGCTTGTCATATTTCACACTCCTTTTGTTTGACTTTGCTTTATCCAAGGCTAGTTACTGAGTGTTGGCAGAATTGTTACAGCATCTCACAAACAGCTGTTTTTTGCTGTGACAATAGGCTGATGTATGCTCCAGAGCGAACACACAACCTGCATATTAAATACTTACAGTGTCATGATAAGCACAACCAAGTTTTCAAATACTTAAAAAAAAATTAAGATGGTGATTCAAAATAGGAAATAATTGAAAAGAAACATTCCCAAACTGAGGAGCAGGCATGCTTGAGACACACAGTATCAGCTGTCAGGCAAATCTCAAATAAGATCTCTTGCAGTAAAAGACTTTGAGAGAAAAACACCATGGGCCCCATGATGTCCTGTGCATAGGCAATGCAGTGTGTGGATGCCTGCAGTTTCTGCTGGGTTGTATCTGAGTAAAGGAATCATGGAGTAAATGCTGCTCTACTTACCCAGCAAGAGAGGATGCTCCTATTTTACGGAATTGATTTATTTATTCAAATAAACTTTTATCATACAACTACGTCACAATCACACTGAGAGGATATTTTAATGACTGCTTTGGTTAAAGCTGTGTGGATTACACTGCTGCTTTCATCTTTCCCTCTCCTCTCTGTATCTTTCTTCCACCTTTCCATTACTTTTCCCCATTAATGTTCGATGCACGCTCTGAGGTATGTCTGTCGGTGGGTATTACTTTCACCAGCCTTTCCCTGCAGTAGTGTGTCTATAAATGGCAGACAGCATCATTCCTAATTACATGTTGCCCCCAGATGCTCCAAGGGTGATGCTGATGGATTGCTGTGTGGGTGGTGTTGAAGGGGCTGGGGGAGGGGAGCTGGGATGCAGCTCCTCTAAGTGGTAGCAGAGGTCTCTCTTCGGTCTGGGCTCATCAGTCCTCCCTCGGTAAAGTGAGCTCAAGGATCTCTGAGATCATGGAACTGGGCATTGGAAAAATGGGACGCAATGCAGGAAAGGCTTCAGAGTACAGCCCAAACAACGGGGGAAGCGGGAGGAGCTGGGAGGCACAGAGAATTCATCCGTTACCTGTCCGTGCAGGAGGCACACAGCACGGAGGGCTGACAGGGTTCACGTGCTGCTACATCTTGCTGCCCTGATCTCGCTTTCCCAGCCCCGGTTCCGCGCCGGGCGCGGGGCTCAGCGCGCAGCCGGAGCGCGGCTGCCCCGCCGCTGCGGGGGCTCGGCTCCTTTCCTTAGAGGTGTTTCGGACAGGGACCTGCTGCGTGGGGTCAGAGATCCCTGGCGTGGTAGAAGGCAGACTGGGCTTTGGAACTGAATCAGGCCGAATTTGGCTGCCAAAAGTGTGGCTACGGAACTGGTTGAGCCACTCCTACCAACTCCGCGGCCGGGCTGTGGAGGAACAGGCAGAGCCCCGGCAGCCTCTACCCACGAAAAGCACCCCCCTTCCCTGGCCCAGGGACTGGCATTCCTGCACCGGGAGGCTGAAGAGGAAAAATGGGATGGTGAGTGATCCTGGACCTTAAAAGGATGCTCATCAAACCCCAGAGAAATCCACAGAACGATGAAGAACTGAAGGACGGCATCTCCAGTCAAGTGTTTGTCGGTTTTGAACGGACCTTTACTCCGCAATGTCTGATATTGGGGAAGGAGGAAGTGAGAGAATGCACGTGTGCAAAAGCACATCTGCAGGATCTGATTCCTTCTCTTTTTAACTGTTTTGTGGTCCGTGAAGGGGTTTATATTTAGTGTGCCTGGCAGGTCAGCCTGCCAGCTGGGCAGCTACTAGGAGGACGTGGATGGAATAGGCAGTACTTTGGGGACTGAAGCAATTGGTCTCCATGGGTTTTTACATCTCAGGCTTAGTGCCAGGCTGGGAATTTGCTCCATCACAGTGTGCACTGAAACTGGGAAGTGTCTTGGGATGGTGTGCTGGAGCACAATCAAGAATGTAAGGCATCAACCGCTGCATCAGATCAGTGGTCCATCCAGCCCTGAGTCTGACAGTGCTGCCTACAGAGAGCAGGTGAGCCTGTCCTCTCTGCATTCCCCCAGCATCCCCAGTGGTTGGGTTTGGATGTTAGAACTCATCACTGCCTAACTCTTCTAGTGTCTGCTTATAGAGCCATTGCCAACTCACTCAATTTTATGAAGTCCCTCTAGAGCTACTTGCCTGAAAGACCTTTGTGACATACAAGCTGTTGTTGTACACTCCCCTGTTCGGGTATTCACTGAAAATGTTGAGTAAAGCCAGTCCTGCCATAAATCCCAAAATGTGGAGATCTTGCTGATGCCTGTTTTCCACCCTGAAAAGTGGCTGTTAGGCCTTATCTTTTGCTTCATGTCCTGCCTCCAATTTTTTATCTGTAGAGTCTTCCCATCATGTGGTGAGTTAGTTTCTCTGATAAGCTTTGGTATAGAACCTGATCAAAAGTTTTTTCAAAACTGGACAGTTCTGTGTCTGCTGCACCCACTCTCTGTCTTTTCTGGTGCATTGTGAGGGCTGTGGTGGGTTGGTGGGGCAGAGTTTCTCTCTGCAGAAGCCACACTGCTTTGTTCCCAACAGATCATGTTTATCCTTGTCTACTTTAATTTTTTAGACCCTCCTGCCATTAGTAAGGATGGATGGCAAACTTCCTGGTCTGCAATTCCCAGGGCCCCTTCTGAAGTCCTTTTTGTGGCTGTGAGTTGCAATGGCAGGCTGCCAGCCCACTGACAGCCTGGGCTACCCTCCCCATCCTGTGCAGCCTGAGACCGAGGGGTGTGGATGAATGGTAGTCAGGGACAAAGTGGAGCTTTTCTCAGGAGTGGAAACCACTATCCAGGGAAGTGTCAATAACTCATTTATTTTAAGTTCAAAACACAGTTGCTCAACTTCTGAAGGGAGTACTTAGGTGCCAGTTATTTTTCCTGCTCTTCCCTCCAGAGGGACAAGGTATTTTACATGACTACTCATACAGTGGTCAGCAAAATACAAAGATGAGTAGAGATTAGGTGGTAATACAACTTCTGTCATGGGTCTCATACCTGCTATTGATATATAATTGGTACTTGGTGGGATATTCCCTACAGTGTGATGGAAATACCTGCATTGGCAATGTATTGGAGTGAAGGGGGAAGAGAGAGACTATACTCTCAAATCATACAGATCAGGATTTAACCAAAGGCATGAGCACAAAACTGAATAACATAGTTAGTACAGACCCTTTGGGCTACAGAAACACTGCAATGAAACGTTTTTGGCTTGGCTATTAATGGAGGTGTCTTACGTGACACCTGATGAGGGACAAATGCTGCTATGAAGCCTCTGAGAGGATCCAGCTTGTGAAAGAAACTGTAAGGCAGCAAAAAATTTTCTTGTGCCTGCTCACAGGCAATGCAGTGTTGCCGGTAATGCTCTTTACTGATCATCACCAAAACAGGAAAAAATGAAAATACAAAAGCAAAAAAGAAACAGCAAACAGTAAATAAAAACACAGGAGGCAGCAGTAAAACGTCAATTTTTTGTTGTCCTCGATGCAACTGCCAAGGAGCTTTGTTCTGGGAAGAGAAAGTGCCACAGCACAATGGGAATGCTTGCATTGGATGGGTTGTCATATCTGTCATCATTATAAACATGGGCAGATGATGATCTCTCCATTCTGTTTCTAGTTTTTCTTAGTCTCCAGAGATGCTCATCCAGCTGTTTTCACCAGAAAATTTATTCAGCTAATTTGTCCACTTTTCTTTCTTGTTTTCTTACAGTGCTTCTTTCCTCCATCAAGCTGGTAACATCTTCTCTGTGCTCACTGCTTCTTTAAGCCCTTCCTGTTCCTGGAGATGCTGACTACTTTCTGGTGCCTGGAGGTGTGTTAGTCTTCCTCCTTCACTGCTTTTTCTGCACAATGTGGCATCCCATGCTGCTTGAGGAGGGGGCAAGGTGGGGGAAGAGAAACAGGCAGTGGCTGGGGCTCTTTAAGTGGGTCACTTCTCACTGATACAGGCTCCTTCCTCTCCTCTTACACACTCATCCCTTGGGTACTGACCCCACGTTTATTTTCTAGCCTGCAGCAGCAGTGTGTCTAAACCCAGGCAGATGACAGCATAGCTTGAGAGTTCAACTACTGCTGTAAGATTCTGGAAACAAGCAGGTTTCACAAGGCTACAGCTTGAGGGAAAGTATTTCTAGAAGCCAGTTCCTCTCCAGAGTTTCCAGAGAAGATGTGTATGATCACTGATATTTTCCAGTCTTGGTTTTTGGTAACTGAGTTGAAGAAAGGTACTCTAAGTACTTTTCTTCTTTTTTTTCCCAAATGATAACTAGGATATAACAATCCTTCCTAATTATGTAGCTCTCCTCACCCTGAGCTTGTCACAGCCTGTGTCTGAGGAGGACCACTTCAAATGAGATTTATGTGCATTTGGTATAATTTGAAACAGACTGAAACTTAATGTCAGGGCATTTCATGACAAAATTATGATGGAAGTCATCTGGGGACCTGCATCGGCAGCACACAGCCCTTCTCACTGGAGCTGTTCCTACCTGCTTACCACAGCCTGCAAAACAAACAGCCCCGCGTGCAATCGCAGTGCAGGGAAAATGCCGCGGTGATGGATGATGTCCAGGTGTGACCTTTCACCTGTCACGGTAGCCAAAATCTTTGTGGGAAGAGCGCAAGATGGAAAATTATGGGATAATAAAATTTAAAAAGATCAGTCAGGTGTAGAATTCTGTTGTTAAAAGAAGTATTAACTATTTTTGAAATACCCAGTCATCTGACAGGCCAGGCCACACCTGAAAGGACGACTGGTAAAGCCCCAGTTGGCTGCAGCAATTCAATCCAAAGGGCAGCTGGCTGATGGCAGGGGCAGAGCGTATCGTCAGTGAGCTGCTACAACGGATGCAAGAAACTGAGCACACAGTCTATTATCAAATGCATGGTGGAAATTTGACATTTCAGCAATGTAATGTGCTTGTTTTTCCGGCAGAATGAGACTAATATGCTCCTTTTCCATGCAGCGTCATTCACATCTGAGCAAAATAAATGGGGAAGAAGACAATTTTGGTATCTATTCTAGGCATTGCTAATTTTAGTGCCACCAAGAAGAGGGATTTTTTTCCCCCTCTTTTTTCCTTTTTTTTAAAAGAAAGTACAATAAAGCACATGAATCTTAGAATAAAAATAATTTTGAAGGGCAACATATCTTCTGGTTCTTTGATACTGGCACCTTGATAGCTGCAGTACATCCGTTATGTTGTCTGGAATGAAAACCAGCTGTCAAACTCTGACACAGTGGAGTTATGAAATCTTTCCCGCTTCTCTGAACCCCCAAAGCAAACCAGTGTTTGTGTAGCTGAAATAAATTGAGAATCACCATGAATGAAACCTTCTTAATTCAGTGCCATCAATACAAAAGATTACATCTCTAGTCTGTGTGCAAGAGGTTTTGAATCCTAATTTTTGAATCAGTCACCTGTCTCCCTTTTGCAGCTCCTCCTTCTACCACTGTGGTAGTACATAAAGAAAGAGATTTGCGTATCGAAGGAAAACGGTGGAGAAAGGCTTGTGCTTGGCCTGGCTTCTTTGAAATGCATGCAGACATATTTATTTCCCCTATGATACAGCTCCTATTATGTGCTTTGCATCTTTAAATGTGTGAAGCATCATGCCTGCCTGGCAGGACCCTGAGATTCAAGTCAGAAGAGAGACAGGCTTTGTTTTCTCTCTCATGGAGATTTTGCTTTTGGTCTTCTGTTACCATTATGTCGGCTTGTTGAGAGAGTTAGTAAAAAACCCTATAATGTTTTCCCAGTTTCTTTACATTTTCTGCGCACAAAGAGCAAAATGCACATTTTCCCCCTGCACAGGGATATGCTGCAAAAAGAAAATGTACAAAACCTCAGTGCTAGAAGCAGTGTCTCCTATGCTGCAGAGCCTTCTCGCAGCAGACAGGCAGGCTGCACGCTTGCATTGGAAACTGCAAAACAAAGAAAATAAACTCACAGGCAGACATTCTGGAGTGCCTAAGGACTATTTCTGTTCCTATCAGCCTGCTCCCAGCCAGGACAATAAAGAAGACATGCTGCTGCTGGAGGCCCCATACATGCCACTGCATTTTGCAGATGAGGCATTTGTCATCGCAGTTTCAGATTCTTTCTTTTTTCTAACTGGTTCATCGATATTGTAGAGTACAAGAAAGTAAGAATACTATGGAAGTAAATCTTCACCTGTGGTAGATTACTAGTTAAACTGGTTAAGCACTGATCTGATTTTGTAAGTTCCACATGAGCAACTGAAAGGGTTGCAGTCAGCAGGGAGCGAGGCTTGGCTGCATCCGGTGGGGGTAGCTTTCCTGCAGGGTGAGAAGTTTGAGCCCTGAGTTTTTCAAGAAAAAGTTTCCTTCTCCCCACTCCTATATGGGCTTCTGAAGCTGCATGGTGGCTGTTTCCTGAGAGGAGGTGAGTCTAAAGCAAGCCAAAGTGTGTGAAGCCACATTAGCATTAGGGTTTGTTTGTATGGTCAGAGGCTTAACCATGCTGTCAGTCCTGATGAGTTCATGAAGAAGTTATGGCAATTTGTGGGGAGGCCTCCAGGCTTTCACATGAGGTGTGGACTGACTGTGGTTGGAGCTGCATTCTTTTTTCCCCCTGTAAAAGTGACCCCCTTGGAAAATAAACCCTGGGACTTATGTCAGAGGAGTAGTCTGCATGCATTGAATAGTGACAGAGCTGCAGTGTGTGTAGCTGTGTGTGCACATGGAATAGAAGTGCTCATACCAACATCCTCCCTCAAGAATCCTGTTGTGGGAGGACAGTTATAAATAACTCTTTGGCCACTATAATTGTTCTGCCGGTACAGGCTGCCAGAGAAATACCTTGACTCAGCACATGCCTGAACAAGGTCCTCTCCCAGGCAGCACCTCCCACCGTACAGACGTCCCTGCAAAGTCGTGTGGGTGCCTGGTGGGGCAGCGAGCCCCATCTGGCTGCTGCTGCAAGCTGCCATAAGCCAGTGCTGAATCAAATTAATGTTTGTAAAACATACTGAAGACCAAAAAAAAGCACTGCTTAAGCACTAGTTAATATTATTTCAGTGCCCCCAGTTACAATTCTGTTGTTGCAAGAACGGCAGGTGCCTTTCGCCACAGTGGTACTCTGGCTGTTCCCTGTGGAGAAATGGACGTTCTTCTCCCACTCTCACAGAGCCACACTAGTCTTCACTGAGCCACGTAAGATGGCCTGGCCTCTTCACTGACAAGAGGAACAAAATTGTCCCTCGTGCTAGTGTTCTTAACATCTACTGCTGCAATGATTTTTATGCCTCTTCTGGCTGCCACAGTCTCACCAAAGAAAACTCCCTGGCCGTGTACCAGCTAGGAGGCTACAGCTGAATTTTTTTGCTGTTGTTCCTGAAACGATGAGAATTCTTTTTGATGATTACATGGGACACTCTTTCTCTTATTTTAAAAATTGCTCTCAAATTTGTAATTAGGAAGTTGTCATTGGTCTTTTTTTCAAAGCAGGTTCTACATGGAGTAAAGAACCTAGAGATGTGATTTTTTTTTTAATCACTTGGAGTACCAAAATGGCTATAAATGAATCCAAATGTAATTTTCTTGGGAAAATAATTCCTTTGTTATACAGGCCCTTTTTGCTATATATTTCAGGGCCTGTTTTACTGGTGTAATTTGAAATTTTTCAGAAAAAATCCCTGCCTTTTTTGTTCATGCAAATAACGATTCTGGATTTTTTATTCTGCGAATCCTGTCTCTGAGACTGCTTTTTTATTAATGTCTACAAGTAATTGCAAAAGACTTATTATCTTCAGAATATCACTCTAACTTTCCAAGAACCTATTTGAACGTACACAGCGTGTTCCCAACTGCATGGCTCAGTTTAAACCACTACAATTACTTGGAGGTACATAGGTCTGCTAGTGTGTTACTCTTACATTGCTGTATCTCTTTCCTGAAATGGTGATGCATCATACCTTAATGTGAGTAAAACTGCATGTACAGTAAATGTTTTACCAGTATAACTACTTTAGTAAAATAAAATTATACCCTGTCTAATTATAATGAAAAAAACCCAGAGTGTTGACCAAGACTCACTTGTTAGTTCTTTATTACAGTACATTTCCAGCTGCAACAGAATTTAAATATCATATTTTCTCGTGTGTGTTATTTTAATTTTTTTCCATAATGTCATGGATTTTTTATTTCTAAATGCAATTTCACCATCAGTTACAATGGGAACATTTTTATCTTTGCCCTGTGTCCCATAGAGACAAACCTTGAGAAGTCAAACAGTAAGCTTTCAAAAATGAGCTTATCTGTGAGGTTAAACAAGGTGTGGCAACCCTGACATGGGGCTCCTGCCTCAAGAAAATATAATTTTTCCAGCCCCTTGAAGTAATCCTCATTCTGTAATGTGAAAATAGTTTTATAAATGTGTATTTATGTATTTTTAGCACTGTCATATACTGTGTTTTCAATGGAGATGTTATATTTAGAAGTTTCTCAAAATGTGGAGCATGTGTTAAGTTTCTTTTGCATAATCCATCAAGACTAATTTGATTCGAGACCGGTGCCTTTTTTTTCCCCCCATCTGTTTGGAAAAGTGCAGTTGTAGAGACATCAGTCATGTAACACTTTCTGTAAAACAGCTTTACTGACAGTTGGGAGTTGTCAGTAACCATGTGGATTTCAAGCTCTCAGTCTGGCTACGATGAGGAAAACCCTCCGACACATCATTTCCACAGAGCCACAGAATTTAAGGCTGGAAAGACCCAGAGTCCTCATCTAGATGACCTCCCGCCTAGCCTACCCAGAGATAAGTCATGTTTCAAGCCTAATAGCTGCAGAAACCACCAGGTTTTGGGACAAACATACACTCAATTTAATAGCATTTGCTCACCAATCACCATTAATTTATTTCAATAGTTAATTACAGTTATTTATTTCATATAAATGTTGTGGACATAACTGTGGCTTGTCTCCTGTTTCAGCTGGTCTAGCTTCGACTTCCAGCTTTTGGGAAGCTTTAAGAGATGCTGAGTCTGTGTTCCTTGTCTAAATATGTAGAGACCAAACTGTGTTGGGTGAGGGTAGAACAGACAGATGGCTCAGGAAAGCAAATTCCTGGAAGCGGGAAAGGAGTTCTGCAGGGGTAAAACCATATCCCTGCGGCCCTTGCCCACAGTCCACTGAGTTTCCTACTCAGTGCTGGGGCAGAGGCAGGAGCAAGGGCTTGGAGGGCTTGGCACAGGCTTGGTGGGCTGGACATGGGCTTGTAGAGCTCTGCCTTCGTGTAGGAGATGGAGGAAAACACATCAAAGTGCCCATAAAAGCTCTTTTCTTTCCAACTAAGAAGAAGCAAAACTCAGTTTTGCCCCCGTGTTGTTGAGAAATGTGGGATTGTCTCTTCAGACCAGTGCAGCAATCTCCACTGTGTTCACCTTTGGGAAGATACCATCCTGAAATGTTTCCAACTCGTACTGTAAGATGTTTTGTACCCTCTAGGACTCACTCCTGTTCGTTTGTGTCCCACTCAGGAGGTGGCCAGCAGAACAGCCCATGAAGGTCAGTGTCAGAGGTGACATAATTTACTGCAGCATAATTGGCCTATATTCAAGTCCTTTCCCTCACCTCTGCTCCTCAGCATGGGCTCTCTTCTGCTGTGAGTCTTTCATCATTCTATGTGTCTGAGCTTGCTTTTGGCTGCACTGGAAAGCTTATGGTTCCAGTGTGCCCCTGGAAATGATCAAGTTGACTCTTTGGGTTACAGTCTTTCCTCCTTGTTGCATACTGCTGCCCTGATTTTGGAGTTTTTAAAAATGTTACTCAGGAATCACTGTATCACATATTTTGTGAAAAATATGAAATGGTGTTACCTTCTTGCAAGTTGGAAATGAATCCACTTAATCTTATTTAGAATCATATTGTCTATCATTTCATACCTTTATCATTTTGTTTAATTACTTCTAGAATCAAGGAGTTCATCTAGGTCAACATCCTGCTTGAAATGGGACTGTGACCAACAGTGGATGAGGTCAGCAACACTACAGCTAAATCTTGAAACACCTTCGGAGAAGAAGTTCCACAGCCCCTCTGGGCAATCTGTTTCAGGGTTACCCTGCCCTCCCAGTGAACATGTCCTGTCCAGACCTCAGCATATGTCCACTCCTACAGCCTTTAGCACTAAGAAGACAAGTTTGACTCTTTTCTATATAGCCACCCTGTTCCAGCAGCCCTTAGCCTTCCCTTGATCAGATTAAACAGGCTCAGCTCCCTCAGCCCCTCTGATGTTGCTCCAGGCCTCTGATGACCTCAGCAGCACTTTACTGGACCCTTTCCAAATTGACACATTTGGCCTTATGCCCTCTGTAATCCCCAACTCCTTTCAACCTGGATGGTTCCTCAGAGAGGTGCTTCCCAGCGTGGAACAGATCATGTTTCCTTGTTGAACATCATGAGGTGTCTGTTGGCCCAGATCTCAAGTATATAAAGGAGCCTCTTCATTGAAGCGTTGCCGTTTGTCAGTGCAGACAACTTAAGTTATCAACAAATCTGACTGTGTCACCATCAAGGTATCTGATGAAGATACTGAACAGTGTGGATTTTGGTACTGACCCCTTGGGTGCACCTCTGCTTGCTGGTGACCTGTCAGGCATGACCAGAGAGTTTTCAGTCCCTCTTTCAACCTGTTTTTCTAGCCTACATCCTCTAAGCTTCCAAATGACATTATGTGGGATGGTGTCAAAACCTTACAGGGTACATTACAGCCAGCACTTTCATCTTCACACATTCAGTAATTTCATCTTAGAAAGCAGCCTGGTCAGTCAAATTTGATTTGCCATCAGTAAGTCCATATTACTTGTTCCCAAATATCTTTTTGGCCTCTATGGCCTTAGAAGTGGACCCCAAGAGGGGCACACTCCCTGATCTTCTAGTGACCGAGATGATGGTGATCAGCAGATAGTTTCTTTCTCGCCTTTCTAAAGATAGATGAGGTGTTAGACTTTTTCAGACACTGGGGACTTCCCCAGTCTAGACAGCTGTCACAGACAGCAGTGTTACAATCCCACTGGCCAGTTTTTTCAGGAAATGGGTACTGACCCTCATGTCCATCTCTTGTATGTTCCCGTTTTGCCTCTGGTTTCGTTAAGAAAATGCTTCTGTAGCCAATTAAGTATTCTGCTGAAATTCCATCTTCCTGCACAACAGGATAATTTTTTGCTGAGCTACTCAGTAAGTTGTCTTTAAAAATCATTCAGAACTTCTGGGCACATTTCCACGCTATGGTTGCATCTCAAGGGATTTTATTTAGCAACTCAGTAAACTGAAGTTTCTTCTTCTGAAATCCAGAGTAATTCTGTATCTTACCTTCCCAGCCTTGTTCTGGATCTGGAATTTAATAATGGTGACAGAAAATAAATCTAGGCTGATACTATGACCACATTCAGCACTGGAAGTCAAGGTCAGTGTAATCCTCAGCTGTCCCCTCCAGTACTCACATGATGGAATTATCCCTTGTGCAATATAAGGAGCTCCTGGATTGACTGGTCATCGTTGTATTACCCTTCCAGCAGATGCCTGGATGTTTGAAATGCTCCATAAGAATCAGGGCTGAATAGAAGGACACTCCTGCCAGTTTTCTGTAGGAAGTCCTGTTCGCAGCCTCCTCCTGGTTGGACATGCTGTGAGAAGCTGCCCCGTTTCCAGGAGGTGTGTCCCCTCTGCTCCTCACCCAGAGGTTCCCTCTGGTCTCAGCTTTCCTGATGGAGCTTGGTACAATCAGGGAACTCCTTAACATGGAGCACAATTCATATTGTTCATGTTTGATTCACTGTGAGTCACATCTTCTTGATTAATTTTGAATCTCTTGATTCATATCATTCTTGTTTCCTAATCAAGATGTCACTGATCTCTAACCATACAGTCAAATGCAGTCGAGGATAAGACATCTAATTCCTTTTCTTATTATCTGGGCTTGGTATAGAACTGTAATAATAATAATTACATATATTTCTTTATCCTCAAGTGCTTTGAACCTGACCTGCACAGAATTTAGTGTTCTCCAAGTCAAGCTACCTGCATGTGATGACATCAGATGAAGTTCTGTTTGCCAGAGAGAACTGCATTTGCACCCTAGAATACTGCAGCTGTGAAGGTGGAAGGTATTAGAGGGGCATGTGAGCAAATCTTTGTGCTAATGAAAGTACTGCACCAACATTAACATCAGGCTGAACAAGCAGAATTTTTTTCTTTTTTGGTTAATCCCCCAAAGCCCCAAACAATCATGCAAAGAATAGACTGTTTGAATGAAAGTCACACATTAACTTTGTTTTATATTTTGCTCCCACACCAGTTGAGGGTTTTTTTCTTCTTCTTTTCCCATTCATTCTTTTGACCAGATTTTTGTGTAAAAGAACTGAAGTAAAGTTGGTGGGGTTTTTTTTATTTTAGTTTTTTGTGGGGTTTTTGTTGGTGTGGGGTTTTTTTTGTTTTGTTTGGTTTGGTTTTTTTGGGTTTGGGTTTTTTTTTTTGTAAGCAGAAAGCTTGATGCAGATCTTGGGCTGTTCCTGTAGCCAGAAGGTGCAGCAGCCTGGCTGCACGGTGACTCATGGCCCTGTGCCACATTGCAAATAATGCTCTTATTAATCTCCCCAGGCTTTGTTCTGGCCCCCCTCCTAGTGGTGTCTGATTTCATGGTGTGGCATAGCCAAAGGTCAGATAAACTACATGATGGCCAGAGCTGCTACTGCAGAAGGAAATCGGAAATGCCTCTCCCAGCAGTTTCAGCAACGAGAATCGAGAGAAAAATAATTTCTTTTACTACTAACCTGCCTGATGCGTCATCTTGTGTTGCTGTTTCAGTAGAGGAAAGCTGTGGTATAGCAGTAACCCAGGGAAGCAGCCAAGCCCAGCTGTGTTGCAAATGCTTCTGGATCTGCCTGGCTCAGTACATTTTTCAGCAAATATGTTCTTTCTTTAGGTGTTTGATCATTTGCAACAAATGACAGTCCCAAGCTAGAAGAGATACTGAGCTTTGTCCCTAACTGAGCTGGTGTCATTGACTGATTCATTAATTACCCACTTTCCCCCAGATTAGATTCAACATACTGTTCACAAAGAGATAACCAGTCACAAATTAGTCAAGCTGAAGTTTGATGTGCTTGGCTACAGGGCCATTTTTTTGTTACCAGTTTCAGATGAGTGATTACTCATGTGAAACTAGCAAGTGCCTCTTGCAAGTTGTTTCCTCCATGGCTACCCAAAGTGTTTTTATTCAAATGAAATGGAGCCCATACGCACTGGGCTGGGCGCTTTGTGAGCAGCTAGCACAGCCAGATCAAACACGTATGCTTACTGTAAACTAGTGCGTGGTTTTCCTTGCTCTCCTTTGAACCAAGCTGTCTGTGGTTTCTGGTGACTGCTGTCTCCGTGCTATAGGCTCTGTCTAATGCTGACACATAGAGGACTTATCTGGAAAAAGAGAGGGGAGAACAAGACAGCATCACTTCCTGCACACACAGTTCTGGCCATTTCTATCAAAGGTTGAGACCTTGCCAAAGCTCTTTCCAAGAGAAGCTTCCTGGGTCGCATTTAAATTATTTTGGGGGCAACAGAACCTGCTGTTGGTTAGACAGATGCAGGAGAGCAATAAGATTGTTCTTCTAAAACGCCATAATTTCGTGGACAGGCATTGCAATACCAGCCTCGTGTAATGACTTTCAAAATCACGTTTGGGCAAGCCTGCAATGTGTGGGGCTCTGTTTTTTCTGTCACACAGAGACAGCAGCCCTGCTCTCCATTGCTGTGCTTGGGCTTTCCCATGCAGCAGGGCTCCCACCGCCTGTGTGGGCACAGGGCTCTGTTGGTCAGAGCCAGCAGTCATATGTTCCCATCCGGAGAAATTGCCAGTGATTGCATAAAGCACAGAAAAGGGGAGAGACACATCCAAGTGGTCTGTGTTAAACCTGGCCTCCATGACCGTCAGGGCCACGTGGGGCTTTGCACTGAGCAGATTTGAGGCTTGTCAGTCTGTCGGCTGCTTCCAAAGGAACAGCCCCCAGCTCATCACCCTGTTTCCCAGCTGCCAGCAGCTGCCCCGGGCCGAGGCCCTGTGGGACCCTTACCCCAGAGCTCGCCCTGTTTCTGCACCTCAGTGCACTTGCTGCACCATGGACCATGGCAGGGACTGAGGAGGTGGCAGCCAGGGCCAGCCCTCCAGCCTCAGCCTCCAAAGTCCCCTTTGTCACTGCCAGCCCCTGCCTGGTCTCAGATTAACCTGATGGCTGGCTGGTGGCAAATTGTGCGGGAGCCCTGCCCTCTTTGGCTCGCTTAGCCAGGGGGGTTTGTTTTGCCGAGTGTGATTATTACTGCTCTGCTTTTGTTCTTTGTCATCAGTCCTGCCTTATTTTTATGTGCATTAACTGTTAATAACAATTTGAAGCGTTAAGCTTTGGCAACCATCTGAGCTCTGCACAAATCCGAGGACAACACGGCCGCTGGCACAAGGCTGCTCGCTGCCACGGCGGGCGGCCGGACACACGGAGCGCTCGGTTTGGCGACCGACAGGACCGGGCGCTTCCTGACATCCTGACAGGGCAGCAGGGGAGGCAGGGGGGGCAGCCCAGCGCATGGCGGCACAGGGCTCAGCACTGGCCTGGCTCCTCTTCAGCCCGGGCTTCTCCCAGCACTGCCCCTTGGGCTCCTTCCCACTCTCCCGGGCTCCTCGTCATCCCTCAGGAAGGCGGCGGGAGGAGGGAGGAGCAGAGGGATGAGAGCTGGCTTTACTCACAGATGCTGCTGCTGCAGAGGGAGGTACCACCACGGGAATGTAGGCGAACAGGCAGAGGTGATTAATAGTGATACATATTATTTTAATTGAGTCATATTTGGCCTCTTGCTTTGCCAGTAGTCAGTTTTTTTACCATTGTTGTGATGTGAATTTGGAATTAATTTAAAGTATAATAAGAATCCCTCAGCTGGCAAATGCAGGCAAGACTGAAAATTAAAATGCTATGTAAATCTCACAAGATTAGGGCATAAACTGCAGCAGGCAGTGGAATGGCTGAAGCTTCAAGAAGCCGGAAAAGCCTCTCACCACATTATTCCTGATAATACAAAATCAATTTACATTGAATGATTTTTTTTCCAAATAACCATCCACCACATTCTATTTGATATTACTAATGAATGCAGAAATTGGATCTTAATACATGTCAGGGAAATATTCTGCGGAGGTTTTATTAGTTCTAAAAATATTTGGTGGCATCACAGTACTTTGTCATTAAAATTGCCAGGTTTTAGATAGATGAGATAGATATTGTGGAATTGTAATGAGAATGCTGCGGTGCTGGCAGTGGCAGCATTTTGTTTTGAAATCCCAGGTCCTTTTCGAGGGTTTTTGAAGCAGCGTGTATGAGATGCTGCCACCCCTTGCTTTCAGCTCTGCTATAGCTGAGAGCACGGCAGCAGTAAGGCAGGGTGGGGATGGTGAACGGGGACAAGGGAGGTATCAACCAGACCCACGGACAGCACTGAGCTTATATACGCGGCTCTGCCTCGGAGCTGCCTCGTCCTTCGCTGACACCCCTGAAGAAAAGGCATCAACAAACAATTAAATGAGTTTCTCCCAGCTGGGATGCAGCGGAGGCTCAGGGCTGCAGGGTCCCACCGCTCACCTCGTGCTTTGGGGGGTGCAGGGGCAGCAGGCGCTGGCTGAGGCTGCTTCTCCCAGGAATCCCAGCAAACCCCATCCAAAGGAAGGTATCTAGCGTGTGGAGGGCGGGAAATCCCAAAGAGCCTGGCAAGGAAGTAAGACCTCCAGCCCCGCAGCACGCCCTGGGCTCACCATTCCTCTCACCACCTGGATGGCTGCTGAGATTGCCAGGAGCTGGCAGTGCTGCTGGATGGCACAGAGCCTAGGGAAATCGCTGCCGAGCCCTCTGCGTGTAGGGCATCCGCTTCGATCTGCCTCCGGTTAGGAGGAGGTGGAAGTCCCCTGCCTTGGCTGTTGCTTGGAGCTCCATCTGCAGCACTGATGAGGAAAGTATCATTCCTCCTGCGCGGAAGCCATTAATTCCCAGCTGCGGGAGAGTGATCCGGCATGGGGCAGAATCCAATCCGCTGCCTGGAGGAAGGTGCTGCGGAGAGCGGGCCTGGGGCTCCCGGCAGGTCTGTGTTGCCACATGCTATTTCTGACCTGCCCAAAAGCGCTGCTTATCTCTGCAGATTAAGGGCAGCCCGAGGGCGGGGCTCCCCTGCAGCCTCTCCGCGGGGCTGGGGCGACCAGGCAGCCCCTCCCCTCCCCTGGTTCAGCTTCCTCACCTGGGGAATCAAGATAATAACATCTGCCCGTGGGAGCTTCATCACTTACAGCCAGTGGCTAAAATTGTCAAACCAAGTGAGAGAAAAGGGCCATGCATTGTTAGGTTTCCCATCAAGATTCTTGCCCCCTCCCCCCCCCCCTTCCCCTTTTATTAGTAAAAAACGACGTGAACTGAAAACGAGACACCTGGAAAAAGATCCCCATGGGATCTAGATAAGACTCTGTTTGTGTGAGGCTTCCTACTGTCTCTATTCTGTTGTGCATACAGACAACAACACAGCTCCAGCTGAGAGTAAGAAGATCCCCAAAACGAGGGCTGTTGGAGGCAAAGTGGAGAGATGAGCTACAACAGCAGCATTAATACTTCTTTTGACATCCTTTTCAGACATGGTTACAGCTCCCATTTACTCTGCTACTGATTAATTTGATCAAACATTGTGAACAAATAATTTGTATTAAAAATCGTGTGAGTTCCACCCTTCCTGTAGTTGGCTTCAGGCAGGTATTTATTGGATAACATTGTCTCAGACTAGTGAATGTTGACATTTAATTAATATGGAAGCTTAGCATTGTGAATATGAAGAACAGAAAAAAGGCCCAAGAAAATCCTGTGATAATGAAAGGAGATGACAACCAGGTTCTGGTAGTCAGACATTTCTGTTGACAATGAGGGGTCAAATGTAGATATCTGGTGGAAGGCTGCAAATAACGCTGCGGGTCAGGGTTTGCATGTACAGATAGCTCCACACAACGCCTGCCTTACACCCGAGCTGCTTGCACTTACACTGGCAGTGCTAGGGTGGATATTTTTGTCATGGCTATGCTAGGAAGATGCTACCAAGGTAGGGAGAGTGGTGTGATGTACCAGTACAGTCCTACAGCTGTGAATGCCCACCATACAACCACGGGATTGCTTTCCACAGAATTTAGAGGTTAAAAACGCCCAAAATTAGGCTAGTAAAATTGACTCTATGTTAGGGGATTAGGTACTGTGACCAAAAAAAGCAAAATTAGGCTAGTAAAACTGCATTTATATTAGGGGATTAGCCACCATGACCTACATGCCTATGTCAGCAGAACTCTAGAGTATCTCAAAAGTACTTGTGTCCTGTCTAACTTGTGACAGGTAACATCCATGCTCATGAAAAGCAAACAAACTGCAAATAACTTAATTGTAATACAAAGAGAATGGTTGATCATAGAAATGTAAGAGGAAGTGTTTCTCATGCATAAATCAGGAGCATGGGGTTGCCTGAATTTTCCATTCCATTAACTCTGCACTTTTTGAGTTGAGATGAAAATAGCTGGAGAAAGGAAATATTCTCTGCTGTACACTGAAGATACCACAAGGCATGTTAAATTGCCCTGTTTCTTTGTTGGGCATTAGCCTGCCACTAACTTCTGTTTATTATGTGGTTTACCTTACAAAGTAATTGTGTTCAGAATCCCGTTTATTGCATGTGCTGGAAGGACATTGTTTTTTCCTTACATTAGTGGGCTTTATCCCCTATACTTTCATCTACTTCATGCTGAAATTTGACCAAAAAAAAAAATTAAAAATGTGAGAGTGAATCTTTTGCTCTGTTTCATGTTTAGATTCAACAGAGAGGTTTCTGCTTAGTGGAAACAGATATTCCATTAAAAGTCCACTGCTGCTGTATAATTTAAATGCTTTTTCAACACCGCAAACTACCTCAAGCCAAACAGCTGGTGTTGACAAAGAACGGTATTTCAGCCTGTTACATGCTGTGATTATTACTTTCTAAACAAGAGTTTATACTTAATTTTCAGTGAAGATTAAATTAATTAGGATGGCAATGTGATACAGGAATAAGGAGGTGAGTGAAATTAACAGTTTTCACCTACCCTGAGATTTGTTTAATTAACTATTTTCATTCGGAAGTGGTGGTCTGGGACTATATCTTAGCAGTAATACTTCCTTTTGGGCAAACAGTACACTTCACAGGTCATGCAGGAAAACACAAGATCATCAGAAAGCTGATCAGTACTTTCATTTTGACTATGTGTGATATACTAAATGAAAAAAATCCTACTGAACAGATTTAAAAATCTACCTTTTCATAGCATGCATTGAAAATGAGTCATATCCTCCCAATAAGTAGGAACAATTGCAGTGCATGAAGAAATTGTGTTCTGCTTGTTTATTGTATTTGAAGAAATTCCTTTCTCATGTTGCTGGAAAATTGTCACACTAGAGAAAGCTACTAATTCCTCTTCTCTCCATTAAAATGTAGTGAGCATTCTCCTAAACCATCAGTATTATTGCAATGTTTCTCTCTCCACAGATCAGGGACTATTTGTTTCTCATCAATACTAAAGTTTAGTGTTTAAAATATTATCTCTGCATTCATAATGAATTGTTGATAGAAAAAAAAAATCTTCACTATCTTTTCAGTTGTCTTAAGATTTCATAAGTCATTTAAAAAAAGAAATAAAAATGAGAAACATCTGCTTTAGAGACCAACCCCTAACAATGTGATTCTACAACAATGCTGGCTGCCCTCACATGCCCTTAATGACCACTTATTGGCAGTAACATAACTTAAGGTTTTAATTGATGTTTTAGCCAGGCTTTTGACTTCAGAGTAGTATTTGTAAAGATTCTAATTATCATGATATAGTAGAAATTAGAAGGCAATTTGTAAATGTTTAGATCATGATTAATACAGTAAAACTAGAGCAGCATGAACATGTATATAGCTTTACTTAGGGGAGCAATCTGTGCTTAAAAAAATACCTAAAAATAACTGCAGATTCAGGTCTTAAGAGATAAAACACCATCAGTCTGACTAGATTTTCATTGCTACAGAAAGCTGGTGTGTCGTATGACTTGTATTCCACCAATCTCACAAATATAATTTGTATTCCATCAATTATATAAACAAAATTAAGCTCTTCTCCTGTTTGAATCTCGACCACAAATGCATGTTGAGAGATCTGAATATATTTGTTATTTTTAAATATATAAGCAAGTAAATCTTAGTGTACAGCTTCTTCATGGGTTTTTGAGAAGCATCTGAGGTATTTTGACTGAGCCTTGAGGAATGTTTCTTTTCATGAAACACAGCCCTGGAAATCTGTATTTCCACCATGTGCCATAGTAAATTCCAGATTCCCTTTCTGTGAAGATTTTCTCACTTTAAGTTAAAAATTACTGTATCAGTGACAGTGTCACCAAAACTGGACAATATTTTATCCCTCTGAAGTGCATTTGAAAACACTGGATAAAAAAGGAATGCAAACAAACTGAAAACAAATCAATTAAACAGCAGAACTGTTTTGTAGTAATGTTCTAAGGCATTCTCAGCCTTCTGCCTTAACACTCACTATTGAAGAAAAGACCAATTTAGAGGTTGCATTTGCTGTTCCAAACAAGTGAGAAAAGCTTTAACTGTGCATTACTTACAGTTGTACAATTCCTTAAAAAATGTAGTCATTTAACATTTCCTGACCATAGCATTTTTGGTCATCTCCCAAACTGTACTTTTTGCATGCAAAAGCTAGCCATCAGAGTTTAAATAGGCTCCCCCCTACAATTCTTTTAAAAATTACTTTCCTTTCATAATTTTGGTACAACCTGAGGCACCTTTATTTCATAGAGGCAGAGAGGACAGAAGCAGTTTGTTTCTGGGCAGCACAGAGTACCTGTTTTGAGTTAGCTCTTGCTTGTCTGACTCCCCTGAATGATTCTATTGATTTCAAGGGGTCCACTTGCATGAGAAAAGTGAGCAGCAGAGACTGGATGCTCGTTTTATTGTTTCATCCAACACAGATTCATTTTATAGGATCAGTTATTCTGTGTGATGAATGGGAAGCGTAACTAAAAAATTGAGCCTAGAAATCTAATGTTAGCAGTGAGCGTATGAAAGTCTGATTGTGAAATATGATCCAGAATGCATTTACTAACAGACAAAACTCAAGACTCATTTCTCACACAAGCAGGACTGTTAAAGTCAGTAATACTTTGCTTTTCCATTACAGCCAACAGGATTTCTGCTGCACAAAGGCTAAGCAAAGCAAAGATAGAAAGATTTGGTACTTGGAGAAGTAATGCTTTCATTTGCTAAAACCTCATGTGTGCAGTAGGTAGAATTAATTTAATTGCAAATAAATGTCAAGAAATAAATTAATGAAATAATACTAGATTTTGCTAAAAGAATATGTTATGGGTAAGATATTCTTTTGTGTCAGTCTTCCTAAAGAGAGGGAAACAAAGGAAAATGGGTAGGGGAAAAAAAGGCTGTACTGAAAGCACATACAGAAATCAAACACAGGAAAACTGTTGGGGACTTAATAGTGCTAGAGGTAAATTGGCCACTATTCTTTCTATCAGAAAGGGACCAGAGAATTTGATTAAATTAAACAGGAGCCATTTCTTTGTTCCTGAGAACAGAGAAAGCGGCATTTTAACCAGACAACTGAGACAGAGAACCCAGAAAAAAAAAATCTATTAAAGAGATAACAAAGGAGAAAAGCACTTATACTAATTCTGTCAAAACTCATGAAGCATCCTGAGAGGTTTACAAAGGTGATGTTCTTCTAAGGCACGTAGAGACAGCTATAGTAGAATATTTGTGGTAGGTCCAAAGGAGTGGTGATTTCCTTACAAGTTAAAGGCCCAGTAATCCCTATGAAATAAGCTAAAATGCTACATCTGTGAGGGTCAACAAAACAGCACAGCTGTGTGGCTTAGAAATTAAATGCCATAAAGACAAAAGCACTCAACCTCTGTAACACTGAAATTATTTCAAGAGGCTCTGTAGAAAGGCAGGCCAGCAGATTTGATGAATATTTTAGTTGTTTTACCTAGAACAGGCACCTGTCATGTCCTAAAGAAGGGGCCAACACTAGTATTGATATAAATGAGAAGAAAAAAAGCTTGTGCTTTCTTGAAGTTGGTAATATCAATTCAGTATCCTCTTATCTCCATGATAATTTATAATATTTACCAGAGTGTAAAATAAAACAAAACCCTTGCCCGAACCTATATTCACTTAAATCATTGTTTACCCTCAAGCAGAAAATAATTCTAGCTGTCTACAGTTATGTATTTGTCAGATTTTCAAATGTGAAGAAATAGTCAGTTATCCTGTAAAAAAAAAGTCTAACTCTCCTATTTCTGATAGATCCACACAGAATGTATTTTACAACGGTTTGTAAACTAAACACATTTTGTGCAAATACAAAGGTATCTTAGTAGGGCTAATTTAGGGTAGATACTGATTTGAGAGCAAAATATGACCCATCAGCTTCCATATTTAAGTTAATGCAAAGATTTATTAGTCTTCTAGGTAAACATTGACCTTGGCTTCACCTTGGTCAATATTTACTTCTCAAGTTAATAAATCTTTATATTAACTGCAATTGAAGTCACTCTCTGCTTAAAAGATAAAGACCAAACAGGTCCTCATATGAAGACAGCATTCGTCAGATAAACTCTGCAGCTTGATTTATCTTTTTGCCCACTTGCCTTAAAAAAATGGTAATCCATAGATGGTGAAAGATGCTCCTCTCTGGAGGGAAAGTGGTTTGGTTTTTTTGGTTTTTTAACCTGCAGATTTGTGCATTTTACTTATGTTTTAAGGTAATGGCACCAGCTTTTTGTCTCTTGCACTTAGGAATCTTCAGTGTTTCCAGGATGTTACATGCCTACACAATCCATTTACCTATGGGCAAGCCTGGAGACTATTTTACTCAGTGGACAGCCCTCTTGCTCACTGATGCGGTTTCTATTCGGTTTCAAAAAGATGACATGTTTAACTTTTTGAAATTCATAGCTATTTTGGAAAAAGGTGCTGACTGGGGGTGATGAGAATGGCACTGCAATGAAACCAATAATAAACAAGTCAACTAACATGTGATGACCTTGTGAAAACAGGAAACGTTGAACTTATCAGAAGAGAAAAGACATCAAAGACTTGACTTAATCCAGCTACCAGAAATGGGAATCTGAATTACTGTAAAAGAAATTGTCTCAAGGAGCATTTGGATAAGTAGAAGATGAAGTTACAATTAGGGATTTTCTTGAAATTAAAAGTGAAAAGGAAAACCAGACAAGAACAGATTTACACATCTTCTCTTTCCATGATTTAAAACATTATTGCACTGATTAAAACCTCACCATGCTGTTTTCTCTGCATTTAACTCGTGCTTTTAAAAGCCAAAACAAACAACATATGTTTTGTCCATGGGTCTCTCTGATGGAGTCCGGATTAGATTATACCATAGTTCACTTTTTACTGGATTCTGAACAATATCAAGTCTTTCCACTTGCAGAAAAATTGAGGACTTGATGAGAAATACTCAATTACAGAGAAATTAAAAACTGAACTTACAGAGAAAGAGAATCAAAGCCGAAGTAACTTCAGAAACTAAATGGAAAAGCTGTTTCATTTTTTAAAACATATTTAAGATCTCAAATAAACATCAACCACTTCACTTATGCAGGCATTCCCTTTGAAGTCAATGGGATTAGCCATGGATAAAATTCATCCTAAATTCTGTGTAGAAAGACAGGTACAAAGTCACTGAATCACTTAAATCCCACAGAGTCTCAGGCTTAAAAGCTGCAAAGGTTTCTTGTTAGTCCTTTGGACTGGAGTGCTCAAAATGTGGAAAACTGGGGGCAGGATTTGTCCTCACAGGGAGATGCTTTAAGTCTCTCCAGTTACAGTCCTCTCTTCCATCCAGCTGTAGTTTCAGCATCCCCTTGTTTTCCCCATGCAGTGCTGATGAGTTTACAATGATGCTGTGATGCCTTTCTGCAGGCAGTGCAGGGAAATGTCATGCAAACTCCATTAATAAATCATCCTATTGGCATAAAGTCTTTGAATGGCACAGCCAGCTCTACTAGCAACACAATGTATTTGCATGGTGTTGTGCGTGTAAAAAGTATATATACTCATCTCTCAACCCCAAAAAACCTGATCCACGGTTTTATTTCTTTTTTTTCCCTTTCGTTGAAAACAGCAGCTTAGTCAGTAAATGACGAGGCATACAAAGGGATACAAGCTCTATAAAGCCAATGGTGACTGGTATAATACACCTCTGACTTTCATTGTAAATGATGTAACTATTCAGAGCTGTACTTCTCTCTACAGTTTCTTATTTCTAGTTCATGAAAATAAAACAGATAGAATTTCAACATAGTGATAAAATCTGTCAGGATTTTAAAAGAATTTTTAAAAGAATAAACATTAATAAAGATGGTTTAATTTACTGGCATGAGAACTGGGGGCTGGGAATGTAGTCTGTTTGAAGGCTATACTGCGAGCAAGTGGCAGTCCTCAGAGACGGAAAACCAAACAAATTATGGCTGCTGACTCCCAATATTCCACTTTAATTGGTGGGGGTTGTCCCGAAGAAAGATACATGAGCCTTTCCCGGCGGCAACAGGAATGTGACATATACAAATACAGGGGCCCATTTGCTTTTGAGTCATTCACGCACCCGCATGAGACGTTCGCGCCGGGAGGCGGCCCGTGTGCCCCCCCGTGCCGCTCACGCCGCGGTGCCGGCGGCAGCGGACGCGGCCCGCAGAGCTCAGAGCCCCGGCTCGGGACGCGGGACCACCCCCGCACCGGGAGCGCTCCTGCGCGGCTTCACCGCACTCCCGCCCGCCCCGCCGGGGCGGTTCCGTGCGCGGCCCGCGCCCGTCCGCAGGCTGCGGTGCGGGGGCTGCGCGGAGCCCTCCCGCCCGCG